>NC_136937.1:25542427-25624927 GCF_949987615.1 Pollachius pollachius | reverse complement strand
GCAATTCAGCTTCTGTCAGTTTTCGATTTCAGCTTCCAGGTTTTTTAGCAGTTGTTAAGATATGTCCTCAGTTGTATGTGATGTGGTTTTACATTGATATGTACTGATGTACTGTGTATATGCTTGTGCCACGGGGGGCGCTATGGCGCAGCATCTGCCTCATTAGTTTATTGTTCCGGCTGAGGTGCCGTAGTAGAACGCGGGAAAAGAGCAGCGTGACCGTGAGAATGATGTGTCCGCTGCAGTTACTAAATAAATATGCCGAAGGCTAAAGAAGACTCAACATCTTTTCTTCCGAATGCAACGTAAGCTGCAACAGGACAGTAACACAACTCAACAGCAGTGCACTGCAATACTAGCCTGGCTAACGCCAGAACTCATCTCAATATACATTGAGATGAGGTCTGGGAACCAAACATTAATTTTCTCGTATTTGGAGGTGGTTTAAGATTGCCCGGAGCCATTTATTGGGTGCTACAAATGTCATCATCAATCATATGAGTCTGTACGTAGCTCATAGCCAATCAAAGCCTGTTGGTAGCAGGGCAGAGACATCCTTCTTGGTAATGAAAGAGTTTAACGCTGAAAGTTGCTCTTTTTTCAAAATAAACTTGCGTTCTCAACTACTTAGAACACTTTCTAAGGCTGCATCGAAAGGCAACGCGTCTGCTGCCATTTTGGATCCGTAAACTACAAGCTTCGGTGTGTCGCAATGACATCGTCATCGTCTTGCCGTCCCTCCCCGTTCTGTGATTGGTTCCCTATCTCAGGCGAAAATCGGATCCATGGTATCCAGGCTCTCTAGCAGCGCAAAATGAAATCCCGCGCTAGGCAGCATGGGTATACCCAGGCTACTGCAATACATTTGACATTTCAGATTTTTCAGCAGTGCAGGGCAATACATTTGACCTTTCAGATTCTTCAGTTCAATTCCTTTTACATTTTTGCATTTTTAGCAATGCTTTGGGCTTTTCATTCTGTCATGTACTGATGACGTCAGCACGTCAACGTTGTAACGGTCATTCTTGACGGAGACACCATGAAGTAAAGTACAGTAAAACTTGGCTCTCGGTGTGTGCATGATTCAATTCAGTTTCTAGGCATAACATGCCATTAGAAGTGTAACATTGGCGACGAGGATGACCAAGCTCGGTACTAGTTAAATCTGAAGTGAGTTTAGTTCGTCTACGAGATGGAGAACAATAATTCTAACGTGCCGAAGTTTGAGTGCTACAATGAGCCTGCTACGCTAGGACCTCACTGGACACGGTGGCTGACAGCGTTTGAGGTGTTCGCAGACGGCAAAGGATTGATTATGGCGGAAAATGTGAGCGATAACACTAAAATTCAGAGAAGGGCATTACTCTTGCATCACGCTGGGACAGATGTGCAGGATGTCTTTTCCACTCTTGAGGACATGGGAGCTTCAGAGGACTATGTCAAGGCAGTGGATGCTCTGAACAACTACTTTGTGCCTCAGGTGAATACCACGTTCGCGTGCCAATCTTTCTATCAAATATCACAGAACAATGGGGAGACTGTACAGCAGTTTGTAACGCGTTTGCTCAGACAGCCAAAGACTGTACTTTTGGGCCTGACATGGCTAACCAGCTAAGGGATGCTGTACTGAGTAGATGCACTTCGGAATATGTGCGGAGAAAGTTGCTCGAGGAGGGCTCGGCATTGACTCTGGCAAGAGCGCTGGAGATCGCTGCACAATGTGAACGTGTTGAACAGCAAATGGCGGCCATGCGTGTGAGTAGCACGGAGGCTAAAGGCACTGAGACTGTAAACCAGATAGCCAAAGGAAAATGGGCGAATAAGAGCCAAAAACGTGATGGAGAGGAAAAAGGGAAAGAGAAAGTGTGCTTTAGATGTGGGCACGGAGACCACTTTGCAAAAGATGAGAAATGCCCAGCACGTGGACAAACCTGCAGAAAATGCAATGGTAAAGACCACTACGCCAAAATGTGCAAATCTAAAGCGAGCAAGGGGTCAGTGAAATATGTAGACTCAAGAAAGGAAGAAAAGCAGGATAATGATTTTGCATTTGTAGTACGTGACAATAGCTGCATTGACAGACTAACATTTAATGTGGGAGGTGTAGACCTAGTGATGTTAATTGACTCAGTGGCTACGACCAACATAGTAGATGAAAATACATGGGAAGGATTAAATAAAGAAAAGATACAGTGTAAGTCATTCAAGTCAGATAAAAAACTATACACATACTCATCAAATGAACCACTACCAGTGAAGGGAGTATTCACATGTGAAGTGAGGATAGGGAAAAGGGAAACAAAAGCAGAATTTACAGTAATAGCAGGTCAGGGAGTACCGCTATTAGGCCGAGAGACAGCTACAAAGCTAGGTGTGCTAAAGGTGGGTGTAGATGTAGCAGCGGTTACTGATGTAAAGGCAGAGGTTAGAGGGAAGTACCCAAAGCTCTTCACAGGGGTGGGTAAACTCAATACCAAGCAAATCAGGCTGCACATCGACGACAATGTGGAACCCATAGCACAACCACTGAGACGGATACCATTCCACCTGAGAGAGGCAGTTGACAAGAAAATAGAGGAGCTGCTGAGAATGGACATTATCGAGAAGGTTGAGGGTCCAACACCGTGGGTAAACCCAGTCGAAGTAGTTCCAAAAGCAAAAGACACTGACATTTGTCTATGCCTAGACATGAGAAGGGCAAACAGAGCTATTATCAGAGGAAGATATCCGATCCCGACAGTTGATGAACTGCTACACGATATGAATGGCTCAGTTGTGTTTAGTAAGCTTGATCTAAAATGGGGCTACCACCAGATGGAGCTCACAGAACAGTCAAGAGCTATAACGACGTTCGCCGTGCACAGTGGAACATACCGCTACAAAAGACTCATATTCGGGGTCTCATCAGCGAGTGAGCAGTACCAACACGAAGTGGCGACGGCACTGGCTGGCATCGAAGGAGTGGCCAACATATCAGACGACATCATCGTCCATGCACCCGACTGTGAGACACACAACAAGCGACTACACGCCGTACTGGAGAAACTAGAGAAATGCGGCCTAACCTTAAATGGTGAGAAGTGTCAGTTTGAGATGGACAAATTAGTTTTCATGGGCATACTGTTGTCAGAAAAGGGAATAGGACCCACAAATGAGAGAGTGAGAGCACTGGTCGAGGCACGCGAGCCAGAGAATGCATCAGAGGTCCGCAGTTTTCTGGGTTTGGCTGGGTACAGTAGCAGATTCATACCCCAGTTCGCTGCCATCTCAGAGCCGCTTCGGAGACTGACCAAGAAAGATGTGCCATTTGTCTTCGGCCCTGAACAGAAAGTGGCATTCGAGTCACTCAAGAATAAGTTAGCCGAGGCGAGCACGCTGGCATATTTTGACAAAGATGCCCCCACAAAAGTGATAGCTGATGCAGGGCCAGTGGGCATAGGAGCAGTTCTGATACAGGAGCAGCAGGGAGCTATGGTGCCTATATGCTACGTGAGCAGGAGCCTGACAGACTGTGAAAAGAGATATTCCCAAACGGAGCGTGAAGCCCTGGCACTGGTTTAGGCATGTGAACGCCTACATCCGTACATATATGGCAAGAGGTTCGACCTGGTAACAGATCATAAGGCCCTGGAGGTGATCTATAGCCCCAGATCAAAGCCATGTGCGCGGATTGAGCGTTGGGTGCTCCGCCTCCAACCTTATGACTTTCAAGTTATACACATAGCCGGGAAATACAACATGCTGATCCTCTGTCTCGTCTCCTGGGGGAGACGGCGAAGAAGACGACACGCCTAGGTGGGCACAAGCGAATGGAGAAGTCGAGAGGCAAAATGCGTGGATCATGAAACGGATCCGCATCGCACAGGCAGAGGGACTGGATTGGCAGAAGGAACTACGCCGATACGTCACCATCTACAGATCCATCGACCACTCCACCACGGGCAGGAGCCCCGCTGAACTCCTGTTCAATCGGAAGCTCAGGGGAAAGTTGCCAGACATCAGTACACCAAGGAGTGACCTCGAGGCCAGAGACACTGATGCTGAGCGCAAGGGCAAGTCCAAAATGTACGCTGACGAGTGGCGCGGAGCCAGACTGTCCCCAGTGCAGGTGGGAGACAAGGTGCTTTTGAAACAGGACAAGACAGATAAATTCACAACAACATTTAACCAGACACCTCACACGGTAGTCAGTAAGAACGGTAACTGTGTGGTACTTGAGTCACCCACAGGAGCTCAGTACTCCAGAAACACCACACATGTCAAAGTGTACACACCAGCTCAGCAGACACCCCCACCCGGTGGAAGTGAACCAAAGACAGTGAGTGAGACAGTAAACACGCCACCAGAACATGTTGTGACGTCCACACCAGAGACGCTCGCTCAGGGGTCAACACCATGCCGACCTCTTACAGTGCAGACGGAGCGACTGCGCCGAGAAGTGAAAATGCCCCAGAGATTCACAAGCTTTGTTATGAAGTGAATGTGTTATAGTAATGCATATGTTCATGTGTATGTTCAATGAAAATTAATGCACAATGCTAGAGGACATAAATGTTTATTGGAAAAGAACCAAAGGTTTATTCTGACAGAGAATATGTTGATTAGATTCATTATATGGTTAGTGTTCAAGTAGCCAAACTGAATGTTTATGTGAAGGGAATATTAGAGTTTTAATCCAAGTAAGGGGGGATGTCATGTACTGATGACGTCAGCACGTCAACGTTGTAACGGTCATTCTTGACGGAGACACCATGAAGTAAAGTACGGTAAAACTTGGCTCTCAGTGTGTGCGTGATTCAATTCAGTTTCTAGGCATAACATGCCATTAGAAGTGTAACACATTCAGCCGTCACTTTATTTGTTTCCAACCATTTACATTTTTTAAATGGTGTGCATGTTTACATTGTTTACTCTATTTAGGCTCCCTTCACTTGATCTAAGCCATTTAACGTTTCTTTATGTCTTAATCTATGTGGCTTTATGAAAACACATTTTCAACCTCACTTCCCAACCTCACACACAGCACTCACCACATTTTCTGCAGGATTGTGAAAATAACAACAACACTGGAAAAGTTATGGACATCAGTTTTGTAAACTAGACATTATAAGATTATATATACATATACATCTGTCAGGTCAAACATACACATCTGTCTATCAAAGCACTTACGGCCCGAATGCAAATCACCGTCTGTGTTGTTCTAATCCAACAAAAAATGTATCATTTGTGTACACTTCAGCACCGACAGTCTGCACACGTTGAGCTCGCCCCGCTATTAAAGTTAAATGTGCTGACACTTCAAAGAATCGCAAAAAGACATCCGTTTACTCACCAGATATACACTCTGGTGGCGAGAAGTCCGGTCGGGGGTTGTTCCGTTGTGGCGGAGTTACATAGTCGCCGGACGGGACTGGTGAAGGAGGGTAACAAGCGCGGAGTGTTCGGGAGTACACCGCAGACCCATCTGACGCGTGCTGCTTCTTGGAGAGCGGGAAACACAACATGTGTTAATGCGCTTCCTCCCACTTGCGGGAACAACAAAGTGTGTGTGCGTGTGTGTGTGTGTTGGGGAGACTACAACAACAAGGAGGAAACTCGTTTGCGCGGAAGTTCTCTTCGTCACATAATTTAATCATTTATTCTGTCGGTTTCACTTTTATTTGACCTGGATAGAAAAAAAAATGTTTTCTTTTAATTATTCCCCTAAATGTCTGAATACTGTACGGTTTAGTCATGCAGTGTCTGGTATATGTATGAATTATTTATTGAAATACACGCTGTTACACATTGCCTGACACCTGTGTTCTTTAAAAAGCCCACAGCTCCAGTGGTGAGT
Organism: Pollachius pollachius; assembly: GCF_949987615.1. Lineage (NCBI taxonomy): Eukaryota > Metazoa > Chordata > Actinopteri > Gadiformes > Gadidae > Pollachius > Pollachius pollachius. The sequence continues at coordinate 25,619,088 of NC_136937.1, read as the reverse complement.
GCAGTGTGTTGTTATTTTGTTAAACGGCGTCTTTCAAGTCTATGGTAGGGCCAACCACAGACCAACCTTAAAATATACGAAAATACATTATCCTTTGCACGATAAGCCTGGATCTACAGTGGTTCCAAAATGCTGAATGTCAAGTTTATTATTATTGTGCTTGCGGCATGCATGATGTCAGGTTCTGTTCTGCTTTCCTCAAAACATGGAGGTGCCAGAAGTGAGAACAGGCTGAGACAGAGAGCAGACATCAGTTAAGGCCATGCTGAACCCTCACCCCTCCGTGTCTCTGATCGCGTCCCATTAAAAAAATGTGTCAGTTGAAGTAACAAACACACAATGGTTGCGTTTGTGTGCCTACCTACCTTGTGTGCGTACCTTTTTTTGTTTGTTTTGTGAGTCACTGTGTGTGTTTCTTTTGTTAATGACTGTGTGATTGTTTTGTGCGTAACTGTATGATTACGCACAAACTTAACTTTGTACTTAACTATGTGTGCTTGTTTTTTGCATAACTGTGTGCTTGTTTTGTGCGTCACTGTGTGTGATGATGTTTTGTGCGTAGCTGCGTGGTTGTGTGCACATAAGTGTGTGTGTGGGTACTGTATACTGTATACACCGTATCCTCTCGCCCATAGTTTGAGCGACTGACCGACACAACTAGCACACAAAGTTCCTCCACGGCAGCTTTGGAGAAAACATCACGATCAAACAAACACACAAACCAACAAACCGCCACATAACAAAGTAACGTGTTTATTTCAGGTTCCCGGGCCCATATTTAGACCTTATTGTGTGTGTGTGTTTGTGTGTGTGTGTGTGTGTGGCGCCCATGTGGAAACAGTAGGCAGCTTGTTTGAGCGCAGTCCCCAGACACCGGCCCCCCAAAACCCTTCTAGGGTCCCATCCCTCCCAGCACCCCGTGCCAGCCGGAACTAGGTTGTTGCCGTGACAACCATGGTAATGGTAGAGGTGTGAGAGAGAGTCATCGCATGCATGGGTGTGGGGACTAGCTAGAACCGAATCTCCTTGATGTTCCTGTGATTATATCCCTTGTTATGGCTCCTTCTAAATGTGATAAGCATTTTTTATATCATAGGTACACGCCAAGATATCTGTACGTTGGCCTGTGGGGTCTGCTTGGTTAGCATTTGTGTTCTGATAGCCGCTTCCATCGACTTGTAGTGAACTAGCTAATGAGCATGTTGTGAGGGTGACAGACTTTGAATCACTTTCCAACCATTTCCAATGTGTTCCCATCCGCCGCTTATTCGAGACGAGTACCAGTAACAACACAAAAAGATTGTGTTTTTCTACAATCATGCTGATGATTTGGCACTATTTCCATGATTATCTCTCTTTGATTAATCCCCTCATATGAACGGAAGCTAGGCTAGTGTAACTCTGCAAGTCAATGGATGAGGCTAATGGTGCATTTCCACCGGAGGGTGCGGGTCGGTTCAGTCTGCAAAGGTGCGGCACGGGTCGCGTTTCCACCGCCAAAAGTGGGCGTGTTCCGGACTGAGCCGTATTGAGCTGTACTCGTCTGGCAGTCTCCTCCGTTGGGGTACTGAGACGCCTGAAAGGGTGCCCGCATGTTTGAGCTACACACGCCGTCCGTTGATTGGTCGACAGAATCGCACTTCCGTAACACATTATCCGCAAGGTATTTCTGGACAACGGCGAAAGCTTCGTTTATTGAAAAAAATGTCCCGCAAAGTTTGACGTCCTTCTTGGACGTCCTACATTGTTGCTCTTTGTTCAATGTGCGCGTTCTTATTTTTCCTTGGATTTATTTGCAGGCTACACTGTATGGGGCTGCTATGAGATCACGATGCTTACGTAGCTGCCGCGGCTATCGCCATACGGCTTATACCCCGCCCTACCATAAGGGTACTGTCGGCGGTGGAAACGCAAGCCGGAACCAAGCTGGGCTATACCGCACCCTCATTACTAGGCTGAGGCGTGCTGGGTCCAACGCTTACCCGCCGGTGGAAAAGGGGTATAACAGAAAGAGAATGCTAACCCCAGCGAAGTCCCCTTCATGACGCACATGATGAATTTGTAAATTAACAGCTGAATCTGGGTAAATTGAAACCCAATTTTTAATTAAACAAATCACAAATCACCCAAAGACAAAGCTAATCACATTAATAGCAACACAAACCGAACATAAATTGTACGTTATGTGAGCAACCATCTCTTCCTCCTCGTGTTTAATCTTTGGTGAAACAATGAAATGGCCCTCAGTGTTTAAGAGTGGACCACTGAATAATATATGTATTTTTATTTTATATATAATCAACATCTGCACTGTGTACATCTGTACATGCATGTCAAAAACTAGAAATGTATACATACGTAAATTTGCAAATGCCCCTTCTCTTCGTGTTTGGGGAAATATAGTAGACATTGTGTACTGCACCTCCTGTGTTTGTGTGTGATTGTGTGTGTGTGTGTGTGTGTGTGTGTATTTGTGTGTGTGCTCTCGTAAGCAAATGCTTTTATTCCTTCTTCATGGCAGAGGAGCTGTTTTGGGCAGGTGTATTTTGCAGCCTTCTACTTCTTCCTTTAGTTGAATTGGCTGAGGGGTTGCGATTGGGACATAGAGTATGGCACCGCGGCTCAGAGCTGAAGCATGCCTAAATCCAACACAATGGGTCGGTCCCTTTGTTGTCGGGCCAGGACCTCTGATGGAAACCTGATATGCGTCTGGGTTTGCTGAACGGCCAGTCGCATATTTCTTTATGTTAAACAAACAAAATTTGTGCTTGAGCGTGTTGCGTATTTACTTGGCCCCAAACAGCCGAGATAACAGCTAAAATCAATCTGCTTGAAAGGGCCCATGCCAGGTAGTTTTCAGGGAAGTACTTTAATCCGGAGAACCTGATAGCATCACCAACGTGTGTGTGTTTGTAACCATGGCAACAACCCTGCAAAAAAATTAGGAAGCAGTGTGGAGGTTAAATGAAGGTTAAACGGAGGTTAAATGAGGGCAGGTGTGGCAGATGTGCGTGTGTGACACACACACACACGCACACACACCAACACAACATCGATACCAGGTGTCCCATTACTCCTCGAAGATCGCATCTCCTATTATAGTATATCTGTGGCTTGGCTGTGGTTCATTATTGCACTCTGACAACAGACAAAGGCATTCATGTTGGATGAAGCGTGCTGATCCATCCTCACTCCGCTGATGGGACTCCCACTGGGGACTGAGAAAGGGTTGGAGGTGGAGGGGAGGGTTATTGGGGGACGGGTTGGCGGGATCTGGGTTGTCTCACATTAAAACAAAGCTTTGCTCACTCAATTTAAAGGCTTTCCATTCCGTGATAAGGTATGTAATATATGCAAGGGAGCATATTTAGTGTGGTTGATGGACGGTTTGAGCAGCCTCACCCGACCGGAATCTGACTGATTTGACCACAGATTAGATCAGCCATCACTTTTCACGCTCAGGAGATCTCGGCTGCTGCTGTGCTCCGGTGACTAACCGGTTTCGACTTCCTAAACCTGTTTCCTGGGCCTCGGAGGAGCCCAGCCAGCTTGGTGGAGCGTTGCAGGGTCAACCCATATAGACACAGAAAATGCTTGAGATAGTATTACCATCAACTGTTTTGACTGTCAATTATGTAATTATGCTGTTTTGTCAAATCAACGACACACCTGACCAGGGTGCCACTGCCCGCGTGCTCTGAGGACCATAAGGAAACACATCGCATTTGATTCATTAGTTGACCTTCATTTGACTATGTTGACTAAGGATTACCCTGAATGTCTGAAGATCCGTTGAGTCAGGGAACTCAATGACTTATTAATTGAAATCCACACCGTTACACATCACCTAACACATTGCCTAACACATCGCCTGATACAGCACCTAACACAGACTTCTCAACAAGGGCCGCAGCCCACTATGGGGCCTCAGAGAGCAAACAGGGGGGCCTTGAGGGGAAGGGAAAATATTGTATTATATTATATAAATAAAAAAGTAATACCCAGCAGCTCATATTTTTACATTTAAAAAGGTTGAAATTGGCAAATATTTAATAATACACAGAAATTATTCCGTCACATTTTTTCTTTGAAATGAACAAAAAGAGACTTGCTTTGTGCCACTCTCATCCTGATCAGCGTTTACAGTGTAGTGCCGCGCAGAGACGATTTTGAGTCCAGTCCCGCACAGTGCCGTGAATATTTGCCACCCTAGGTAGATACTCAGATACTGCCGCTGCAAGTAGGCTGACCTAAAAGAATGGACAAGTTTTCAATTCATCCATCAAAGCGAGTTTTAGCTAACGTAATGTAGTGAAGTTTGGCATTAGGAACAGTAACATTGATGTACATGCTCAGCCCGACATGATATATAGTCTCCTCAGGAAACACTTTAGCTGTACTAGGTACTCTGCTGTCCCTTTAGCTGACTTTTACTCGACTTTACCTAACGGCCAGGAAGACCCCTATGACTACTGGCTGAGACTAAACAGAGCAGCTGACCTCGCGATTGACTGTCTGAGAGAGCAGGGCAAGAATATGCTTGAATATGTCCATATTCGGTGACGAGAATTTCACGAGCCTGTTGTGTTACCTCGACGACCTGATGGTATTTGCGCCTACAGAGGAAGTCGCACTCAGACGCCTGGAGATGGTGTTCGCTCGCCTCAAGGAGCACAACCTTAAACTCGCACCCAAGAAGTGCTTCTTCCTCAGAAGGACTGTGAAGTTTCTTGGGCACGTCATCAGTGAAGATGGGGTTCGAACAGACCCTGAAAAAGTGAGAGCCATAAACGATCTACAGGTCACAGAACTCATGGAGTCCGATGGAAAAACGCCTTGCCCTAGTAAAATCAGATCCTTTCTAGGCATGGTGATGTACTATCAGAGTTTTATTGAGGCATGTTCTGCGAAGGCTAAGTCGCTGTTCAGGCTCACAGCTGAACCTTGTGCTCAGCGCAAGCGCAAGAGAGGTCGAAAACCTGTGAAGAAAGGAGGTCCCGTGAAACTGACTCCTGCTGACTGGTCCGACGCATGCCAGAATGCGTTCGAGACACTGAAACACGACCTCATGGCAAGTGTCACTCTAGCCCACCCGGATTTCAATGCCCCGTTAATTCTGGCTGTCGACGCATCCTTTGATGGGATTGGAGCTGTCCTGTCGCAAATGCCGCCTGGTGGAAAAGTAGCCAGACCTGTCGCCTTTGCGAGTAGAACGCTTTCTCGCTCTCAGCTGAACTACCCTGCACACCGCCTTGAATTTCTAGCCTTGAAATGGGCAGTGTCTGACAAATTCAGCCACTGGTTGAAAGGCAGGCACTTCACCACATGGACTGACAATAACCCCTCGACATATATTCTGACCAAACCCAAACTTGACGCGTGTCAACAGCGGTGGGTGGCGAAGCTCGCTGCTTACCACTTTGACTTGAAGTACATTCCCGGCCCAAAGAACATCGTGGCCGACGCCTTGAGCCGTGACCCCTTTGTCCAGCTGTGTGTGGGTCATCGCCTTGTCACCGAGCCTTATGCCTCACTGTTGGACCTGGTCAACGGTGTGACTGACAGAACCATACAAGAGGTGTTCAGAGTGTCCAACAACAGTCAGGCTGTTGTGGACGACGGTGGTGAAGCATCGGACGAGCCAGTGCAAGGGGCAGTTACACCCGACACCAGAGGCTTAGTAGCATCAGAGGAAATCGCTGCCATCCTCAATGCACAGTCCACAGGCGGTGTGAGTCACATGATTGGGACAGATGCTGCCTTCAGTTATCTGCAGAAGGAAGACCAGTCTGCTGCACTCCCTCAGAGCCAGCTCGTCGGTCAACAAGAGCAAGACGGCAAGATAAGCAGGGTCATGTACTTTGTACAGAGACACAAGAGACCTACCAAACATGAGAGAGCTGTTGAGTCACGTAGCGTGATTAAGCTGCTAAAGCATTGGAGTAGACTAACCGTACAGAATGGCATTCTGTACAAGATAAGGAAAGATCCCCAGGTGAACAAGAAGATCTTCCAGTTCATAGTACCTGACTCGTTGAAGCAAAAAGTCCTCTAAGGTCTCCATGACTCAGCAGGTCACCAAGGCCAGCATCGTACCTTGTCTCTGGTGAGGCAACGGTTCTTCTGGAGTGGCATGGAACGTGATGTCGTGAACTATGTTCAGTCCTGCCAGCACTGCATAGTAGGGAAGACGCCTGAGCCACACAGCCGTGCGCCACTCAAGAACATTGTCACCTCTGAGCCTATGGAGTTGGTCTGCATAGACTTTTGGACTGCTGAGCAAGGGAACAAATCTGTGGATGTTCTAGTTGTGACTGATCATTTATCCAAGATGGCACACGCCTTCCTGTGCAAGAATCAGACTGCCAAGCAGGTTGCTCGTCGTCTCTGGAATGACTTCTTTCTCATTTATGGCTTTCCTCGGCATATCCATTCGGACCAGGGAGCCAATTTTGAGAGCAAGCTGATCAAGGAGCTTCTAGAGATGGCTGGGGTGCAGAAATCCCATACGACTCCATATCACCCCATGGGAAATGGTGTCACAGAGCGGTTTAACAGGACCCTGAGAAATATGATCAGGTCTCTTCCCCTTCAGTCCAAAGCAAAGTGGCCACAAATGCTTCAGCAACTTACCTTCTGCTACAACTGCACGGAGCATGAGACGACAGGGTTTGCACCCTTCTACCTAGTGTTTGGGAGAATCCCTCGTCTCCCTGTCGACGTCATGTTTCAGCATGCTCTCACCAGTGAGACTGTTGTCAGCCACTCAGACTTTGTGTCCCGCCTGAAGAAGGATCTGCGTGAAGCCGCTCAGATGGTGCAGAGGAACAGTCTCAAGGAACAGACTCGCCACGCCAAGCTGTACAACCGCAAGGTCAAGGGCTCACCCCTCGTCATTGGAGACCGAGTGCTGATCGCCAACAGAGGTGTGCCATATGAAGTGATCTCAGTTAGACCTGAGATCAATGTCTGCAGAGTCAAGGATTGCCTGACAGGCAGAGAGAGAGTCGTTCACCGGAATCTACTACTCTCTGTCAGCTTCCTGCCTTGCGAGAGAGGAGTGGGCAGTGGGTCCGAACACTCAGAATGTGACACAGCTGCGCACAGTAGTGATGCCTGTCCTGATGTGCCTGACGTGATGGAAGACAGTGATGTACGTACAGTCAGCTGGCTGATGCAGACAGGTGAAGAGGAAGTCCATTCAGAATAGGAGGATGACTCGCTTGACCGGAGGTCTGATGTTGCCCAGTCTGACTCTCTCTCAGTCGCCGCTTCCAGTCAGGACAGTCAACTAATACCTGCAGAAGATGTTGACCATGCTGCTGTCGATGGTGCGGAAGGCCCACCACAGTGCTCTGAAGGTATAGTCCCTGACACAGACGTGATCCCTCCCGAAGCTGTTCACCCAAACAAGACCCCTTTGGACAATGACGCTGCTGACATTCCTCCTCCTGACAGTAACCCTCCAGACATTGACTCCCCGGACACTAACGCCCCTGAGACAGCAATCCCTGACACTGACTGTCCAGACAATGAAGTTCCAGGCCCTCTAGCTCAGGTGGTTTGCACACAGCCTAGCCGTTATGGTCTCAGGGATCGTAGTTCCATTGAGCCTCCCCAACGCCTTATTTGTCGAATGAATGAGCAAGTAGTAGATGAGGATTCTGTGTCCACAGTATCAGTTAGTACGTTGTTCCGGTTCTTTAGAGATGCACTTTCGGTTTGAGTATCGGGATTTATTAAGTACTTGACCAGAGATGAGTCTGGGTAGTACTTGAAGCTACAGGAACAATGTTTTGCAATTCAGAGGTGTAGCAGGCATCTCTGTGTCTGTGTTTAGTTAGGAGTTTGATCGCCTCCTTTCTTCCAACACTGCTTTTTGGGAGAGTTTTAGAGCTGATATGCAATCTAGTTTTGTTCCTTGTAATGCACAGTTTTATAGTTTTTTTTTTATATGAAGTATTGCACTCCCATATTTAGCGGAATTTCAGGGGGGTGTATGTAACGGTCATAAGAAATACTTTAATTATTTAATTGAAATTCCTACTGAAATGTGTATATAGCCTGTAAATTGAATTGTCCTGCAATGAGAGTAATTGCGCCATCTACTGTTACCTTTAAATCTATATACATGATCGCAAACCGGATGCTCTTCCAGTTTTCCAGCTCTCTGCTTGGGGTAAGCCACGATTTGATGTTGCTCTGCAAAAGTATTATAAATTACACGTAAGCTAACGTGAGACTTATGTCATGTAACAGCGAACATCGAGATGTTATCTTGGTGCATTTCCGTTTTGTATTTGTTGTTGCTCACGTTAGTAGTATTATTATTTTGCAGTGAAGTTATTGTTATTCCCCCCTGTAGATGTCGATTCCGGTGAAAGTGCTAAATCATATATTGTGTGTGCGCATCTACCTCATTGCAGGTAATAATTGTTGAACTATGTGTGTTAAATGTGCCATGAAGTTGCGTTTCGTTCATTTTGTCCGCCATGTTCAATACGGCGCCATGTGGCCTGTTAAATTTGATAGTCACCACTAGGGGGTGCCGTTACGTAGTTTAATTATTTATTTAACATTGCGTCTTGCATTTTGTATTTTTCTATTGTATTTTTTTCTATTTTTACTTTTCTATTTCATAAATATATAATAAAAGGATGATGTTTGTTAAAGAAATAAGTTAAGAATATATTGTATTGTTAGGTTAAAACCACTATACGATCACATGTTAAAAAGTATTCTGTTAAAGATCTTTATATTGTATTAAGTCACATCTTGAAATGCATTTCCTGTAGTCGTAAAATGTCAAGATGTGATGTACTTGGGCAGTTTTCCAGCTCTCTGCTTGGGATGTCGATTCCGGTGAAAGTGCTAAATCATATATTTTGTGTGCTTATCTACCTCATTGCAGCTCTCTGCTTGGGCTCTCTGCTTGGGCTACCACATAAAGAGCCATCATCCAATCCAGCCTGCGTGTGGGTTCTTGGCAGGACGGGCACACAGCAGTTACACTTAGATCCACATAACGATCAGCGAACTCCAACTTCAACTGCAAAATGCAACGACAGTGGCCCAATCCCGGAGGAATTGATCATTGTGAGGCCGCAGCAAGTATAGGGCAGAGATGCTCAGGCTCAGCTGGACTGACAAAATGTTGAAAATATGACGATAGTTACCTCAACTATGGCTTCGTAGCATTTTCAAGGAGCAAAGGCTTAGGTCAGCCACATGTGTTATCTGCTGTCAAGTTCTAACCAACGACTGGATGAGACCCGCCAAGTTGATCAGACATTTACATGCAAAACATGTACAAGCGTAAGGCAAACTAATGAAGTAGTACACAAGCTGAGATGAAGACAACTACAGCTGTGGATAAGAAACTACTTAAAATGTCATACACTGTGGCTCAGAGAATAGCTAAACAGAGAAAGCATCATACAATTGGGGAAACCTTGATTATGCCTTGTGCAATTGATATAGTGAGATAATTATTTGGAGAAGAGAAATCCATGCAATTGGTGAAAATACCAATTTCAAATGACACTGTCAAACGCTGCATCTCATCAGTGTCTAAAGATATAACTACAGTGCGCTGTGCGGCTTCATAACAAGGACTTTGCCATCCGAATAGATGAGTCAACAGACGTGTCAACAATTTCACAGCAGCACTGGATGATTTCATGAAGTCAAATGGAATAAACTGTACCAACTGCATTGGAGTATGCACAGACGGGCAGCGGCAATGGTTTGCAGTAGTGATGGGTCGGTTGCGAATGATTAGGTCAGAACGACCAAATCCCCGAAGGTGAACGACGAGAAATGATTCCCAAAACAAGAGAACAGATTCTTTTTTCTTTTTTTTAAACATATAACAAAAATATGATCACGTAAATAAAATATACCGAACAGAACGAACGAACAGAGCTTTGTCTCCCCGTGACCTTATATTGATTGAGTCTAAAACGTTCTCATCGATTCAGCCAATGAGAGCAGGTAGCAATCGTGTTGCCATGGCCCATGGGTAAACAAATGATAAGGCACCGCCACACAAGTTAACTAACGATCGCTCTAGGCTTCAATATCATGCAAGCACTTTATGTTTTCTTTTTATTTTGTTCTACATCACAATTGCATGCTTTAATAAAGTATTGTTTTCACCTACCATTACGAGCCTCGTTTGGTCTAGTTGCTAACGTGCTTTACTGCTTATTAGCGCTACTTGGAAGACGCGATTTAATTCTTAATTCACCCCATTATGCATTAAGGATATTTATGAAAAAAAGGCACATATGTGCTTTATATATATGCTTTATATTTACACTTAACCTGGGTAATTTCGCCAGAACATTAGAAAGTAGAAGGCTACATGCATGTTGATTAGCATTTATTCCACAATATCCGATTCCCTGGTAAATGACGTAGCAGACCATCTGACTTAAGGAACAAATGAAACGAACGAATCAAACAAACAAATCGTGATAGTGAACGGCAGGGCCGCTGCTGGCCATTGCGGTGCCCTACGCGAGCGGGGGGGGGGGGGGGGGGGGGGGGGGGGGGGGGGGCAAGGGGAGCCTCTTTTTATATATTAGGTAAAAACATATAATTGCCGAAATTGAGTGATAGGTTATGCAATTAAGAAAAAACAACGGTGGGCCTCTTCATAACTAATTTATATATTTTTTTAATTCAATAATGTAATAATTATTTTTATTTTTTTATTTTTTTCACAAACCATAATTTTTGGTGCCCCCCCCAGGTACTTGGTGCCCTACGCACTCTGCGTACTCTGCGTATAGGGAGCGGCGGGCCTGGTGAACGGAACTGAAATAACTGATTCCCGGAAAAGAATTGTTTCGCCATTTCCCATCCCTAGTTTGCAAACACTCAGGAGTAGTTCAACGAATAAAAGCTGTTTTTCCACGTGTCATTTTGACACACTGTTCTCTGCACAGAGATGCGCTTGCTGCAAAGGACATGGAACCCGGTTTTCATGAAGTTTTGGATACCGCTGTTAAAATTGTAAACTTTGCCAAAGCAATAAACTCCAGGTTATTCACTGACCTCTGCGAGGAGATGGGCGCTGACCACCACGCCGTGCAAATGCACACAGAGGTAAGATGTTTATCCCGGGACGGATGCTGACTCGTCTGTTTAGCTTGAGGTAGGAGCTGCATATTTTCTTTTTGGACAAGAGGCCTGATGTTGCACAACTCAGCTACCTTGCAGATATTTTCAGCGTTCACTCCCTGAGGGACATAACATAACAACTAATCAGCGTTCACTCCCTGCAGTCCAGAGGGAACTGCAGCATGGAGGAGAACTGATATTTGCTGTTGATGTTGATTCCTTGAGCTCTATATCTAAATAATATAATATTTATTTGGGTATCTATATAATATAATATCATATATAAGATCACGGTCATGATGTTATGAATTAAAGACTGCGTCAGGTTCTCGGACGTCTCTGGTACTTCCACAACAACCGATTTCTCCAGTGCTGGATATGTTATTCAGGAAAGGAGGAGTCAAATAATACCGTCCACAGTGGATGATGTGATTTTTTTGGACAGCAATCTAAAGCACCACACCAAACACCAGATGGTGTAATTCCCTGGCGTTCCATGTAATGTTTTTCCTTTGGGTTTGATCGGGGGTCAGTACCAATTTATAGCGGGTCTGGTAGGGTGCGGAATGTAATTTGTGGGTACGGGCGGGTGCGTTTTTGCAAAATCAAGACCCATTTATTGATCCTTGGCCATGGTGGAGAAGGAATAAGGGGAAGCAATGTTGGCTTTGACTCTCTGAAGTCAAGATGTACCGTGACTTCAAATTTTGGCCGTGATATTATATATTATATTAGAACACGGGCAAAAGCTTTTTAGAGCGCTCCCCCCCCCCCATCGCCATTTTACGTAATTTAAAGCAGAAAGTGTTAGAAGTAGATACGTATCCCTCCCGTCTCAGGGGAAAATGATGGAAAAATGCAAGACCATACAAAAATATGGGTTTCTGATGATAAAAAGCTTAATGCAAATAGGTGAAGTGTCCCTTTAATTAACAAGCTCCAGCAGCAGTCCACACACTGAGTGAATAGCTTTTGCAATTGAGCTAATTAACTGTTCAATGTCTCAATGAAAACTCTGGATTGTGTAACTTGTTCGTTCATAAGAAATGTTTTACTATTTTTTTTGTTTTACGTTATTAAAGAAAAAGTTATAGTCAAACAAGGTTGTGTCTAAAAGCACATTTATTCTACTTAACAAACATGTCTTAAATGCACTGCGTCCATCGTCCTTTGAAGAGCCCACAGCTCCAGTGTGGTGTGTAATATGTTGGTATATTGATATTCGGTGTCTTTTAAGCCTATGCAAGGCATAAGGGAGAACGAATGCTGTCCACATCCTGGACTAGGACACACCACAGCCAGACTAACTTAAAAAGCTAGAGTCAGGCTTAACCCAACTTATATTGGCCCATTCAAAAAAATTGTAATTTGAAGTACCAAACATACAATGGTTGCGTTTGTGTGCGTTTGAGAGTGTGTTTGTGTGTGTGTGTATGTGTCTTTTTTGCGAAACTGTGTGTGTTTGTTTTGTGCGTTACTGTGTGCGATTGTTTTGTGCGTAACTGTGTGATTGTTTTGTGCATAACTGTGTGCGTTGGTTTTATATGTAACTATGTGTGCTTGTTTTTTTGCGTAACTGCGTGTGTTTTTAAAGAAAACATTAACATGAGCCCGATGAGCCTAGGTCTACCCAGCTAATGGTGCATGTCAAGTTTATTTTGTTTGCAGTCTGCATGTCACACAGGTTTTGTTTTGCTTTCCTCAAAACATGAAGAAGCCAGACATGAGAACAGGGCAGCAGGATGGCAGCAGTTCCTCTTGAAGGCCAGACTGAACCCCCACCCCTCCGTCCCAGTCCCATATTACAAAGTTTTTGCTCACTCAATTTAAATGCTTTCCATTCTGTGGAATGGTATGTGTTATATGCGAGGGAGCATATTTTGTGGGGTTGATGGACGGTTTGAGCAGCCTCACTTGACCCGAGTCAGACTGACTAGTCTCTGGGGCTGGGCGGGGCTGCACACCTAGTGGTGTTTTTCCACTATGATGCACACAAATTAAACCAGACATATACAATGCAGGTACAATGTTCTCCACTAAGTGTTTATGAAAAACGCTCTATAAAACAAACGTTGTTTTACAGGGAAATCACAAAGTTAAAATGCATTCCAGTGAGTTTATACCTGGAGAAGAAAACGTAGGTTACAATTTCCAGGAGAATTTTTGAATATCTGTTTTCACTCTAGCGACAAGATCAACATGTTTTTGCTGAATAATTCATGGTGGGTTTTTCTTTCTTCATGCATTTTTATGGTTCCCTTCTGCCAATTGTACTTTACTTTACAATTGTCTTTATTTTATTTCCACCTTGTAGGTCAGAGATGGAGATATTCGAGATGGGTTCAACCAAAGTTTAATCAGTTTAACCAGAGTTTACTCTTTTAGTTTGTACCCCAAAGTTTGTACTTAAAACAGTAGGTCCCAACCACTTAAGTTCCAAGTTGCGGTTAATGTCCAATGGCATAAGTTGACCTATCGCCCCCCCCTTCTATGGGGTTTGAAAAGTTTTGGATGTGCAGTGAGTTCTATCTGATCTTAGAATGAACTGTAGATGCCTTGCTCAATGTCAAAATGAATTACAGCAGCAAGGGAATAAATAATATATGGATGACAATGAAGCCAATGACAAGGCCAGTCAAATATTTAATTTAGGAGATGACATACATACAAAAATTATCAGTGTTGGGAACGTTACTTTAAAAAAGTAATTAGTTATAGTTACTCACTACTTGTTCCAAAAAGTAACTGAGTTACTAACGGAATTACTCTCTAATAAAAGTAACTAGTTACCAGGGATAGTAACTATTTGCGTTACTGTAAAAAAAAGAAAGTTGCCATATGTCAAAGAATTTGGATTTTTCTGAGCAGTTTTCCCTTGGCCTTAATGTGTTAAATTGTTGAACTGCCCATTCAAGGCCCTGATATGTTTCCAACTGAGGCCCCGTCCACACTAACCCGGGTAAATCTACAAACACATAAATATTTATCCGTTTAGCCCTTCCGTCCACACTAAAACAGAGAATTCCGACACTGAAAACGATGCTTTTCGAAATCAATCACTGAGGTGGATGAATTTGAAAACGCTGGGTTTGCATTGTAGTGTGGACAGGGTAGACGGAGGCTTTCAGAAACAATGACATTCGGTTGCCATGACACTGCCATGACACTGCCACAAGCTTGCGATCGAGACTGAGACGCTCATCAAAAAATGGCAGGTGAAATGCAAATGATGATCTCTCTGTACAATGTACTAATTTATCTCCAGAAACAACTCGACATATTTGCTCAAACATATTCGTTGCTCCAACGCTGGAGATAAAAAACCCAAAAGACGACAGTTCAAACTGTACTTGGAGCGGCGTTTCTGGACAAGACCGGGCAGTGTTGGGAAAGTTCAATTTCTACGTGAACTAGTTCAAAGTTCAGTTCACAAATTTTAAAATGAACTAGTTCAGTTAAACTTTCATAATTCAAAATTTTGAACTAAGTTCACAGTTCCAAAAAATGAACTAGTTCATAGTTCTTTTTTTCAATATGTTGCTGTGAGCTATTCGTTTTTTCCGGTATTTTGAACATAGAGCCCCCTTTTTGGTTTGTCTAGGATGAAATAGAGTGGTTCAATCAAGTATCGTAGCGAAATACAGTTTATATTGTGTTTTATTGCACATTTAGCTCATTTTTTAGATCCCATTGATTTCTGTTGGAAGACTCTTTGCTCATTGGCCGGAAACGGAAAGGGGGGGTGTTCACGTTTGGTTGTAGTCTATTCGCTCGGTTCTAGCCCTACTGTTGAGACAGAGAACCGAGCGAAAAGACTACAACCAAACGTAAACAGCCCCCCTTTCCGTTTCCGGCCAACAAGCAATGATTCTAGGAGGTATTCTAGTCCACGAGCTATGAGCCAGAATTATAAATATTGTACATATTTATAATTTGAAATTCGTCTCAGCCTTTATACCACAGATACTCTAGGGTCTATAGCATATAACCGCGTTGTCTGATTACAGTTTAATTCATTTTTCACAATTGAACAGGTCTCGTTTTGAAGAATAATCACCGCGCCATTCGTTTCAATGGCAATCGCGACGGTCTATGATTTCAACATAAAGTGTACATATTTATAGTTTGAAATTCGTCCCAGCCTTTATACAACAGATAGGGTCTATAGCATATAACCGCGTTTTCTGATTACAGTTTAATGTAACAGTAAGCTGACAACACCGCAACTGCAAATTAACCACACACAGATAACCATGGCAACTGGTAAAACAACACAGCGTTCTGCGCGCGCATGTGTTGATAAACAAAGAACCCCCTATTGAACAAAGTTAAACCGAGTGAATGTGCCGTTCACAGACACCACAATGAACGAGTTCACAGTAACGTTCATCAGGCAGTAATACAGTAGGTTCAGTTCATGTTCGCCCAAATTATGAACGTATTTATGTACTATCGTTCAATGAACGCGTTCAGGCACAACACTGCTTGTGTGTGCACATGAACAATAAGCTGGACTGGAAGCAACACACAGAGGCTGTGTGTTGAGCAGACTCTAATTCTTGAGGATGCTTAGGTCTTTTAATGTGTGTAGCAAAAGGTTATGTACGTTTCAGTCTGTTGTTGCAAGTGCCATTTTCTTTGCAGCCATCAGTTGGGACAGCGGCATCAGGGCTTGTGCGTTCACACCAAAAGACACATTTGCCACCCGTTCGTGTTGTCACCCAAGTTTTGTCGTGGGACAAACCATAATCTGTCGCTGTGCAAGTTTTGTCAGGCAAATTTGTCGCGCCGCATCTTTTGTCACTTATCCCTGTTGCTGCCTCTATTAGGCCAACTACAACAGCAACAACGATATTGTATTAATATTACAATTGCTCCTACTTACTATGATAATTTAAACTATTTCTAGTAATCCCAAAAGATTAGAAGTGCCAGGCAGTTAATCCCAGATCTTCAATTATCAAGTATAACATCTCTAGATTTCTACATTTTTATAATCTTTTCTGGTTCAACTGAACGTACATTATGCAGGGTTACACCATCTTGAGATCACAATCTATGTTTTTAAGGCACAATACAGTTTTGACATGAACTGAATACACTTAACAAAACTTTGTTAATAAGACAGTTTATCATAAAACCAGAATTACAGCAAACAAAATATGGTATCTGCAACAGTTGGGCACAGATAAGGAACCCTTCTGAAATGAATGAACATTAAGGTGAAGTGAGGTGACTCAAACTCAACGTACAATACGGAGAGCAAGTGGGTAGAACAAAGATAAGGAAGGAAGGGTTATTGGTTTCACACACACACACACACACACACACACACACACACACACACACACACACACACACACACACACACACACACACACGCACATGCTTGGCGGTTTGAAGTGAAATGCATAATGTACGTGTGCACTTGATTATTTTTCTATAGATACATTTATTTCAATGTAATTCAATTATTTCACAACTACCTTTAGGTTGAATCAAATCCTTACATCACAGCCAAACTAGTACTAACATAATTTGCTTACACAAAATGGATAGCACTAAAGCAGTGGTTTTCAAACTGTGAGGCGTGCCTCCGTGAGAAAAAAATAAACCAGAAAAAACAGACACAGCGCGTCTTCACAGCGAAGACGCGCTGTGTTCGAAATCGTTCCCTATTCACTCACTATTTCCTATATAGTGTTTTTGATATAGTGCACTATATAGGAAACGAACAAACGAGAATTCGGACACTACGCTGAACATTTCTAAACGTCTTTTGCGTCGGTAAATGCGCCGGGTATTTGTGTGACGCAGACAGATGCGCCCACATCATGTAAACAAACCGGGCACCCACGAGGAAAACTGGAGGTTGTATTGATGTTTAATGTTACATTTCCTTGATCAAGTTTTTTTAAATTAATTTTGAATGTTATATTTCCTATGTTAAATCCCAAACAAGTTGTTGACATTTCTAAACGAAAGCCGGAGACTCCATCATTAAATGTATATGTTTGTTATTATTCAGCTTCTTTCTCTCCTCCGGAAAAACACGACCACATTGCATTGTGGTATACGGGAGGAACATGTAGGGAACATCGTATGTTCACTCAAATTTTGGGTATTTTAAGTCTAATTTATAGTGTGTGGAATTTACCACTGAGAATTCGAACACCACTACAAAATGGCGAGCACCCTATATAGTGCACTATATCCGAGATGGGGAACGATTTCGAACACAGCTACGCAAACTCATTGCTCCCACTGAAGTTGAGGTGAGCTAAAAAAGGAGGCTAAACTGGCAGTTTAAAGATTAAGATGTTCAAATGTATTTCAAAAACGTTAAGCAAAAACATGCTTAGATAAAGATGTTAAAATGTGTTAAGAATTGTGTTTAAAAACGCACAAAGATGTCACGACTCAGAACGGGAATCAATTGCAGATCGAAAGGATTTATTCACAAACATTCCGGCAGGCAAATCAGATTCCAGGTACAGGCAGGGTTCGTAAACAGGCAGGCAGACAGACAGATACAGACGGACAGGTACGGGCAAGAGATCCAAAACCGATAGGCAGGAGACTTCGTCCAAAACAGGCAGGGTTCAAAACCGGGAAGAACAGTAAACTGTAACTTCTCTTTAAAGAGCTTCACGCTAGTCTCACTCACGGGGTCAGGTAGCAAACAGTACATACCGTGACGATCTGACAAAGTGAACAGAAAGGGCAGTGTTTAAATACTCCACCATCAATACCAAATGAGAGACGGAAACAAACAAAGGCAGGAAGTTGCCCAAATAAGGACATGGGTGTTAATCCGGGCACATCTCCAACACATGGCTACAAACATTAACAAAGTCCAGAATTATCACACTCCGACAGGTAGGGGGAGACAAAAACAGTCCATACGAGAATGCTGACAAAAGATGTTTAGAATGTTTCAAAAATGTTTAAAAATGTTTCAAAAAAATATGATCAGAGATGTTTAAAATGTGTAAAATAATGGGCTCAGCTGAAATTTGTTCTCTGAGGGGGGGCTCACTCTCTCATACTTTGAAAACCCCTGCATTAAAGGAAGGTTATTGTATTTTTGTGACTTGTAGCTAAAAGCAATTTGCTATTGCGTCATTACGATGACATTGGGTACAATCTCATTAAGGTTGATTCATCACAACAATCATATTTTCGGTCACCAGTGAGTTGGTCATATTGCTTGCCTGGTTCATCCAGCCTGGGACCAAGAATTGGTAAATTGGGCTGGTGATGTGTGTTTGCTATGAAAAAATACAAATAAAAGCATCAAAATGTTGTAAGTAGGACTCAAAAGCAATTTCGACACAGGGTTTTGGGTTAACTAAAACCCCAAAATATAAATTATGATGCCCCATAGTCCCAAGCAAGTTTTGTGTAGCTCACCGATATGCATATCGCACATATTGTACTAAACATCCATTGAAAAATGATCGAGCAAAAACAATTAATCAGTGTAACTAGAAGGCTACACTTATCAATGTATCATGGTGTTTTGCCCTTAACAGGTGAGAACACATTCAAATTGTCAATGGAGTTTAATAATAATACACATTTAAGTCAATAAGTGTATAATAATAACATGTTTGCGAATTTACAGATTTATACTTTATTGAGCTGTGTACTAACATTGTCGTAATTGTTTCCAAAAATGTTCAAAACCAGAGAAATACATAGTTTTATTCACGGTAACAGCCCATTTAATTTTGGTCCCCTGTCAATGGTTTCATATCCCCTCTACCCCCTTAAATCAAGGAAAAGTAATCCGGTAGAGACCTTATTTATTTTATTATTTATAAACGATTATTTCAGAATTATCCCAAAAAGCAATGGGCCTTGTTACAGTTTAACAAGGCCCATTGCTGACCTCCACCTAGCTGACTTTTACTGGGCTCTTCCAGACATAGACGCAGGGTAGTGGGGTTGGAAATCCAGTTAATTGTAAGTTTTGCATATAACGATACATGACCTGGAGCTCCATGCAGGAGATTTCATTGACCCGGGCATCAACATCTCCCTCTGCAACTGGATGCTGGACTTCCTAACCGACAGACTGCAGTCAGTTAGGTTAGATAACCACACCTCCTTAACCCTAACCCTGAACACAAGCGTTCCACAGGACTATGTACTAAGCCCTCTCCTTAACTCCCTCTTCCTCGTCGACTGCACACCGGTACATGGTTCCAACACCATTGTTAAGTTTGCAGACAACACAACGATGATTAGTCTCATCAACAACAATGATCAGTTGGTTTACAATGAGGAGGTCAAACGCCTAGCACCGTAGTACGCTGACCACAGCCTTGACTTCAACACCAAGAAGACCAGAGAGCTTGTCGTGGACTACAGGAAGTCTAAATGTGGCCCACACAACCCCGTCCATCAAAAAATCTACGGGATGGAGGTTGAGCTTGTCACCAGCTTCGAGTTTCTGGGTGTCCACATCTCGTGGACCCTAAACACCTCAAGAGGGCTGCTAGACCCTTCTAGACTAAAGAAGTTCTGTCCGTCTCCTCCGATCCCGGTGAACTTCTACCGCTGCACTGTCGAGAGCGCCCTTACCAACTGTGTGACAGTAGGGTATGGCAACTTCCTGTCTCTTACCGGAGAGCACCAGGGAGGGTGGTGAAAACTACCCCGACGCATCACCGGTTTCTCACTCCCCTCCGTCAAGGCTGGCCAGAGCAAGCGTTGTCAAGGGCCCTTCTCACCCCGACCACAGAGTGTTCACCCTCCCCCCTCTGGGGGGCGCTACAGGTCTCTACTTACCCGGACCAGCAGGTTCAGGGGAAGCTTTTTACCTGCGGCTGTCACCCTACTGAACTCTACACAGTGTTGAAAACAAACCAGCCAACAAATCAGCACCCCCCACCCCACCAACACACACTCCTTCCCACAGTGATTGAACCACCATCCCCCCGGGTATTGCACTACTCTATACTATTTCATGTCTCACCTATAGCACTCTACTTATATAAATATTAAAGGGGACATATTATGAAAACAAAACGTTTCTCTTGGATTTTTGGTGTTGCTTTGGGTCTCTTTTGCTCCCACACGCATACAAACTTTGAAACAAGGCTAGGCTGCACTGCATAGGTAGGCCTACTGCAGGGTTAGTTGTGGTTGGTTGTGGTCTTAGTGAAACAGCCTAGCCTTGGAGTTGGAGTAGTTGGAGTAATTGTGTGATTGTGCGAGAGAGCGCACCTCCCGTGGGAATGTTTGGCTTGTTGTGGGCTTTGTGTATGTGTTCAATGATGTATCTGTCTGATCGTATTAGCTGTAGATGGATGGTTAAATAATGTCACAAGATCGGTCATACTGCAGGCTCTCATTTGCAAGTGCACTGATTGTGTGCCCATCTCCGATATGCTATATACCTGGCATTTATTCAGTACATTGTTCTTCTGAGTGCGCAAGAATGGTGCCAATTATTGTCGTGTTTGCATTGTAATGCACAACTTTGCCTCTACCTGTTATAAAATAACGTGCATCCCAACAACTTTAGCCAATGCAGGCTCTTATGTCAGTGTTGCTTTACGAGTGTGTTTTAAGTGTGTGTGTGTGTGTGTGTGTGTGTGTGTGTTGTCATTTAGGCTATAGATATAGACTGATTGTTTTGGCTTTCATCCATGAAATATTGTAATGTTATGGCCTAGGCTACTGCATATTGAGAACATTTAGATCGGTGTTGTGCAACAATCTGGCGATGAGGACGTCCCCGAATATTGACGGGTATTTTTCACACTGCCATCTCAATATATAGCCTAACATATAAAAATATAACACTGTACTAGACACAAATGTATTTTCCACTAGCTAGTGGTGGTCAATGCATTGTAGTGTATAATACTGCAGAGAAACTAGTAAAGTCAACACAGCTTTATGTTACGGCGTAACATGGCAGGCACTGCAGCTCTCGACAATGCATTACTTTAGTCTGGCATTTCTCAAACGTAGTGGTCACGTAAAAAAGAGGGAGGGGCTCGATTAGCCGCTTTTGCATACCTAATAGCCGCGGCTATTAGGTATGCAAAAGCGGCTAATGTCCGCGGCAAAATGTGTCTAAGCCTCGGCTTAGAGCGTTTAAACCGGCCGGCGTCCGGCCGGTCTAGCCCTTTTACCGCACCATTTTAGGGCCGGATTATGGCCTTCTTGGCTTTCCATAGAGAAAGGGAGTGTACTCCTGGAGTTCAGCTGCAGGGCTGCCGCCGAGTTCCCCTGTAGCACCCGATTTGGTTCCCCCCCCAGTTCCTGTTCCCCCTTACGCTGATTTACTGATGAACCGTGCGTAGTTGCTATGTTACCGTACGTACTTGAGGAAGTAACGCAAATCGAAAACAGCTGGATGTACGGAAAGCGAAATGGGACAAACCTCACACCAGGCTGTGCGGCAGTAGTCTACCAGTCTGTGTAGTATTAGAGGTAATACGGTAATACGTCGGAACGTTCTGTATACATGTTACCTAGGCAACGAGGGCAGGGGGCATAAAACGGAGTTCATACCATGCAGTCACGTCGCTACGAGTCTCCTTGATGTCATAATATATGTTGCAAGGCCAACTGAACATGGTGTCAGAAGTTAAGACAGTGAGCTGCAAAGTGGTAGTGGTATTCGCTGAGTTAGGTTAGATAAGCCAGTCAGTGAGTTAGCGTTAGCAGCTTGACGGCGGGAGCAATGATGGCTCAGTACCAAGTTAAGCCTCCGGAGCCGTTTTCGTTCAAGGCAGAAGAGTGGACGAAATGGATAAAACGATTCGACAGATTTTGCATCGCGTCTGGAATGGACGCTCAGGACGAGGAAAATCAGGTCAATGCGTTGATTTACACAATGGGAGAACAAGCAGAGGACATTGTAGTTTCTCTACATTTAAACGCAGAAGAGGCGGGAGACTATGGTGCCATGAAAAATAAGCTGGACGCACATTTCGTAACGCACAGGAACATTATATTCGAACGGGCTAAGTTCAACCAGAGGCAACAAGAGGTCGGCGAGTCAGCAGACAGCTTCCACACCGCGCTGCATTGCCTTGCTGAGTACTGCGGATACGGTGCTCTACACGACGAAATGGTGAGAGATCGTCTAGTAGTGGGCCTGAGGGATAAACGCCTTTCAGAACAGTTGCAGATGGACCCTGAACTGACGTTGGAGAAGCTAATTAACTAGGCACGACAAAGTGAGCAGGTAAAGAAGCAACTCGAAATGCTAAAAACATACTTTAAAGCAGAAGCCGGTAGCACTCAGCTAGACAGGAGGAATCGTGGCAGCGCAGCGGCTCAAAGCAAAGCATGCAGCGAGATTTTCATAAAAAGACACTGGAAAGACAAACACAATGTAACAGATGCGGGGACACACGAGGGCATCATCCGCAGCAGTGTCCAGCTAGAGAGGCTGTGTGTAACCAGTGCCGAAAGAAAGGACATTATGCTAGAGTCTGCCAAGCTAAAAAGAAACCGGGAGTTCATGTAGCTGCAGTGACTGAGGAAGACAGCGATGAGGAATACAGCGATGAGGACGTCGCGTTCTTGGGCTCTGTGGAGTCCACAGGTGCCTGCCCATGGATGACAGAGGTAAGGGTGGACAATCAAAAATCAGTGTTTAAGATAGACACTGGAGCAAATGTCACTGCAATCCCAGCAAAGTTGTACACCCAGGGCCAGTTCAGCAAACTTTCCAGAGCCACAAAGACTCTTTATGGACCAGGAGGGACAGCATTAAAGGTGAATGGAAAATGCACAGCTACTCTCAGTAAGGGTAACAAAAGCACACAAGAGGAAGTTTATGTTGTTGATGGGCTACGTACGCCACTCCTGGGTGGACTAGCCGCCATGACACTTCAACTGGTTGCTCGTGTGAATAACATAAGCCTGGATACTAAAGAGACTGTGAAAAGAGAGTTTCCAAATCTTTTCTCTGGACTAGGGAAAATGGAGGGAGAGTACACCATTGTGCTGAAGCCTGGAGCAAAGCCCTTTTCTCTCTCGACCCCGCAATGCATATCCCTCCCACTCATGCCAAAGGTGAGAGAAGAGCTCACTCGCATGGAGCAGCAAGGAGTGATTTCGAAGGTGGAGGAGCCTACAGCATGGTGTGCACCCATGGTTGTGGTGCCCAAGAGCTATGGCAGAGTCAGGATTTGCACCGACCTCACGGAGCTGAACAGGTCAGTGATGAGGGAGAAGCATCTGCTACCATCTGTTGAGCACACTTTAGGACAGCTTGCAGGAGCCAAGATCTTTTCTAAACTCGATGCCAATGCTGGATTCTGGCAGATTCCGCTATCCGAAGAATCCTCTCTCCTCACCACCTTCATAACACCGTTTGGACGGTACTGCTACAACCGTCTCTGTTTTGGAATTTCGTCCACTCCAGAGCACTTCCAAAAATGCATGTCTCGTATCCTGGAGGGCCTGGAAGGTGTCGTATGTCAGATGGACGATGTGCTCATATGGGGTGCCACGCAGAGTGAGCATGATGAGAGGCTAAGGAAGACATTGACACGTCTGCAGGAGGCAGGGGTGACACTCAATGACAAATGTGACTTCTCAAAGAGCAGGATAAAGTTCCTGGGACAACTTATCGATGCCACTGGAGTCAGTGCAGACCCTGACAAGGTGGGCGCTGTGAAAGCCATGGCAGAGCCCAGTAACGTCAGTGAGGTGAGGCGCTTCTTGGGAATGACCAATCATCTGGGAAAATTCCTGCCTCACCTGGCGGAGAAAACGCGCCCTCTCAGAGATCTATTGAGGAAATCAAACATGTGGGCCTGGGGTCCACAACAGCAGCAAGCCTTTGAACAGATTAAGGCTGAGCTTACAACACCGCCGGGTCCTGCCTTGTATGACCCAAATGCAGACACACTTGTCTCAGCAGATTCATCTTCATACGGCATGGGTGCTGTTCTCCTCCAGCGACGAAATGGAAAAGACTGGAAGCCGGTGGCATATGCTTCGAGAGCCCTGAGCAACACCGAACAGCGGTATGCTCAAATCGAAAAAGAAGCTTTAGCCACAACATGGGCCTGTGAGAGATTTGCAGAGTTCCTTATAGGAAAGGACTTCCACGTAGAGACAGATCACAAGCCTTTGGTTCCCCTGCTAGGCTCAAAGTGTGGATGAACTGCCACCTCGCATACAGCGTCTACGTATGCTGCTGATGAGGTTCTCTTACACCATCTCACATGTGCCAGGCAAGGACATCGCCACCGCTGACGTGCTCTCCAGAGCGCCAATCGAGAACACAGCGGAGGGCTTAAAGGAAGAAGAGGTGAGCCTGTACGTGGACACTGTGATGGCAAACCTGCCAGCTACAGACAAAAGACTTAAAGAAATAGAAACACATCAGGACAAAGACACTGTATCCCACACACTGAAGAGATACTGCAAGGAGGGCTGGCCTGATAAATTCTCCATACAAACAGCATTCCGTCCCTACCTGCCGTTCTCAGGTGAGCTAACAGTTAATGAGGGTTTGCTACTTTACGGCTATAGAATAGTAATTCCAGTGTCACTTAGAGCAGAGATGCTGAACAAACTGCATGAGGGCCACCTGGGACTCTCTAAATGCAGAGAGAGGGCCAAGCAATCTGTGTGGTGGCCAGGCCTTAGCAAAGACCTGACACAACTGATAGAGAACTGTGATGTATGCAGTCGGGAGAGAACCAACTTTAGAGAAACACTGCAACCCACTGAGTTCCCGGCAAGACCATGGTCCACTGTGGGGGCAGATCTATTTCAGACAGAAAATAATAAGCACTATCTGGTCATTGTAGACTACTTTTCCAGATTCTTTGAAGTAGCCAAACTTACTTATACAACATCTGAGGCGGTGGTGGAGCACTTCAAATCCATATTTGCACGTCATGGCATACCAGATGTGGTGCGCTCAGACAATGGGCCACAATTTGCATCCGAGTACTTCAGAAAGTTTGCACGAGAGTGGGGTTTCAGTCATGTCACATCCAGCCCCCACTTCCCACAAAGCAACGGTGAGGCAGAGCGGGCCGTTAGGACAATCAAAGGTATCCTGAAGAAATCCAGTGACTCTTACCTTGGCCTCATGGCCTACCGCGCCGCTCCTCTGGCGAACGGACACAGTCCAGCAGAGCTCCTCATGGGCAGAAACATTAGAACACCTGTCCCTGTCATCCCATCTCAGCTTAACCCGGGCTGGACAGACATGAACAGCCTAAAAATAATTGAACAAGCATACAGACAGAAGCAGAAACTGAACTACGACCGTCGTCACAGAGCTCGAAACCTGCCACTCCTCCGACAAGGTGACCATGTGTGGGTCAAGGACATCCTTGAGAGAGGCACAGTGGTGTCAAATGCAGGCACTCCAAGATCCTACAATGTGGAGACACCTAGGGGCACGCTGCGAAGAAACAGGTACCATCTCTCGCCCACCCCTATTGCACCAGCAACACGCACCGACTTACCTGAGGATGGTGCATCCACTGCGGTGAACACACCTGTCACACCTGCAAATCCTTGTGACTCGGGGCAGCAGACACCAGTAAAAGAAGGACCTGTCCCTTCCAGAGTGAGAGTACCACCAGTGTACCTAAAAGACTATGACTGTACCTAAAAGACTAAGTCATGACTGAAGAGAAAAGAGAAAGTGATGTGCAAATGTTGTAAATGTTGTTGATGCTTGTTAGAGTATCTATTTGTTGAAATTGAAAATGCAACTGTTTACATTTGACATGATTTCATAGTTCCAGTAAGACTGACACAAAGGTTAAAAGTTTATGAGATTAACATAAAACAGTCTTAGTTTAAAAACCTGTTTGCTTGAAAAAGATGCAAGTGTTTAGTTTAACTCTAAAGAGGAGGGAAAGAAATAATTAATGTTTTATTAACAGGAGTATTATTGTTTTGTTATGCATTTTCTTTCAGAAAGGGGGATGTAGTATTAGAGGTAATACGGTAATACGTCGGAACGTTCTGTATACATGTAACCTAGGCAACGAGGGCAGGGGGGCATAAAAAAAGAACGGAGTTCATACCATGCAGTCACGTCGCTACGAGTCTCCTTGATGTCTTAATATATGTTGCAAGGCCAACTGAACAGTCTGCTACGTTGATTTTAGCGTCACAACACAACTATAAACAGACACACACCTACACACAAACACACAACTATAAACATACACACACGTTATTTATTACATTAAAGCAATAAATCACGAAGGTACTTGTTAGACCATTCATTGTCAATCTTTGCAAAGGAAGACGATTAAAGGACAAAAATAGGGGAAACAGTCTCCATCAATAATGTATTACTTACGGCTGGACAAAGATTGCAAGTTTTAGTCGCATAGTTTGGTGAGACAACTCGCGATTAATCACACTTTTATCCACTCCAATTTAAATTGAATGAGATTATCAAATGGAATGACACATTATCATTTATACCAAATGTACCTAATTAGCAATAACTAGGCCAAGTGATCTTGAGGGAGTTTTATTGACTCACCCGGTGTGGTTTGAATATGAAACTTACATTATGAACACCACAGATTTGGGAATTGTAAACAGGCTGTCACTTACTGCAATTGTAAACCAACAGTTACTACAAGTGTAGTTAATTTCAAATAAGTAGCGCCACAGATTTGGGAATTGTAAACAGGCTGTCACTCACTGCAATTGTAAACCAACAGTTACTACAAGTGTAGTTAAATTCAAATAAGTAGCGCCACAGATTTGGGAATTGTAAACAGGCTGTCACTTACTGCAATTGTAATTGAATGTACAGTAAGCAGAACTAAAAACAAAAAAGAATGTTGACATTCTGTGGGCAAAACCTTTCAAAATCAAAGTAGGCCTAAAAAATAAATAAAATAATAACGCGCGTTAATGCGTCAATTTGTAAAAAAACTAACAAGATTGCGTTAAACTTGCCCAGCCCTATTAGCCTATTTATTGGACGCAGGCATGAAGGCATGCATAACAGGCATAATTGCCCTCCATGGCTGGATTTCCCACACACCCTGCGTGAAACCACCTCAGACAGGCATCACACGCAATTTGAAAAAAAGAAGGTAGCATTAGGCTGATTTTTAAATATGTGCAGGTTCATAGGGGCTGCACGCCAATAATACAGTATGATGCTACTTACCCAAGTAACGTTTTCCGCTTTATCAAAGGTGTCTTCCTCCCCACAGAAATGACACAAGTCACTCAAGTCATCTACGAATTAAGATAACTTTTTAAAAGAATTTGACAGACACGGGATGCAAAGTCTAGAATAATAGGGTTAGGTTATATTATACCTAATCCAGCCACTTGGTGGAGCGGTAGCACTTGCGACCAACATGCTGATGAGACGGGTTCAATCCTGACCTGTACTCTTATGAGGAATGCGCGTCGATTTAAAGATTTGAAGTGCTTACCAGATCCAGTCATGATGGTGGTGGCTATTTTCCTCCTCAGGTCATCTATGTTGGATGTCGGGAAATGTATTGAGCTTGACACTTCCAGGATGTATTCTGCAAACTGAAAGTGTGAGAGTGAGCCCATAATTCACAGGTCCCCCAATACGTGATATAGCATATACCGATATGTAATTTTTGCTTTGTCACATAGCCTAGGCCTACTTTTAAAGCAAACACTCCGCAAGATGTTGTGTGCTCTTGGAGTGGATGAGCCACAGTGTCACATGTCCATCTTGACACATTGACACCGAGTTTTCTCGGTGTCAGTGAACTAAAGAAAAGTTAGTTAAGTTGTTACTAGTAAACAATTCAGTTACAGATGAACAACAATGTGACCAAATGTCACTGGTGTGGGAAAATATAGGCTAGTTTACCTTGTTGTCTCCAAACACTTTTTTTTCTTTGCTGCGGACCCTCCTAGAGAGTCAGCAAGAATACATATTTTTTTCTGATGGATATATGGCCTTGGAAAATAAACAAAATATGGTCATGGAATTGTAAAAGTATGTAGGCCTATTAAAATCTTTATCTAGGAAAAAGTCCTGGGAACCCCTTTCTTTGTCACATACTTACAACAAGAAACCAATGGTGGCAGTCATTAACAATGCCTAGAATGCAGTTATAGGCAGAGGCATCCAGCTGAGAAACACATCACAAATAATGACTTTCATAGGCTAATTATAGCCTCTATATCTGTCATTAAGCTCACCTTTTCACCCAAATAACCCTCAACATCAACTGTGTGATAACTGGTGGCTTGTACTTGCAGCACTGTGAACAAATAAACCCTCTGCTTTCAATCCTAGAGCCTTGACCAGCACCACCACCACCACCATCTTGTTTCAGCACGACATCAGTTTTGGATTTATTTTCTGCCACATGGCTGTCATCGCAAATGTGTCCACATGGAAGGCCTTTGATGCCCCATGCTGCCTCACCACTAAACTGAGAAATGTATTTATTACCTACATCAACATTAAAAAATATTAATACTTTGTAGGTAAAGCCATAATGCCTTTGAAAATCAAGGAATATGCACCTCACTCTCCAACTCTTGTCCAGGGCGCAGCTGGAAGAGGTCTTGGTAAAATACCTTGTAGGCCCCAACTCTTGAGAGTATAATATGGCTTTTGTTACCATTTCACACGTCCTTGATGCCTGTAACACAAAGGAACCTTAACAAACAGCGTTTTTAAATAAAGGCCATTGTTGGGTATGTATCAATTACCGTTACGCACAACGTCATCCTCTGGGATCACCGGTTCCAGTGTGCTGGTGGCCAGAGACTGTATTGGTGAAGGTAATTGGAGAGAGGATGGAGCAGGTGGTGATTGACAGGCAGTGGGGTTATAGGAGAGGTCAAGAGGGGCCGGTAAAGGTGAATGTGCTGAGGGGATAGTGTCAATGAGAGGTTTTTTCAGAGGGGGTTCTTCATGTGGAGTTGGTGGTATCCTGTGAGGGATTCGAGGGGTGGGATCTGTGAAGGGTTTGAGGTGGTCTGTGTTCATTTTGGGAATTTGTCTTCCCTTGCCATCCCACAAGTCTGCACTTTTGTTTTCCAATTTGGAAAAAGTGTATGGTCCCAGCCAGGTGCGCTCCAGTTTCCCCCCTTTCCTCTGCTGCATACGTATGTTCTTCCTGAGAACCCTCTAGCCAACAGCGAAGGCAGACCTGCTTCTAATTTTCTGCCTTTTGTCCTGCTTTTTCAGGACGTTCAGCTGAACCATGGCGTCCAATGTTTCTTTCAGGGCAATGCCTGAAGACACCACTGTATTGGCCGCTATGTCCTCCACTGAGCTGTCCACCTTTCCAATAGAAAAATAAACAAAGATTAAGAATGGAATTGGATTGCTCAAATTACCTGACATAAGTGAGACCCATCACGCCATACCGTGAAATCCTCTGCCACTTCGCATGGGTAACGTGCCTCCATACTGAACATTAAAAAAAAAGGGGAGAACCTGGTGGTGAGGGGAGCCTTCGTTCTTAGGCCAAACATGACTGTATCCACCTAGCGGTCCCATATGTTGGGCTTGTCCTCAACAAGTTTACACAACGCTCTGTATAGGCACAAGGAAATAGTTGTCATCAGTCATCATGGCTTTTAAAATGTCACCAATATTGTAGAAGAGCTACTAATAGCACTACTACAATCCATTTTGAATCATTTTCTAATTACAGCTTCACCTCTGAATTGTCCCATTCAAGTTTTCCATAAGACCATTTGCATGTGGATGATATGGAGCTCGTAGACTCCTCTTCACATTTAAAAATGTGCAAATGTTGGAGTTTAGCTGCTTCAAAAACATGAAGAGTACAATTTAGCAACAGATGTGTTTTGTATTGCATATGGTACATACATCATCCTGACCATGAAGAGCAGTGCTGGTTTATTCACTAAGCCAAAATTGACTAACCTCATTCACAAACTCACTTCCCTGATCTCTGAGGATGCGTTGTGGTGCACCAAACCACTCTTATTCGGTATGGCATAGACCTCTGGCCATTTGGTGTAGTAGTCGACCATGACACACATATACATGTTTCCATCATCAGATGGAGTTAGTTTTCCCACCAAGTCTATCCCAACTAAGTCCAGTGGGTGGTCAACCTGAAAATCACAAAATAAGCATGGTTGTTGTTTACAAGTATTCAGTCAAATTAAAAGCTTAGTACATACATGGATTGGGATATATTCTGACTGCTTTTTAATGGAGAGCCAGGTGTATTGGCATTTAGCACACTGTGAAACCTGATGGTTCAAAAGCAGACATGGGAAATGCAGTCCAGGAAGCAAGACATCTATGGATACGCTCAATATATTACACTCCAATCAAATAATTCCATTTACCCCTTTATCCAAGTCAACCCCCATTCCAGGCCAGTGAAACCTTCTTCCAAGATATGTAA
Source organism: Pollachius pollachius (assembly GCF_949987615.1). Lineage (NCBI taxonomy): Eukaryota > Metazoa > Chordata > Actinopteri > Gadiformes > Gadidae > Pollachius > Pollachius pollachius. The sequence goes on along the minus strand of NC_136937.1, from coordinate 25,588,585 downwards.
TACATTGTATCTCCTATTGAAACAAGGTTGTTGTCAGTAGCCTACAAGAAACATGTCCTTTATTCTGATAAGCTATTGAGTTAGAGCAGGAGATCAGGGAATTATTTTGGTGGTAGGCATAGCGTTACCATGGCTTACCATCCAGTAGGAAACGGGCGGAGCGCCTTCAAGTGATATATTTCTGCTCCTTAGAAATACCTGGGGGATATGAGGCATCACTTTTGTAGTTTAGCAGCTTGGTATACATGCGTCCATTTCCACGAATCCAACATAAATTCATGTGACAAACACATTTCCCAGATCATGTACAGCCTTGCCACCACAATTTATACACTTCGCACCCAGCGGAATTGGTTAGACGCTCTCCTCATTTAGGCTACAATCACAGTATATACGCACTACAATTATATTATATTGCCTCGATCGGACAAAACAGACAAGAGTAGAGTCCAACCAAGATTTCTGAGTAATTTCTTCATTAGTTCCAAAGAAATGCATGATTTATAAGATTTAAAAAAAAACTAAGCAGCACAGAATGCCTATTCATTCATGATTTCACACAAATCAATGATCCATTCACCGAACACTTGACAAAATATTGTTTCCTGAAAGCTGAGGTAGGCCTACCCATTACCTATTATCTGTTTTGCACGACATACCCATAAAATAAGCTATAGGCCTGCATGATTGTCATTGTGATGATCGACAATTTAAACTGTTGCATAGACACAATAACAATTCAACAACATAGCATGGTATTTATTTATTCAACATTATAAACAAATCAACAGATCCTCAGATCTGATATATTCCAAATGCAATTAACTAATTGACATTAAAAAGAATGACTAACAACACTGAATTAAAGAACAGAAGATCGAAACAATAGGCTTTCCGTGGATCCAGTTGTTCTGGGTTGGTCCTGTGGGCGGAGTCATTTAACATGGCGTTTCGAGGGGGAACAGGAATTCCAATGGGGAACCAAATCGGGTGTCTCACCCCCGCCGGAGCTTCTTGTCCGCTGGTCCACAAAATCTGGTTTCTGTTTGATTTTGATCTGTTTTGAATTTAAATGAGGGTCTAAGTTAAATATCATGGAAATGCTAGCAATTGACAGTAGATACTGATTAAGTTTGCAAACCAAGCAGTAGGCTGGTGTGATTACTTTGGTAAAACATGAGATGTTTAGTTCAATGATTATGATTTGGAAGCATACTGATGTTGAATTTGATTTGTCCTTTTGTTTTTCTTGAAGGTTATCAACCTATTCTTCTTCTGGAATTCCACTTCATGTGCCATCAATCTGCTACTTCACCTAATTCCATACAAATACCCAAATGTTTCAACAACCATCAAATCCATCTCAAAAAATAAACCACCAGAATGGAACAGAGTTGTCCCTTTGCATCCTTTGTGTTGAACAAGCCATTTTCAAGTTTGGGCAGAGCTGAATGTACTTTAACATATGGATAACTTGACAATTATATATGCCCTGATTTGACCCTTTCCGGTAAAATGTTTATTCTTGGGTACTATGATTCCAATTCTGGAAATTATGAATAATGTGTTCATATATATTTAATTGTTTTTTATTGAAAATAGTTCACATTAATAAATTGAAACCCACACGAAAAACCCAGTCTTTATGAAGGAAATCGGTAAATAGTGACATTATCTGTAGTTAAAGTGCCTTCATGTAAAACCCTCACTTTGTATTGTTATTTTATTTGTATTACATGTTTGTATAGACATACAAACATGTATTATATTCATTCTATGGTTGTATTGTGTATTATACATTCAAATAATTTGTCATTATATTAATGTCATTTTTAATTACCGTCACATGACTGTTTAATGGACAAATAATAAAACTAAACCAAAAACCCAAATGACATAGGGCAACATAGTAGCTTCAACATTCTGCTGCCACCTAGAGGCGCTTTGAGAGTGGAACAAAACATGCGTGGGGCAGAATAACTCCACACACGGGCTTCATAAATCTTCGTTTAAAGGTGCCATGGCATGAAAATCTCACATTATGAGGTTTTCTAACATAAATATGAGTTCCCCTTGCCTGCCTATGGTCCCCCAGTGGCTAAAACTTGCGTTTGGTGTAAAACGAGCACTATGTGTTCTGCTCGCCTTTGAAAAAACGGAGGCTCAAGCACGCTGATTTGGAATGTGGTCCCATATGTCGTCATATAGGATCTAACCTCCTCCCCTTTCTCTGCCTTGCCCGCCCAGATAATTTGGCCCGCCAATAGAGTGGCGAAGTCACGCCCCTTCCAGTAGAGCCCATGGGACCTATGAGATTGAAAAATATGAATGGGTTTCAATGGAGAGAAAGTAATTAATTTCTGGTCCCAGTCTTTACCTGCCCCTGATTACACATATGTTGTTTCTGGATTTAAATGATAATTTTTCATGTCAAGAGTTTGACCGTTCACTGTGCAATTTTTCAGTCAAAGGCTGTAGAGAAAACAAAATGAGAAAGACGAATGGCAAACTTCCAAGTCGAAAGTCGAAGATCTCTGAGCTTTCTTGCGGCATTTATCGAAGGCACGCCCCCTTTTTCTCTTCATCTTTCGAAAATCTGAGAGTAGACCGAGAGCAGTGATGACGCTCTCAACAAAATGGCTTCGCCTGTGAAGAGATTTTTGTTTTGTATTTGTATCACGTAGGTCATTTTAATGTCGATTTTAAATGCTCTTACACACTTGATTACATTGCTACTTTATTCCGGTCACCAATTTATACATTGCATGGTCTTGCTGTGCGTGCAATACAATGTAAAGTTGTGTTTGTTTTCGGGCTGGCTTGCTAAAGAGGCTAATGTAGCTAACAATAAACAGCGACTAGCAAATTTCATGCCACAATCACAAAGACGAACAAGAACGCTATGAATGCTCCGAGACCGGAAGTGACGTCAAACATGCAACTCGGAAGGCTGGCATCCGAGGATTAAGGAACACACCATACATGTCTCGTATAGGACGTCACGCTCCCTGTGACTGGCGTGGACAAGACCGACAACCTCCCCATCGGCATAACTGAAACTCTCGAAATGTCCCGACTTATAAAGATTTTCACCTCTTTCAATGCTTTTATCTTCCCCTTGGAAAGAAGCGGTGAAGTGGAGCAGAGAGATCGCCATGTCTGTACCGGAGTACCAAGTGCGGGTGGTGACGTATATCATTCGCGTCGAGAGCAGCGAAGAGCTGTAGTTCAGAAAGCAGCCTCACACAAGACATAACATTATCAAACTTCTTCGCAAATTTTCTTAGTTGTCTTTGCATGAAAAATTATTATTTAAATCCACAAACAACATATGTGTAATCCAGGGCATATAAAGACTGGGACCAGAAAATCCTTTCTTTCTTGCGATTGAAACTCATTCATATTTTTCGATCTCATAGGTCCCATGGGCTCTACCGGAAGGGGCGTGACTTCGCCACTCTATGAGACACGACCATGCGAGCGCACGTGTGTGTGTGATTACACACACTGTAACGTAAGTGTTTGCTGTTGGTGTTATGGCACATCACACGTCGGTTCTTTGACGTCTCTTGTATTTCCACAACGAGACTGTAGTCGGGGTTATCTCAGCCATGGTTGAGAAGGAATTGGGGGAAAGGAACTTTGGCTTTGACTCCCTGAAGTACATGAACTGCGACATGCTGCCTGCCGCCGGTAGCCGTGAGGCACCACCACCGCGAAGCACCACTGCCCAGCACCGGGCAGCCGGCAGCGCGCGGTTTAGTCTACTTCAGATTGATGTGGAAGTGGAAGAACCAGAGACGTCGGAGAACCGGACAAAGTCGTTTGTGATTCATAATCTCGCCTGGAGGCGCACACCGCTTTTGGCCGTGATAATATGTATTATATGATATAGATATCTATGTATCATACAATATTATTTACAGGCATGAAAACGGGTCAGGGGTGAAAAAGGTAAGAAGGTTATTATCCCTCTAGGGGGGTCCGGGGTATCCTCCCCCGGAAGAAAATTTTGAATATTCCATATTTTTTATTGGCAAAAATACACAATACACAACACAAACATTGAACACTTTTCAATACTCTCAGAACCAGATCTCATTTTTTCTTCTTTGCCTGGACCACCAGTGTCTCCATGGCCCGCTTTCGCTGTTTTGCCACATGTCTCAGCCTCGCCCTTTTCTCTTCTTCAGCAGTCTTTTTCTTGGCCTGCTGAGCACTGCCAGGTGCTTGGGAGCCATACTTGCTCTGTTGCTGCTGCTTTTCTTCCTGATTCATCTTCTGCTGGCGTTTGTATGTGGCTGCTGCAAAGTTGATGTTCTTGCATAGTGTTCTGTCCACCTCCCAGAACTTCACATCCTCCGTTCTGTAGAGCTGCATGGCTGTCTTCCCCCTGGACTGCAGGGTGTACTTGACCGTCTGGATTGCATTAAATGTTGGTACATTCATGTTGCCACTCCTTTGGTCAATAACATCATTCATCCAACTAAAAGAAGACTCAACCCTTGGTCCGTGAAAGATGGAGAGGCAACATTTAACCATCACACTCAGGGAGGGGTACTTATCTGGCTTGTCAAAGACATGACCCCACCACTCAACAATGCTCTCTCCCTCCTTGAAACTGGGGATGGTCAGGTCAACATTGAACCACACAAGTTCTCTCTGGATGTCCTGGTCTGCTGGCAAGTGGTGCCGCAGCATACCACTCAGCCTGCCAAGAAATGGATGAGAATTTGAAATCAGCTTAAGGACATGAGAAAACAAAAATCCCAAAGTACCTGGTAATATGGCAAAAGAAACTTTAAATGTTATTCTTACCTCTTCAACTGGATGGTTGCCTGTGAGTGGCCTCTCAAAAGAGGGTCCAGAGCAGACAGGGCTGTAAGAGTCGGACTGGCCAAGGGGAGCTTCTTCTGGAGGAACACTGCAGTGGTGATGTTGGCTTTCCTGACGTCTGCTAGGAATGGCACCAACAGCTGACACAAAACACCAAAAACTGACCATTATTTTAAGTCTCAAAAACAATTGAGAAAAAAGGTCATGCAGGTGATGCAGGGTACTTACAGCATGATTGGGATTCTGGCTCCTGAACATGTCAGCCTCCTGTCCCACATAGACCTCCTTGGAGGGCAGCAGCATATGATCCTCCAGGACCATCTCCCTCAGAGCCCTGGGAGACAGCTATGTAAGGGAAGTAATTAATGGGAGTAATACCTTAAGTGCCTTTCAAAAGACCCCAGGTTGCTTAACAAAAAAGGAAACACTCAACTGATAGCACAGACAACAGTAAAAATAGGGATAAAATCAATAATATATACTAAAGTAGGCAGAGTGGGTGTGAGGAGGAGTTAATTACCTAGGTAATGTGTTCGGCCTTCACGCTAGCCCAAGCTGCCGATCATGAAGTTTGTGAACCAATGTCTGGCTACTCTGTGTATGTAAAACAAATTCTTATGAAATTGAATGATTGCTAACATTGGATGTGCATGAACGTGCAGTCAAGTTGCAGTAATTCCAAGCACAACTAACACCCACCTGGAAAACCATGACATACTCCTTGAGAATAGCCAGCAAACCCATGTAGATGCTGAGCCATAAGACTGTTGTCGTCTCCTCATGCCACAGCTTCTGACATACCCTCTTTTTTCTCTCACGGCCTTGTGGAGTCATGCCTGTGAAACACAATACATATTCGTCCTCATTAGTAACTTCAAAACAAGTATAAGTGCTAATTATTATAAGGGATTGGAACATCAAGTCTCATAACCTTTCCTGTTGAGTGCCTCCTGAACCACCTTGGTACGGGCTCTTGCCGACTGGTTGACATGGTACTTGGTGTACATCAGTTCCAAAGGCTCCCTATACAGCTCCTTATCTGCAGTGGAGAGGTAGCCATAATAGAGGACTCTGTACGCAGGCATCATGGCATGGGTTGCCATGCTGGCATCATATGCAGACAGCCAGCAATGAGGAACAAAGCCCCTATGTGGGCTGGAGGCAGGGAAATTTAGAATCATAGCTATCTCCTTGAGGTACATCACCTGACAAAAGACAGAAAAAGATTTTGAAAGAGACACATACATAGACATTCTACACATTCCATAGTATTACCACAGTACAGTACGGTACAGTAGGGCCAGCAGCCAGGGTCTAGACAAGAGCTGCATTTTGTTTACCTGGTCTGGACTCAACTGATGGTCAACCTGGAGATGCTGAACAGCTTCTCCAAGTAGCCGTCAAAGGGCTCAGAACTTCTTTGCCGCATTGTGTATATGATGACAGGAGTCCCCATCAACATCGAGCAGGTTGGGACAGTATTGGTGCATCCTGATCTCGAGGCTGGTCTTGCTGCCCCTCATCACAGCACACAAGTCCATCAGCATACTCACAAGGTTATTCCACGGGATGTGGTTTTTCTCAAAGAACTCACAGAGCACCTTCTCTAAAGAAGCAGCATTCACCTTCACGATCTCAAAGGACCCCAAATGCTCCACTATCACCTTCCTCAAGTCTGCATGGTAGTAGCAAACAAACATGGAGAGGATCTTCAACATAAAAATGTTTATTAGCCATGCAACATTTTACAGGGCATACACTGAAGCAAAAACAGAAGGACTTTGATGGCAATAGCTTAATATGAGACCAACCTTTTTGTTGTTGTTGGAGGTACTCTCGTCTAAATTTAACGAAAAGGGAAATATCTTCAGGTTGGAAAAGGTCCTCGCAGAGTAGGTCCGCCCTACACAAAGTCTGAGAGATTTTGTCACATCACATGCATAATCTAATTGGTACAATATAAATCATACAACAGGTAATTCTGGCAACATAGCAGTATATATAGCAACATGGAAGTTTAAGGAGCATGTTTTATGTGTGCAGTTCACTAAAATGTAAATTAAAACACTGAAATAGTAGGTAAGAAAGAAAATGTAAATACCTAGACCATGGATCATCTTGTATAAAGCTGTCGTCCGCGACAGCTTCATTCCCTGCAAAGCTGGTTTATCCAAGGAAAGGGTCTGGGCAAGCTCAAAAATTACAGGAGCCTTAGAAAACGAGATGGAATGCTCCGCCAAGGTTCCAAGGACCATTGCCTAGAACACAAATTATGTAATTAATGTAAAGCTAGTGTATTCCATGTTTAGGTGATGATGCTGCCTTCCTCAAAGTGCTAGTGTACTCTGTATATGCTGCCTGTGCTGACTAACAGGTCTACACCACCTACCTCTGCATTTGCTATGCGGTTTATGACTGGTACGGGGATCTTTCCCTGGCACTGCTGCCTGATTGTTTCTGACCCCTGGTTGGCTTGACTCTGGCTTGCTGGATTCACCCTAGCTGATGCTGGAAGGAAGCTGCTGGCAACACTATGAGTGGAAGCTATCATCTTCACCTTCTCCTTGTGAACGTTCGTCTGGCAGGGAGCCTGCAGAGCATGGCTGCCTTTGTTAGCATAATGGATCTCTTTGTGGCAGAGAATGCATCTGGCGAATCCCTGCCTGTTGATTTTGATGAATACATCTCCTAGATGAAAGGACACCTCTTGCTCTTTTACTGAGACCTTGCCTTCCAGTTTAAGCCACGACCAGTTCCAGCTGCATTTCAATCCAGCATCCAGCTGTTTAATAATGGCGGAATCCTTCTCTCCTAACACACTCATTCTGCAAAACATAATGTTTGTATTAGTGTTAGCACTAACTTCTAGTTTAGCCTTATTGATAGAACGGTGGACCACTTGACCCTTCAACCATGTCAGTCCCCTCACCTAAAATCATCCACACGTCCTGGAAAAACGAGTTGTAAAGATTTTAGAAAGTAGTACGTTTTCTGTTTTGTGATTTACCCTAAGCTATACAAGCTTACTTTAGTAACGATATCTAGCTAATATTAGACTAACGGTAGCGTTAGCTAATCATTTTCCACCTGCTAAATGAGTACTAAAGTGTGACTTCACGTTTCCAAAGCAACAGCTTTTCGGTTCTACACACCAAATTAACAAAGGCAAATCCTATGCCACACGAACGTTTTATAGATAAGGAACGATTCTTTTGCGAATTGATTTGCTTTACCAATGATGTAAGTAAAATTGAGAATAGTTTGTCTTCATATAAAAAAAAACTGAAACTAACGTTTACAAACTTTTCCTTTTAATACCCCAGGGGAATACATGAACGCCTCGACATGTTTCGATTGGTAGTGATTTTCACCTCTAGAAATTGATTTATTTTCATTTTGAAAGAAACAACACATGGAAGCAATGCAAAACGCTATCTCTCGTTAGGTTGTTTAGAACTGAAAATCCGGTTGCCAGGACAACCTGACAAGCTGTAGCTAACGTTAGCTAAGCCTATGTCAACAGAGCTCCTGGGTAACTTAGATATACCAGAAAATATTAAAATGATTGAAACGATCACTCACCAAATTCAGTCAGGTAAATCGCCGAGGCCAGGCGTGCTTTCAGCTAAAGATGGTGGTCTGGATCCCGCTCTGGTCAGCACGAGTGAAGCGAACTGCTTGTAAACAAACCCTTTTGGTATGCGCACCTGTTCGCAGTTCACTGAATCTCTAGGGCTGGTTCAGAGGCCGTAATCGGGGCAAAATCGATTTGTTCGTCGCAGACAAATTTGCGAGTCGTACATGATTTTGAAAAGTTGGCGACGAGACGAGGTCTTGTAATGTGACATGCTTGCGATCTGCAATGTTTTCGTCTGCGACGTTCGAAAACCCCACGACGAATAGTTTGGCATGTCAGATTTTTTTTGGGAATCCATGACGTATCCATTGTTGACATGAGGGAACCCCGCCCCCAGTTGCGTGAAGGAACCCTGCGAACAGCTGGAGCTCAGGCGCAGTGTTTACTAACTGACTTCACTGCACTACGCTGAGTAGGAGTAACTACTACAAAAATGAATGCGATCAAACCCAAGAACGAGTCCACAATCTTCTCTTCTTTTTCTTCATTTTCGTCTCTGTGCAGAGGACCGCCAGCATAATGCCTAGTGCTAGGTACTCGGGATCCATTGTTGACGCTTTGTTGCTAGGCTAAGTTGTTGCTGCGTGTACTTTGTATCGTTCATGTCACCTACTGTGAGGAGTTGCTGCATTGAACAGATATAAAAACTACTGGAACCTTTATGACAAAAATGTAAAAAGCATTTATGTCAGTTCTAAACCTTAGATTTTCTAAATATCTTGCAAACGTGAATCTTGTAGTGTGACCAGTCTTCCGACAGTGTGACATGTTAAATCGTGGTGGAATATCTGAGAATCATGTAGTCTGAAAGGTACGCACCGTTGGGTGACGAGAGGAAGACAGACTATGGAGACCCCTCGAGCATTCAAAGTACTCCGTCGGAATGTCGGATACGCAATGCAATTCCCCACCCGATCGATCTTATATGTTGACAACGAATCATGTAAATAGTTTTGTAAATAAACTTCCAAAGCTTTACAAATCCTATTTGGTGTTTTATTGGTCCTTAATGTGCAAAGTAAACAACGTACAAAGTAAATAAGGTCGAAAGTCAAACCGAATAGCGTTTCCGGAAATGATTTTGTTAGAGGACCAATCACAGCCCTTAAAGTCTCTGTTGCGTCGACTGATAGTTAAAAAATATTGGATGCGCACGTAAGCTACGGAGAGGTTCTCCGACAGGCTCTCCGAGTCTAAGTACAGCACTTTACGGAGGACTATAAACTTGCCGGCCTCTGAACCTAACCCCCCCCCCAAATATTTTTTCATCAAAACTACACGATTCACATAGGTCACCTATTTTGGCTTCATGGCGAGTTTTGCCGAAATGTGAGTGATTTTCATGCCTTTATTTAGATATAGAGCTCCAGGACTGTAACGCAAGTGTTGTACACCTCCTTGTTATTTGGATAACCGTTCTGCTGTTGGTGTTATGGCGCATAAAGGTGCATTCACACCAAACGCGAAGGGGCGACACGATCCCATACAAAGTGAAAGCAGAGACGCGAATCTGGAAAAATATTCGCTAGAGAAAACCAGCGACAAGCTTTGATTTGTCGCGTGACAAAACTTGTCTTTAACACGCCGGACTCTCGTCTCTGGTATTTCCACAACGAGACTCGTAGTGGGGGTTATCTCAGCCATGGTTGAGATAACCCCCACCACGAGACTCGTTTTCACAAATACTGTGTTTGGGGCCTACTAATATCTATATTAAAGCGTCCATAAAGTAGCATGCCATGGGACCTTTAAATAATTTGTTAAGTGAGCCAAATTAAAAACTTAAAAAATATCAAAGTATTTAAAAGTATATCTGTCCAGTCTTTAAAAAAACAATTAGACCATCACATCAAAAAACATAGTGAGTTGTCATTAGGAAGGCCTTGAATCATATTAATAATTAAAAGTCAGGTGAATAGTAGGCTATAACCTAGTCACCGTTTACAGTTTTCTTACAAATGATTAGCTCAAACCGCGATGTGGGTTGAAAGTGCAGACCTAAACAAACCATCCTCCAGAAGTAGGTCCACAGTATAAACATTCAATTCCAGAGTTCATTGTGGGCAGGTTAGAAATATATCAAAGGTGTAATATCACCCAATAATAGGTCCATGACTATCACTCGTTGAGGACAAAGATCTCCTCGTCGCTCCGCAGGGGGAGGCTGCGATGTTGTTGAAAGGTGGATAATCTGGAGTGGAAATATATAAGTTATTCTTTTGTCCTTGCTATTGATTACAACTGATAAGAATGGAAATTTCACGCAAGTTCAGAGAACTATTTTCCCATCATTGCACGTTCTGTATAATGAAAAAATGAAAACTTGCTTTATTCGGCTTTCGACTAGTTGCCTGCCATGTAACAATCTACTTGCGAATCTATGCTACCTTTCAAATCGTGCCACCGAGTCGTTGATCCGTGGTGTAGAAGTGTTATAAAATACATACATTCAGCATACATTGGCAGAACACAGAGTCATACAGAACACAGAGTCTATCCAATGCTACCCTATCAAAAAATGCTACCTTATGTGTTTGGTAATGTATTTGATCTGTGGACCAATTGCCTCTATCAAACGCTGCTCCCTCTACAGAATCAGGTTATTTTACACGACTATGAACACTAAGAATATGGGGAGCATATTTTGATACTGTATTGTAACGTCTTTATTGGAGATTTCAGGGTACAGTATGTGTACTTTACACCACTACTACACCAGTCGGCATGCGCATGCTTAGAACCACTAAGTAGGCCTACCACGATTTGCTAGGTAGCATAGATTGGCCTCGTCATGTCCGATACAAAGGGAATAGGAGGTGTCTATTCCCTTTGTATCGGACATGACAGTGCTTTGCTGAAGAGGTGGGAGTAATGTTGAACTTCGGTTAGCTCGGTGTATTGATGTGTAGTAGCAGTGATGTTGTGTAGGGCGGCGAGGTCGCGGCACGTTGAAGGGGCGGGACAACAGTTGAACCTCAGCTCACTTTATGCAAATGAGTGGGTAGTGCAGCGCAAGTTCCCCCCGCCCCCTCTGTAGTTGCTGCTTGTGGGATTTCTACGGTCGAGGGAAGTGCTTAAAACCAGGCAAGGAAATTTACCAGGAGTCTGTGCGGTCCGCCAGTACTCACTGAATGTCAATTGTGCAATCACACGGCCGAACATGCACTGCCCTACCCGCTCATTTGCATAAAGTGAACTTAAGTTCCACTTTTGTCCCGCCCCTTCAACACAACGCAATCGACCCCCCTGCATGCACCCGAGCCTTCCTACAATCCCTTGCCCCATGCCCAGTGGCGGACTAAGCTGGTCGTTGGCCCATAGGCTACTATTTATGTGAGGCCCCGTTACTGACTACAAAAAAAAATATTTAGTGCCATGCATAAAAGCATTGAGACCGCCTTCATTAAAGCAGCAGTGGAACAGAAACAAGTTTGAATTTGCAAAAGCTGCCGCAACATATTTCTGTGGTTCAACCGACCGACCGACCGACAGAGCAATCTAAAAAAGGCATTCACAGTGCGTCTGCAAGCTGGTAACAGCTCTTAGCTTTCAAACCCATGAGGTAAGCCTACAACATCAGCAGCAGTACACAGCACCCTGTTTAACTGAGGCTAAATCACAACATCCTTACAGAGACACACATCGAACCGCTGTGCAATACTCAAGTGAAACAAAGCCACAAAAAAAGCCTACGCTTTTCGCTCCGCTAGCACATTTTTTTCTCCAGAAATCGTACTGCTATGCTGTCTTGTAGCCGTGCCGTATTATAGTTTTTCTCAGTCGCTTTGGTACATTTCTTGAATCATCCTCGAAATTTGCAAAACGGTAAGTGCATTTCTCAAAAGAATTCGTACAAATAGCAAATCACCATGATTACCTGCAAAAGCCAGTCTCTTGCTCAGAATCATTAGGTCATCTCTCAAAAGCATCTGTGTCAATGAACATGTCAGTGCCATCAGAATGACAAGTCCTTATGTCATTGTGTACGGATAAGACAGTCAAATGTCAATAGTCATGTTTTCAATATAACAGTCTACTCTGGGGGGATGTTCTGATGTAAGCTATGGCTAAAGTTTTGAAGACAATTATTGTAAATTCTAAGTTACACCTTAGTGTATGTGGGAGATTGATTTAAAGAGACTGGACAAGATTCACATTTACCCTTTGACTGTTTGTACTGTAATTTGTTGACAGATCATGTCATTGTGATACAGAAAGGAGAAGACAGCACTGCAAAGCACAAAGAAAAAAACAAAAAAACAAAACAGAAATGTGAACATGTCATCACAACATGGACAATGTCCTTAGGGAAAACTGTACATGCAGTGCTGTAGGAATTACACTGCAGTCTTCCTAAACCTCCAGACGTTCCTGTCTGGTGGGCCACAAATTCTCATTCTCAAGCAGCCTCACTCCTCTTCCTCTTCTTCTTCTTTCTGCTTTGGACCCCGTCCACTTCCTTGTCCTTCCATTGTCAGACATTTTAACATTGTGTTGTGCTCCAGCTATATATATACTTGTCAGTGATGGTTCATGAGATGCACCTTTGAGCTATTTCAGTAAACTGGTTGATCGTTGGTTGATCTAACGCTTCACACATTTCCCTTCGTTAGAGAAAGTCAAGATTCACCTGGGAACAATTGTCCAATTCAGGACAGATTTAGAAAAAAAGTCTAATGGAAATGTGTAGAAATATGCTTGACATATTATGACAACTTGTTGAACCATTTGCATGTAGAGCCGAAACAGGCGAAAACGATCCGGTTTCGTTTTATGCGGTTCAGGAATATCTCCGTAAAGACGGAGTCATTGCGAAACTGCATCAAGCTGTAGAAATGCTGTAGTAAATATTCAAGGCGCTGGTTCTCCACAGAAAAAAGTGGAGCGCATCAAGCCTGCGCACATGCAGCCTGCGCGCTGTATACAAACATTCAGTCAGGAGGACATTCAATCTTTTAAATTGAGCAGAAATACTTTTTAATGTACAGTTAGTAATTCAATTTATCAAGGGGCTTTATTTAAAGCTACAAAAAGAAAAAAATAATAAATAATAATAATAATAATAATAATAATAATAATTGAAAAAAGAATGAATTCAACGCAACTCTGACGTCCCCCAGCTGGTGGGGGGCTAATGACGTCATTGTTTGCGTTTCAGGCGTCCACACGAATCCTAACACGAAACCGCATAGGTCCGGATAGATTTGAAACCACCTCCGAGGGTGGTTTCAGAAATGTGCGGTTTCGGGCACCGGATTCGCCGGCTCCGTCTGGACGGTCGGCCGAAACGCACAAGACTTACGCGGTTTCACCAAAAAAATTGGCTTTGTGTGGACAGGGCCTTATGCAATGACCTAATGCCTAAATGTTGTGGGGATGGGACTATTCAATAGAGACCCATTACAGTACGTTTTGACCATAACATGACATAAGCAATTGATAATGTAGGAAAGAGCAGAGAATTGTACAAAATCATTTGCATGGATATACCAAAGCATTTGCAACTAGTTCAAAGTAATGAGAAACTGTTTTTTTGATGTGCACAAGTGACACAATGATGTGAAGATTGAACAGGTAGTTTTGAGAATTTCGATTCTGATCTGAGAAATGTACCAAAGCGACTGAGAAAAACTGTATTTGAAAACAAAATTGACTTTACAAGCTGGCCACATGACAGGGCCCAGACATCTACCCAATCAGCTGCTTATTCTTATAATGTTTCTATTTATGGGCCAATAGTGGTCAATCAATAAAAAAAATTATGAAAAAATGAAAATAGTTTGGCCAATCCAGGGCCCCTTGCAGACCTGGGCCCCTAGGCTGCAGCATAGGGAAGCCTGTGCGTTAATGCGCCTCTGCACGCCAACGACCATTCCAATTCAATGGGAGGCGTTGCCTTTGGCCGGCCCTCCTATCGCTCCAATTCGATCACGCGTCTGCCCTATAGATAGTATATGGTCTGCCCCGGGCGCTGACGACGCGTTTGCTGGGGCCGACCCGTTGCAACCCAAAGCAGAAGTAGTGCGATCACCACTTCAACTCATTGAAGCAAAGTGAACCTCCAAGTAGATGATCATGGAGCCTTGCGTCGCAGAGCTGGAGCGCCTGTCGGCGGAGCTGGGCTGCAGCCCGGTCTCCAGGGAGCTGGCTGCAGAGCTGGACCGGCGGGACGAGCTGGGCCACCTGAGAGAGCAGTTCTTCCTGCCGAAAGTAGCGGACCTGCCGCCGTGTGAGTGCGCGTGAGACGAGACGAGGCGGCATTACCTCAGGAGGCTAGAGTTGTCACTGTAGACGTAACAGGAAGGTTGCTGGTTCGATCCCCCACTCCTAGCTGAGTGTCGAGGTATCCCTGAGCAGGTCACCTCATCCTGACTGCTCCGGACGAGATCGCTGCTGTCGCCCTGCGTTGTTGACTCCGCCGTCGGTGTGTGGATGTGTGCGTGAATGGCTATAAGTCGTTTTGGATAAAAGTGTCAGCAAAAAGTTCGGAAGAGGATTAGGGCCACTCATAAAAAAAATAATTAACTTCTGACTTTATTCTCAGAATTTTCCTACCTACCATTGTCTCTACCAACCTCCGTGGGAGAGACACTTTGCTTTATGCAGTAGGAGGAAACCACACGCAGAGTAGCCAGTAGCCCAAGCCTACTTGTGCTTAGATGTCTTCCCTTAGCGACTTCTTGCGGGTTCGAGGGGTTCCAGAAGAAGCCATTTCGTTAATGGAAGACCAAAAGGTGAGTGAAACTGGAACATGTGTTGTTTTGGTGCCAGTTTCACAAGTGTCTCTCCCACGGAGGTTGGTCCTTACAGGTACCCGTAGTTCTGACTTTAAAGTCAGAATTCTGACTTTTTTCTCAAAATTCTGAGAGTAAAGAACTTAATTTGTTTTTTATGTATGGCCCTAATCCTCTTCCGTAATAAAGCCCCTAAGTGTAAAATGTAAAAAAGACGAGCTATGATGCATTGGTATTTGCAGTGGTATCTTGTGTGCTTGTTCCTGTTCAGACAAGACAGCACTAATACTACTTGTTGTAAACATTGTTATTGCAAATTATTCTGCAAGCCGCTTGGTATGGATCTGTCAGCGGGAGATTTCTGACTGGTTGGATGATAGATGATGCATGTGGTGTATGGACAACACTGATATTGTGTGTATATTTATCATACCATTGTAAGGAAAAGCCGGTTAAATAACTATTGAACAGCACTGACCTTCCATCAATACTTGAACTAGATGTGGTCATTATAATTGATAGAGACTTTCTTTATCTGTGCGCTCGTGTTTGTGTGTGCGTGTGTGTGTGTGTGTGTTGTACACAACACGCCAGCATCAATCCACATCATTTTTGAACATTTATAGTTTTAGGGTGCAGAAATAATCGTTATTAATTCATTAATCCCGTATGGCTTTTGTTTTTTTTGTCTATCTAGCGGATCTTTCGCTGGTTGACGGTAGCCAGGAATGCATTTACTTTGTGGGGAACTCACTGGGGCTTCAACCCAAAAGCACCAAGAAATATCTCGAAGAGGAGCTGGAGAGATGGGAAAAGTTGTACGTGATTAGTTCATTTCTTTATATATATATATCTCACATTTATATTCTGCTCACACATAAACAGAGGCAGTAACATTGACTTGACTCAACCTCTAGACCTTGAGCTTATTATTATAAAAAAAACATTGCCTTTTTTTCGTTTAGTTATCTATTTTATTTTATCATTACATTTTATTGCATGTTTGCTTTAGCTTTCTGCTAAATCTTAAACACACACTTTCTACAATGCATTTTTTAACTTTGCCCTTGTTTCGTTTTACTCATCTATTTTATTTTGTTATTTCACATGACAATGTTTTTACGTGAAGCACTTTGAGTGCCTCGTGTATGAAAAGTGCTATATAAATAAAGTTGCCTTTCTATACCTTGCCTTGAGAACGTGGTCTTTCTCCTCTCCGTGCACGTTGACACTGTCTGTGTTCTGCAGGGCGATACACGGACACACCGAGGGCAGCAGGCCCTGGGCGTGGGCGGAGGAAACCATCGAGGAGCTTATGGGGAACGTTGTTGGTAAGGAAGGAAATATTGAGGATAGTCACACTCAAAGACACTCTGTCGCTATACGCAGGGACGCCACTAATCATTGTTTTTACGTCCAGACTCATACATTTAATGCATACATTTTATATTAACACAAACGAGTCAGAAATGACTGACAAGCAACCCTTTATAATTGATTGAACTGTTAATAAATAGTAAATGGACTATTCCTTAAAGTATCACCCAGTATCAGATTTCTGCTGGCGACCCAATTGGTGAACCAATTCAAGGAACATATTGGTTGTTTCTTGTTCAATCAAACCGTAACACCGACTGTTGAGGCAGAGGGAAATGCAAACAAGATTTAGCCTAAGTTTTCTTTCGAGATGGTTGGGAACCTTGTTTGAACCTTGTATTGTTGACATTTGGATGACAAAGGTCATCATTTCAATGAATGGCATGACACTGGCTGAGTTTGTGTACAAAGTACACGCTTCCAATCATGCATCCTGCAGCAGCATGATTGGAACCAACAAATATTAAGCAAGTGTGAAAAAGCCTGTTCACCTTGATTTGAGGTCCACTGCTGATTTCGGAGACTACTAATAGAACAACACAGGATTGGAAATCATGAACTATTTATTTTTTTTCTTCTTCCTATCTTCTTCTTGTCTGTCTGTGTCTGCCTACCTGTATGTCTGTCTGTATGTATGTCTGTTTGTCTGTGCCACAGGTGCCAAACCAGAGGAAGTAGCTTTGATGAACGGGTTGACCGTTAATTTACACCTACTCCTAGTAAGAGCGCGTCCTGAAGATCATCCAGCTCATGTTATAAAAAAAAGAAAATAATCTCACAACATAAAAACAATCTAACACATTCTTTTATTGTGTCCATTGTGCTTCCATCAATTATGAGAAGAATGCTGGAAATGATCGAGTTCATATCCGTCATTCATAAAATTGGTCCTTTTATTCAATCCTGCAGCTATCCTTTTATCAACCGACAGCATCACGTCACAAAATCCTGATGGAGGACAAGGCATTTCCATCAGACCATGTGAGTTACCAACAAATAAACAAAGTTAAGTTATACTCCGTGGGAATCCTCAACGCAGGTCCTTAAATACGCTGTGAAATTACTCTCAAAACTTTTTACAAACTGTTGCAATGTAAATAAAACTGATTTAGTGGTTGGAGAGCAGGAGAGTTGCTAAAGCCTTGAATGGGTTGGCACGTGGTTATTTGTCAGAGCACCTCGAAACCCATGGGATGATTTATGAACCTCCTCAGGATGTCATAATGGGGGGGACGTAAGAGCTCTTGCTTCTCAACCTTCCCAAGGAGTCAGGAAACAGGCCTCAGTTGGAGCCTTTAATCCCCAATCAACACAGGGGTCAAGAAAAAGGCACACACCAAAGGGCAGTCAGAGAAACAGAATGTGAAAATAACATTTGCCCATTACATTGACCCATGGCCTTCTGTGAAAGAGCGGTAGCGGAGATTACTGCCCCAATTATTTCTTTCATGATGGTCCACTGAGTCCAAAAGGATAAGCCTTATCATTCTGTGACCCACACTCGATGAACTAGACGTAAAACAATATTGACAATAACACTACACTTTTCCAAGTTACAACCACATATCATGTCTTTTTCTTGTGTTGTTATCAAGTCGTGTTTGTTTTTAGACCACCATTAACAGTTATACCAGGTTAATACCTGTGTCATTTAGAGCCAACTTTTTAAATTAATGATAATAATTTAATGTAGTGATGACACACACACACACACACACAAAAACACACACACGCACACACACACACACACACCTATTAATACTGTGCTCCTTATGTTATTATTCTCCACTAATTTGACTGTAACAATGGCTTCATTCAACCATTTCGAACTTTACCACTTTAGTTAAAGGTCCCATGGCATGCTACTTTATGGATGCTTAATAGATAGATATTTGTGGGCCCCTAACGCAGTATTTGAAGACGTTCCCGAAATTCAGCCTATGGTGCAGAATTACAGCCGCTACGAGCCAGTCGCACATTGAGCTTTCCCCAAACGCGCCATTTCGGTGTCTGTTGCTTTAATGCAAATGAGGAGGAGAGAGGTGGGTCAAGGAGGAGGTTGGGGGTGTGGCCCTGAGCAGCTTGCAGCCACGGTACCATGCGCTCTGTTTACAGTGGATGTATCGCAATGGCGAGGCGCACACAGCCTTTAGCTGAATTCTGTAAATATTCTAGAACACTCCGGGTGCTTCGGCGGGAGTCCTGGAGTTCTATATCTAAGTAATATCATATTATACATAAATATCTATATCATATAAAATATTTCATCACGGCCAAAAGCTGTGTGCGCCTCTAGACGATATTATGAATCTCAAACGACTGCGTCGGGTTCTCCGACGTCTCTGGTTCTTCCACTTCCACATCAATCTGAAGTAGACTGAATGGCAACATGGAGGAAAAAGGGATTGTTGCCCGAGATTGTCTCCCGCTGGAGCCCCGCTGCCCGCTGCCGAGGCACCACTGCCTCGGAAGAAAAAAAAAAAAAATTATATAGCGCTTTTCTAGACACTCAAATACGCTTTACAGTGAAAGGGGGCACCTCACTCACTGCCACCAGTGTGTAGCACCCACTTGATGCACGGCAACCAATCTGCGCCAGAACGCTCACCATACACCAGATTGAGAGGGAGAGTAAGGGAATTAATGAGTCAGCCAATTATACGGGAGGATGATTAGGGGGCCAGATTGAATGAGCCCAGTTGGGCAGTTTTAGCCAGGACACCGGGGAAACCCCTACTCTTTGCGATAAGTGCCCTGGGATCTTTTATGACCTCAGTGAGTCAGGACCTCGGTTTTACGTCTCCTCCAAAGGACAGCGCCTTCCACAGCACAGTGTCCTTGTCACTGCACTGGGGCTTCAAGATAGATCATTTCCCCCCAATTCCTTCGTTCAAAAAATATATAGATAGGAATTCCCCCCAATTCCTATTCCCACTACGAGTCTCGTTGTGGAAATACCAGAGACGTCAGAGAACCCGACGTGTTATGCGCCATAACACCAACAGCAGTTACGGTTATCCAAATAACAAAGAAGTGTACAACATTTGTGTTACAGTGTGTGTGTTCACACACGTGCCACTTGCACGGTCGTAGCTCATTGGGCAAAGCAGTGAAAGGGGAGGCAGCATGTCCCTGTATGACGAAATACAGGGAATACATCCAAAACGGTGCGTCTGAGATTTGTTTTTTCAAATGCAGAGCAGGATAGCTAGTGCTCATTTTACACCTAAAGCCATTTATAGCTAGTGGGGGACCCTAGGCAGGCTAGGGGAACTATAATAATGTTAGAAAACCTCATAAAGTTACATTTTCATGCCATGGGACCTTTAAGCTGTTTGTTTGATCTCTTATACTAAATCCTGCCATTTATAAAATGGTTTGATTGTTCAAATTATTACGCTTACTCTGTTCAGACTTTAAACTTTTGTGAGTTTGGCTATTCAATTTTTTGATACGTCTCAAACTGCAGCTATGTTAAACATATTGTCAACCTCCCTTTATACTACATCACTACAGCTACATTTTCTTCAGGAAATGCATTATATAGTTAATCTCTAGTTTCTTGTCAACAAAGTTGTCAATTATAGACTATTGGATAGGTATTCAGAACAAGTAGCCCAGTGAGCTTGATTCATCTTCCATCTGTTTGCAAACGGTTTGCCCTATATTGCGGAATAGTTGAAAAATGTAATGAAAAATTGCGAAATGATGAAAATAAGTTAATTTAAATAACTTGAACAGTTGAAGAAGTACATTTTGAGTGAATGCTGGCTAAAGTTTACCAAAGGTGACCTGTGTCCTTTTAATGTGATCTGAACGTGGATTTGTATTCTTCTATCTATTCTCCTCAGTACGCTGTCGAGTCTCAGATTCGCCTGAAAGGTCACGACCCCAAGGAGAGCATGCTGTGCCTGTCACCAAGACCGGTACGTCTGAACCACAACCTCCGGCAGATCTGTCATTGAACTCAAGTCACGACCAAGGGGCATCGGTGGTGCGGTTTGTGAGGACGTGATGAGCACCGTCTGGGTAGTTGTAGACTGCGGCGACCGGGAGAAAGTTTTGGCTTTTGGGGCACTTGTCACCATCCAGACACACCACGGTGTGTCTGGATGGTGAAGTTCCGTCCGAGCAGTGATTTGTGTAATGTCCGTCTCCGAGTGCAGGCTAGGCTTCCCGAACACCTATTGTATAACACAGGGGTCAGCAACCTTTTCAACATGCAGTGGCAGTTTAACATTTTCTCGTTAAAGAGTGTGCCTTAAGCAACAATATATTAAAAATTAAGCTGAATTATGACACAGCGACCAAAAACATTTCCAGAAGACCTGGAATTATACTATTTCCATATAGTCCACAATATAGAAGGCAATGCATACAGGCCACTTGCAACAATATTTTAAATATTTTCTTCTCTATTACTCACAACCAGTGTTGGGAACGTTACTTTAAAAAAGTAATTAGTTATAGTTACTCACTACTTGTTCTAAAAAGTAACTGAGTTAGTAACTGAATTACTCTATAATAAAAGTAACTAGTTACCAGGGAAAGTAACTATTTGCGTTACTGTAAAAAAAATAAAGTTATGCTATGTGTCAAAGAATTTTGATTTTTCTGAGCAGTTTTCACTTGGCCTTAATGTGTTAAATGGTTGAACTGCCCATTCAAGGCCCCGATATGCTTCCAACAGAGGCCCCGTCCACACTAACCCGGGTTAATCCACAAATGCATAAATGTTTATCCATTTAGCCCTTCCGTCCACACTAAAACTGAGAATTCCGACTCTGAAAACTATGCTTTTCGAAAATGATCGCTGAGGTGGATAAATGTGAAAACGCTGGGTTCGCGTTGTAGTGTGGACAGGGTAGACGGAGGCTTTCAGTAACTATGACGTTCGGTTGCCATGATACTGCCATGACACTGCCACAAGCTTGCGCTCGAGACCGAGACGCTCATCAAAAAAATGGCAGGTGAAATGATAATGATGATCTCTCTGTACGATGTAGTAATTTATCTCCAGAAACAACTCGACATATTGGCTCAAACATATTCGTTGCTCCAACGCCGGAGGCGAGTGCTGTACTAATGTTCTTCAGTGATGGTAAAAAAACCGAAAGACGACAGTTCAAACCGTACTTGGAGCGGCGTTTCTGGACAAGACCGGGTCGAAAATGATTAACCAGCTGATCAACTGTAAATATCAGCTGATCGCGCGCTTGTAATCTAAACAGAGAGGCGTGGAGGAGTTACCATGACAACAACTGTTTATCAAAATAATTTCAGTGTGGAACGTGGACGCAAAATATTCCGAAAACGATCTGAAAACGGAGATCATTTTCATTGCGGATGTGCGTTTTCACATTTACCCGGGTTAGTGTGGATGGGGCCTGAATTTCATTTGCTTGGTTGCAAAGGCTGTGGAACGTCTGCCGAATACTACAGATGCCAACGTTTCATCGGATTGCTCCGGACTCGCCATTTCTGCATCTAATCTGTTTGGTGTGTGCATTTGCGTGTGTGTGGCGTGCGTGTCCTGGCTTGTGTGTAAAAACAATGGCTCCGATTGGCTACCATGAAACATGACTCTGCCTTAGCCAATCATAATCGCTTATCTCATTTTTAACCCACCCGGTCTCCTCACTAGCAGTTTGTGTTTGGAGCCAAGGGTGCATTCGGATTACGCAGTTTATTCAATCAATTCATAGTAACGCACTGCATTTTTCGTACAGTAACGGTAACGGCGTTATAACGACGGAAATAGTAATTAGTTAGATTATGCCGTTACTGAAAAAATAACGGCGTTACCTAACGCCGTTATTTTAAACGGCGTTATTACCAACACTGCTCACAACATAGGTTTAAAAACTATTAATTGATCCCATTTCAGAACACTGCTTTCTGTAACTAATTTAAACATATTTGCACTGGGAGGAAATGCCCAAAACAGAATAAAGTGCAAAAAAAAAAGAAAGGTAGAAATGATTATGCTGCCCCATTGTGCTGTGAATTTTTTTAATAATAATAATCATTATTTTTTATTTTATTTTTTTCCAAGTGTGCCAATGATTATGCTGCCCCGTGCCAGTGGTGGCACGCGTGCCTAGGGTTGCCGTCCCCTGGTATAAAACTAGGGTGTGTGGTGCATTTCATGTCTTCAACATCGTTATTACACATTCTATAGTGTGTTTAAATCCCAGCTGAAACAGTGGGTTCACTGTCTCTTTCAAAGCAAAAATGTATATTCACGTTCGCAAAATGCTCGCCATAGTCCCGCCAACATCGGAAAGTGGTTGCAGACTAACCGACTGACCGACCTTTTGTCTTTGTCTCCAGGGCGAGGACACGCTGAGGACGGAGGACATCTTGGAGGTTATCGAGAAGCAGGGCGACTCCATCGCCGTGGTGATGTTCAGCGGCGTGCAGTACTACACCGGGCAGCTCTTCGACATGGAAGCCATCACCAGGGCTGGCCATAAGGAGGTCCTGCCGTTTACACCCATCAGTCAATTCAACTGAATTGTATAGCCCTTAAACGGAGAGCCGAACACCGCTTGTAGATTGGTTTGCGCTGCAGAGGACTCCCTCTGTAGGTCGAACGCGTGCTCTTGCGTGCATGACCGTGCGATTGGCTGATATGGTCACCTCCCCTGCTTCCCTGCTATTTGAGCGTTGAGGTCACACGCCTCTCCGTTTGCCTGTTGAAACTGAACTGAAGGGGTGGAAACTGTGAGGGATGCCGGCAGCCCTGCTCCTGAATGAAATATGTCCCATACAGGGGCGTAGGAATGAGTTTAACATTGGGGGGGACACATATCGGAAACCTGACAGATCCGGTATAATTTCTAGGTGGGACAAATGCGCCTGTCTCCGATATTGGAGGGGACACGTCCCCTCCGTCCCCCCCGGTTCCTACGCCCTTGGTCCCATATCATACCACCAGGTGTGAGTGTGATTAACCGCTCCATGCCGTTTTGAAAATCGGCCTCTTCTGACATCACAAGTGAGCATGTCCACCTAGATTAATGACAAATAGATGAGCAACGTTTGCTACAGTCCACAAGGTAGGCTGGTAGACTGATCTATCCAGCACACATCTAGGTCGATGTGTGATCTTGCAGCTCTATGTATGTTACTGCATTGTTTAATTATCTTTTCATGATTGATTTCTCAGTTTAGGTCGATCAAATCTTCCAATGTAATAATCGTATTAACATAATATATCCTCACATCTTACATAATAAACAGTGATATAAAAATACTATTATTACTATTGGAACTATTGCTCCCTGACCGACTGTTGCCTTGTTGACATTGAATCTCTCTTCCAACCGACATTCGAAAACTGTTGTGAGATCAAACAAAACAAGAGAAGTTTTTATCTGTCCGAACAGACGGGAATGGTTGCGAGGTAGCAAACCTTTGTCTGAACCACCTCCTTAGGCTGTGTGCGCTGCATTCAATATTGACCGACAGGAGATATGTTGACAAGGGTTACATATGTCTGTGTCTATACGTATGTCTGGTTAGTTCATACATTGGCGCTCGTCAAACAATGTAATGCATCGGGGAGGGGTGTTTATATGTAAATGCTTTTTAAACATTGCCTTGCCGTACGATTCCTACCCAAGGTGAATATTATTGAACATGATTCCTGAGCCTTGAGCTCAGGTATGGTTCAAACGGATAAATGCTGCCACCTAGTGGTTCGATTAGTTATTACAATTTGTAATGCCTCATCCAATATTATACATATTGTTCTTAAAGTATGTTTTTATCACAATGTAACTATACTTTCTAGCCTTTTCGGTTGAGAAATTAGAACCACTATAAAATAAAACCCTTTTTTTGAACACTGGTGTCTCGAAGTCCTAACAATGGGTCTGTTTGTTGTACGTACCAGGGCCCGGGCACTAGACTCATCTTAACCAGTTTAGTCTGCTAACCTGCCCTGGTTCGTAAGAAGAGCAGACTCATATTTAGTTAAGTGTGACATCGGTGTTTGACCTCGTCAAACAATGTTATACATCGGGGGAGGGGAGTTTACATGCAAATGCATTTTAAACATGCCGTGTCGTACAGTTCCTACCCCAGGCGATTATTTGTGAACATGATTCTCGGCATTGCTTACATTTAGAGATGTACGTTTTCACCACTTCACGGATTTGTGCAAACCTTGTGTGTGTGGTACAACTCTATAACGTATCAGGCAGGGATCTCTCGTAAATTCTCTATGTGTACAGAGGTCGGGATGGCTGTGAATGCATTGTGAACCCCCCTGCCCACACACACACACACACACACACACACGCTAACACACGAGCACACAGACACACGCACGCACGCAGGCACACACACACACACGCCAAGACACAAGCGCACACACACACACGGACGAAAACACAAAAACACACAGACACACAAAAAAGAAAGCACTCGCACAAATAAACAAACACACACACACACACACACACACGAGAGCACACACACACTTAAGCATGCCCACGCACACACACAGATACAGTCTTCCTAACCTGTGCATCTTGCAGGGTTGCTACGTGGGGTTCGACTGCGCCCATGCAGTAGGGAATGCTGAGCTGAAGCTGCATGACTGGGGGGTGGACTTCGCCTGCTGGTGCACCTATAAGGTGAGGGGTCACAGGAAATGATTATAAAATGAAAAACAATAATTATGTTTTACAGCCATTGATGCCCAAAGGCCAATACCTAACAGCATTGGATAAATTCTGTGATGAAACTTTGTCATGGTTATTGATGATTATGAACTTCCAATATCATAAGTTGAAGTGTGTAGAGTTTAGTGAGCTTGCAGATCGCAACCAACTGAATCCCCCCCCCAGTGCCTGTATGTAATGAATCCAAAAGGATGTCATGGTCTATGACATCATCAAGTAGACAAGTGTCAAGTGATGAGGTTCCTCAACACTTTTCTATGACATCATCAAATAGACAATTGTCAAGTGATGAGGTTCCTTGACACTTGTCTGTGACATCATCAAGTAGACAAGTGTCAAGTGATGAGGTTCCTTGACATTTGTCTATGACATCAAGTAGACAAGTGTCAAATGATGGATAGATGGTAGTCATCAATTTAGTCAATGTAAAACTATAGGTCATGGCTGACAAGTGAAGGTCCTTTTACATTGAACACTGGGCTACGGTAGAAACATGGCTGTGCAACAAGGTGGCCCATGACATCCATGGCACCCATATAATATGAATACTTTAAGGTAATGAAAACACAAGCTCTGAAAACACTATTGAAAACATAATCATATTCTCATGGGATTAACAAATTAAATCATACTCCGGAATATTATATATTATATATATTATATTACTATATTATGTTCCGCCACACACTGCACATTAAAGGAATAACTGATTCCTTTAATTCATATGTGGACCTGACCCTTTAAACTTTAGACCAATCAAATGACTTTATCCCAGAACCTGAATCAGTAAATGCAGACCTTTATATTATAGCCTTTCGTTTTTTCCCCTTGTCTTTCAAACTGCTTTGGTTCCATGACATCCGTGTTGATGTTAGAACAAGCGTTGTTTTTGTCTTGCCCCACTGTAGTATGTGAACTCTGGGGCCGGTGGACTGGCGGGAGGGTTTATCCACGAGAAGCATGCCAACACCGTGAGACCGGCGTGAGTAAACCCCCCCCATCCCCCAATCCGATGGTCAAAGCCTCTTACCTCTCAACTGACCGGTTGTTAATGAGCCTTTTCGGTAAGTTTAGATAAGAGAAACATTCAGCAATATTCCTAATGATATCTTCCATGTCATTCCTGCCTCTAGGCTCCTAGGGTGGTGGGGACATGACAAAAAAACGCGTTTCCAGATGAATAATGGTAATTCAAGACCCATTTCCTTGGTACTCCTGAGCCTTGGCCTCAGCCATTGTTGAAACCAATAAATGTGGCCATCTAGTGGTTAGATTGGTTATTACAATTTGTTTACCCTCATCTAATATTATACATATTGTTCTTAACATATGTTTATCATAATGTCACTAGACTTTCTAACCTTTCGACTGAGAAATGAGAACCACTATAAAAAAGACACTTTTTTTTAAACGGATGTCTCATAATCCTAATAATGTGTCTGTTTGTAGTACGTACCAGGGCCCGGGCAGGCACTAGACTTATTTATACCAGTTTAGTCTACTAACCTGCCCTGGTACGTAAGATGAGCAAACTAACATTTAGTTATGGGTTTGACCTTTGTGACATGCCTCTGTGAACAGGCTCTATTACTGACTGCATTTTCTTCTGCTTCAAGTGATGGAGCTTCAACCAGGCGTGCATGGATATAGATTGTCCAACCAACCCATCCTACTAGTCTGCCCCCTGCAGGCCAGCCTGGAGGTACTGCAGCATTGCCAGATCTGACCTCGCTAAATGAAGCTGCTCTATTTGAGGTCTTTGATTTTGCATGGAAAGACTTACCCATCTACTTTTCACGTAAAGTATATAAAGGAGGGTGTCGACAGATCAGTATTGTTGAATTAAAACACATCTTGTCGATGGTTCTTAATCGGTAGGTAGGTTGGACCTGTGTCAGGAGATATGAGATGTTTGTGATAACTTGTGTTATCTGTTATGAGGCAGCCACGTAATGCCCTCGCATATTGTCCTGCAAATTAATAAAAAAAACTTTGGGAATTAGATTAACCCTAACCCTACTAAATGGCAAACTTTGTATGAAAAAATGTTGAGGCAGCTCTTTCGATCAAACTATGAGTTGCATGCGGGTAGAAACTGGCCAGAAGAAAAGAGGTTTGAGCTAGTTGGAGCCATGTCACACACTGACTGAAGAATGAAAAGGGACTGTTGAAGTTGTCCCGTCAAAGTTATTCATATATTTTTGTTAAACAGGCCTACTTTCTGCATTCATCCCTTATACGGGGAAAGAGACATTGAAGACCTCTGGTTTCCGCTAATCAGTTTCTCTTGAATTTCAATAATTCCACCAAAAATATAAACTATTTAACCCTGACACACTCAAACACAAAACAAGAACATGAGACTAGCACTAATACCGTAAACGTGAGATTAATCACAGGTTGTTATGGGATTCACTTGACTTAAATGTTTAATAGTTCGATAGCCCTAAAATATTGAGAGAGAGAGAGAGCGAGAGAGAAAGAGAGAGAGAGAGAGAGATAGAGAGAGTACATTGACCCTTGCCCAGTCATTTCATTGTCCAGAATGGGTAACCGTAACCCTGTGCTACACTGTGACCTCTCAACATCGCCATGGCTCTTGACCTGCCCCGCCCGCCCCCTCCAGATCTTCCACATGACCAGCATGACGGCGCTGCGCCGCAAGTCTGTGCTGCTGACGGGTTACCTGGAGTACCTGATCCAGCACTACTACAGCCGGGACCCCCGCCGGCCTGACCATCCCCACGTCACCATCCTCACCCCCAGGGACCCCCAGCAGAGGGGCTGCCAGCTGTCCCTGTCCTTCTCGGTGCCCATCATCAGAGTCTTCCTCGAGCTGGAGAGGAGAGGAGTGGCGGTGAGTGAGCCCCACACACCCAGAGCGGACAAAATGGGGGGGGGGCGGAAGTAGCTCAGGAGGTAGAGCGGGTTGACTTGTAACCGCTAGGTTGCTAGTTTGATCCCCGGCTCCTCCTAGCTGAGTGTCGAGGTGTCCCTGAGCAAGGCACCTCACCCTAACTGCTCCAGACGAGCTGGCTGACTGTGAATGTGGTGTGTGCGTGAATAGGTGAATGTTAGGCGATATTGTAAAGCGCTTTGGGTAAAAGCGCAATATAAATGCAGTCCATTTACATCAGCCAGCCATCAACCACACACACACCCCCCAGTGACCTAATACACTTTTGTGTTTGGGAAAGAGCATCTTCTTTGGTAGCATCTTTGTTTCAATTATCTTTGGCTTGTATATTTATCTTTTATATTTTACGTGTTTTCCTGGCACTAGACGCAAGCTAGGTAGGTTTAGCTTTTACGTTTGATGCTCATTGTATGGTGCATGTGTGTGTGTGCTGTGTTGCAAATTTGTGTTTTAGGTGTGTGATGGGATGTTTTGTATGTGTGTTGTGTTGTATGAGTGTTGTGTTTTATGTGTACGTTGTGTTGTATGTGTGCGTGGTGTGTTGTATATGTGTGGTGTTGTTTTGTATGTGTGTGTTGTGTTGTGTGTGTGTTTTGTGTTGTATATGTGTATGTGTATGTGTGTGTGTGTTGAATATTTGTGGGTGTTGTGTTTGATATTTGTTGTGTGTATGTGTGTTTACCTTCAGTGTGACATGCGGGAGCCAAGTGTGCTGCGTGTGGCCCCCGTGCCTCTTTACAACTCCTTCGATGACGTGCATCGCTTCGTGGAGCTCCTGGGAGAGTCTCTCATCGCCAGCGGGCCTCAGAAGTAGAAGCCAGCCCTCCATTCCTGTTTCCTCAGTAGCACTGTCTACGAAGGCTCCTTTGTGTATGTGTGTGTTCAAAATGTTCAAACTAGCCCCAGACAGCCTTGACAGGAGACGGTTGAACAAGGCTGTCTGGGGCTAGTTTGAACGTTTTTTACAAACCGCCACTGTGGAGTAAGTGTGTATGACGCACCTGCACACCTGTTGTGCATTGAGTCATCAGTCTGCACAGGTTAAATCAGCCACCACCATACACACTCAGGGAGATCTCCTGCACGGCAACATGGAGCACCAGCTCATGTATCAATGTCTGCAAACCTTTCAATAAACTGGCTTTCGACATCACACCCTGCGCTTCATGTGGCATGAACTTTGTAACAGACACATTTCACATATTGTAGTCCTGTATTTGGTATTTTAGGTAAATTAGTAATGCTAAATAGTAAAGAAAACTTAGTATAGAAAGATTCTACGGTTATTGAACGCAGACTATTGGAATTATATCAATGTAAACCACTACATATGCAGTAGTAAAAACAGCAATAACAATACAACTATTACTATATATATAAAAAGGTACTTTAGCCAATGAGGGCAAATGTCACAAATTCAGCCTCCCAAGACTACAGCCCTCAACTTTATTGGTTCCCTCGGTGGGTAAGCCTGAATAGTTGCACGCATGTGACAACACAATGCATTATCATTAAGCAAATCAGCAATCAGCAAATGCCTTTCCATCGAGTTGCCATGGTTTCGCCAAAGATTCTAGAAGGTTTCCCCACCCAAACAACTAGTATGTCCTCTTTTGGGACATACTAGTTGCACTTATGGGTGTGAGGAGATAAAAACCGAACCCAGTTCGGTTTGGATCCCCACCAGGAATCAGTTGTAGTCACATTATAACATTACATCATAAATATATACATTATAATGATTCAAATCCCTTAATAAACCCATGCTCACTATATATCATGTGCTGTAAATATATGTACTGTACATATGTTCTGTATATATATATATATATATATATATATATATATATATATATATATGCATGCCCCTTGCCCCTTAATGGTCCTAGATGTTTATGCAGTATTACCTTGACGTATGCCCATTCAGCGATTAGACATAATTGGCGTATCAATATGCAAAACCGAAATGGATTAACCCCTTGAAACTAATGAGCGCACAGCTGGGGAACAGACGGAAATTAGCATTTGTCATCTTTTGGGTTGATGAGAAACTAAATAATTGACGAGAGGCGGCTATTGTCTTTCCCTGGGCTACATAGCCACACAATGGCCGGACTGTAAAATAAGGAATATGCAGATGTACGTCGTTAATGATGAGAATGGGCGGGGGGGGGGGGGGGATCTGTACAGTAAAAATAATAGGCCTACCAGGCGGTTTTAGTCTAGTTTGAAAATTGTGTTTCCAATTTGTTAATGCCTTTTTTATGAAATGCTATGCATAAACATGCATGGTTTATTTCAATTCATATCTGTTCTGGTCATAGTTTGGATCGCTTTGATCAAACACATAAAAGAGATGAAATTCAAATGATTTTTCCTTAACAAACCATATTCAAGCTAACTAACACGCAATCTCCAAATCATATCAGATCATTATTTCTTCTTTTCGGCCTCTTGAAACTCACTGTTTATTATTAAACATAAAGGAATTTAAATAAAAAGCTTACATCCACAGAAATTTATGTCTTTTTGGACCTACAGTGAGTTCATGTAATGCCTTCAAGAAAGAGTTTTAATAATTACGGCCAAATGCAGTTGTATGGTTACTACGGTAATCCTTGCAAAGGGCTTTACAGCGCCGTATTTGTAGCTTGGGAAGGAGCACTAC
Source organism: Pollachius pollachius (assembly GCF_949987615.1). Lineage (NCBI taxonomy): Eukaryota > Metazoa > Chordata > Actinopteri > Gadiformes > Gadidae > Pollachius > Pollachius pollachius. Next base: position 25,557,723 of record NC_136937.1, on the reverse strand, counting down.
TTAACATACCCCACCTTCCAGTACAAAGACCCAATCGTCCCAAAGGTGTGGGGCCTGATAAATGGACTGTATTTATACAGTGCTTTTCTAGCCAGTGGCCACTCAAAGAGCTCTACAATATTGCCTATCATTCAACCATTCATGCACACACTGACGATGGTGTCGACCACACAGATCGACAGCCAGCTCATTGGGATGTTTCAACTAAAAGACGATATTTTCACACACACACACACACACACACACGCACACACGGTCAGTAGTTTGAAAGGAAAGGTAAAGCAACAGCAGCTGCCTTTAGCTGAGAAATACATGACCTCAACTTATATATCAGCTGGGGGGAGCCGGGGATCGAACTAGCAAGGGTGACCAGCCAACCCACTCTACCTCCTGAGCCACGAGCCTCCCTCGAACCCTCTGTCTGTGGCTAGGATGTAGGCGTCCTTGAGAAGAAACCCCGCCCGCCTCACCCCTCCGCTCCCAACTGATATGCTACCTGAAATCAAGGCCTGCTGTATCACATCTGCCCAATCACTAAATAGCAGTGGATGGTAACACTGTACGACAGGCTCTGATGTGAGTGACACATCCGACCGTCACGCATATGAACTCCTTTGACATTCACCGTCATGACTACATGAGGTGCTGCGCCCCGCTGAGGCCCTCCCCCGCCCCCACAATCTTTAAAACCCAACGTAGGATCTCTGACATTTAAAGGCTAACCGTTCCCCTTCACCACCCCACCGCAACACACACAAGCGGACAAACCCACACCCACACACCACACACATGCACAGGCAATGAGGGTGTGTTTCACTTATTAGCGCTATACTTCACTCCCTTGCTCTCTCTGCGTTTTCCTCTCCCTCTCTTTCCTTCTCTCTCTCGCTCTCTCCTCCCCGTGACATGCATTTACCATTATAACACTGCTGTGTGTTAGCTCTCCCGGGTGTCCTCCAGCTCTGTGCGATCTCGGGGAATCGCTCAGTGCGGCGGGCCGCTACGACGACGAACCCATTCCCTCGGCCGGCGACCTCTCCCTGACCTGCCCCTATTACCAGGCTGGCCCCGGTGCCCGGGACCCCGCCCGCTCCCCACCGCCCTTCCAGGCCCCAGCCCAGGCTGAAGATCTGACCGCTTCCTGGGAGTATGGAGACTTCCACTCGGGCGAGCCGCCACACGCGGCCGGTAAAGCAGAGCTCCAGACCTTGCTGTTCTGCTTGGGGGGCCCTCGGGTGTGCTGTGGTTCTCTCTCTCTCTCTCTCTCTCTCTCTCTCTCTCTCTCTCTCTCTCTCTCTCTCTCTCTCTCTCTCTCTCTCTCCTTGTCCGATTTGGCAGGTGGCAAGAGGTATGAACCCAGTGACGGGATCTCTGTTGGACCTCATCCAGTTCATTAATTTTGAGAGAATTATTATTAGATTTTGGAGATGGTACTGGGGCCACCACAGGGGTGGATGAAAGAGACATTGTTTGCTGCAGTGTTTGAAGACGTCAATCCATACCATGTAATGTAAGCTATGCTGTGTATGTGTATGCTATTATGATCCTCTTTAGCAGGTGATCAGATCATTTTGCGACATCGATTGTGTATTTCTTGTACACTACTGGAAGCAAATTCCAATTCACAGTGTGAAGTGAACAGGCCATGCCTGTGTGAAATGGATGAAATACACAGATAACATCTGAGCACATGTTTTTGATATGATTCATATTATAATTAGGAGGTTCTAGGTTTGATGCCCAATCTCTACGCCTAACTGTAGATACCCTCACCCTTACCAGCTCCTTAATGAATCGACTTGAAGTCAGTTTAAGTTTGGAAAAAAAAAAGACAGACATGATATAAATATAATAAAGTCTTTGTCTTAATTGCCCGAACGGTGACTGTTACAGCTAGAGTGTGATAAATGACCTCTGTCATACCGGTAACGTTGCCTTATCCATTACACTTCTTTAGTTCAAGTGGGTAGACTTTCTAGTCCTCTAAACAGTACCTAAAACAGAACCAAAGCAACACAAAAACCGACTGGAACAGCTCTGTCACAAGTTGGATTTCCATCATCTTCCCAGGGGTCTTGATAAATATTTGTTAGTTTTGGAACCAGAACTATAAATTAACTGATACACTACGAAGAGCTCATGTGTTTTCAAATGCTTAACTTTTAGTGGGAAATTTTGGCATTGAGTGGAAATTAAGTAGCTACTCACTTACCAAATCATTATGTCTTTTTACAAGCTTTTATGCTAACACTTAATTTTAATAATTATTTTTAAGGTCCGGAAGTTTTCTGGTAAGTAGGTGATAATTAGCAAGAAACATATTTGTAGTTGAAATTACCCCAAAATCAACCCGAAAAAGTATCCGAATATTCCCCAACATTTAAGAATTATGTTCCACTATTTCTCATTAAGCTGTTTATAAATAGCTGGTAATTTATTTTCTTTTTTTTTTTACATTTACAGGAAACCAATACCAAGTTAATTGATAGCTATACAAACGCCTTATTCCAAGGTCCGCTGTGTCCTCTTAGATAGATGATGATTAACAAGTTACATCTTAGAAATGTATTGGAAATTAAAGACCAATTATTGTATAATAATATTGTATTAACCAATATGCAGATGATAATTAGCTGGGAACTAATTGTATATACATTTCTACATTTCTACTATTGGTAAGGCATAATTTGACTCAAATGCTAAATATAGAGGTATAATACACCGTTGTCTCTCAGTCTTCCTTACCTGCTTGTGATGGGCAATCAGTGTAGGCTAGAGGTCTTCAATGGTCCAGAATGACCGACCTGAGCCCTAATGGAACCATGAGTTTCACGGATCGGGAAACAAGCAGAAATATTAAAGTTTGGCGCAAGTTCGAGAGGAGAGAGATCAAAGGCGGTATTTTATGGACCTTACAAACCTTATAATTAGAATGGTACTCAAAATGCTGTTTGACTGCTAAAAACGGTAACTATGTTGGATAAAACATAGTAGTCTAACAGAAGAAGGCCAAAATAACATAAAGACCTAATTGGAATAGGCTTAACTTAATACAGTGTTTCTTAAAGTGGAAGGCACAGGGATACAGGTAGATGAGATGGAAGAGGTAACATTGAGGGGGGAAAGCTAAATTGTACACTGCGTAAAAACAAAGCGCATGCAGACCGAACAATAAGAAATGTGTTGTAAATAATTGAGATAATTTAAATAAATTCCACATCTATCTTTAGAAATTCTAGAACTTTTCATCTGGTTCTCTATACCTTATTCAAATAAATATGCAGCTTACAATGATCATTGCACTCAACAACAGGAATAGTCAATACACAGAATTGTAGATAGAATCTATGAATATTACCTAGCCAGCGGAACCTAGTTTACGCCATAAACAAAACTATTACTGTCAGATCTGCTGCCACAGGCAACCTCGTTATGGCAACGTGTGCACAGTGGTTTGATTTAAAAGGCGGCTAAATAATTTGTCTTTGCATTAGTAAATGACTGAAGTGCACTGAATCCTCATTTGGGTTTGTGTAAACGACTATTTACATAGAACTCAAAATCGTAAGCATTGTGAATGATGCTAACATTGTATTCATGAATGTTCCTCATCCCAGTGTCACGCTCCTATCACAGGAACCTAGAATCAATATGTTCGGGATAATATAACATGTCCATGTATAACATACAGGATATATGCGTGCATGTTACTGAAAATGAAATAATGGCCATAGGTCGTAAACAAATGCGTATATCCATATAAAAAAAAAATGGGTGGCCGGGGGCATTCTGAAAAAGAATATGGGATGTGTAATAAAATGTATAATTTGCGTTATTTCTCAGACAGTTACAGCCCAACCTCACAAAACACCAAAAGAGCATCAAAAGTGATGTACACATACCTAGGAACACTGATATCAAACATATGGTTCAGAAACGTTGTAATAGCTACGTTTCCTTCTGGCGACTGGGTTGCTTTACCAACCCCTATTGTACTAGAGGATGTAAAACAGGGTCTAGTGGCTGTCCGTTTTCCGGACAATGACCATCTATTCACACTGGGGCTCAATCAGTGGCGCCAGAATGACTTCAGTGGTGGGGGGGCCAAATGCGCGTGCATATGTCGAACAGCGCGTGACACCTCATCATCCTAAAGCCGGCCACACACCGGCACCGAAGCGCCACGGTGCGCATTTCACGCGCGTCAATTGCCGCCCCTAGCACCAATAGGAAGTGGCGCGCTGCAGCACCGTTGTGATCCAAATAATGTGTCGTCACCGCAAAGTACACACTGAATCATCATAATAATCTTCTTCATTGTCATCATTGTCATCATAATCCTTATCATCATCACAATCATCATTATAGATGGTTTTTGGATTTGACTGTATAACTTTAGTCGTGTTTAATGCAGTGCTTCACGCAGCATCAAGGCAGCAACAAAATGTAAATAACAATGGATTCCGAGTTCCTATACTAGGCATTATGATGGCGGTCCTCTGCGTAGTGCAATGAGTCTAGTTAGTAGAGATGCGCGGATGAGCTGTAATTTCATTCCGATTTTCAGTTGCGTGTTCCGCGTTCCGACAAAAAGCGGCTCGCTAAAATGTCCAACCACTATGAAATGTCCCCTGTTGTCAGCGAACATAGCCAACGTGGTCTTATTATAGCCCGATCATTAACTAAAAGCCACGTAGAAAGAGTAAAGCATCCAGCATATGATTTCAACAATGTGTTACGGCATATGCAGCAGGGATGATCGCACAGTGGAATGCTTATGGAAAACCAGCGGACGAGCACTGGGCGGAGGTTTCAGAAGCAGGGAGATTATAGAAAAATATAATTTGTCAGTTTGCCGTTTGTCTAGTCAATATGTTAACCTATTTATTTATTTATTTATTTATTTAACGAATCGGTGCAAAATCGGGCTGAAATCGTGTAGTCTGAACCAGCCATAAGCAAGCAGCAGCAGCGCCATTGTACGAATTCCCTAATAGACCAAACGAGACTCGTAATGGTAGGTAAAAACAATAGTTTATTATAGCATGCAATTGTGATGTAGAAAAAAATAAAAAGAAAACATAAAGTGCTTGCACGATATGGAAGCCTACAGCGATAGTTAGTTAACTTGTGTGGCGGTGCCTTATCATTTGTTTACCCTTGGGCCATGGCAACGCGATTGCTACCTGCTGTAGTACTCTCATTGGCTGAATCGTTGAGAACGTTTTAGACTCAATCAATATAAGGTCGTGGGGAGGCGAAGCTCTGTACATTTGTATAGTACCAATATTAGGGCAAAACATTACTAAGAAACAAAATAGTTTATCAGTACATGCTAAAAAAAATAATCTTTTTTTTTTCACGAAAAGTGGGGTGGCCATTGGCCCTGCGGCCTCATAGGTCCCGGCGCCTATGGGCTCAATCAGACATCAAACCGATTTTGTACTGGGGAGCTGGCAGGGAAATGACGGTATTAGGGCACAACATTTCGGGTTTGTAATGTTGTGTCGTTTACACAAATATTTTGGCTAATGTTGTGGTAATTTTATAAGAAACTACAAATATGTTAATTATGCTAATTATAACCTACTTATCATGAAACTGCCCACCTGGAATATAAGCGCAACTTCGTTTTATTTTGGTATTCATGAAATAACCAGCGATTTATTGTCTTCTGGAAATACCAGAATATAATTATTGAATAATGATAGTGTTATATTTCGATAAAAGCTGGGGTCATATGGGGGTCATTTCAAATAAGATATTTTCTCATGATCACCTCCTTCCCTTCACATCTGTGGACCTGCGAAACGAATACCACCCACTTCATGTCTCATTTGTCTATGGGTTTTGTCTCTTGCTTCTGCTTCTCAATCAGAGAAGTCTTGATGGATGACCAGACAAGAAGGCAAGGGAGAGAGGAACATCTGAGTCAAAAGGGATAAGACGCCAACAGAAATGCAGCCTCCCCCCCCCACCCTCACCCCGCTACACCCTTGTTAGCGTGGCCCCGGACCTATTTCCATGCAAACGACCTCTTAAGAACCTTCAAAGGCATGAATAATTGACAACAAAGGAAGTGGTGTGATTGCGGAGCGAGGCCGAGTGTTCAATGTTTCATATGTTGCTTACCCGCTAATTACCGCTGAACACTGTGGCGGCCCCTCGAGCACACGTGGTGCACACATCCATGACCCACCCCCCCCATCCCTTGGTTGGGTCGGGTCGGGGGGGTGCAATGGGGGGCGGTGGGTGTTTGTACGTTGTGCTTTGGGTGGAGATCACCTCCAGCCATGTGGTAATTAGGCAGCAGTGAATGCTCGTTGACCTGTGTGTTGATGTTACCCCGCTGCCAGGGCCCGCCTTGTTGGACCACAGGAATGAACTCTGAAGCGCCGTTCACTCATGTCATTTTGTCAAAAATGTGGTTGTGTGGGCTGCGGTTTTACACAAATTGATTCTGTTGAAAAAGGTGTTTTTTTTTAAGAAAGGGAAGGTTTAGTGGTAATGCAGAGAGCGAATGAGAGATATATAGAGAGAGAGAGGGAATGAAAGTGTAGAATGTTGGTGTTTTTTAGTGTCTCTCTGTGTTCACAATTCTTAGTATGGGGACAGGCCAGTGCCTCTCCAACTGATAAGAGGTGCTATTTCTAACAATCCCCCATTTGTTTATGTCCCAAAAAAGACGAACCAACCTGGTCGTCTGGGACATAGCCAGGGCCATTTACTTATCAAGGAAGACGCTGCATCTGTTTTCAGTGTTGGGCAAGTTACTTCAAAAGCCTAATGCATGATTTATTACTTGTTACTGTCATTTCAAAGTAATTAGTTACATTACAATATTACATTAAATATTAGTCTTTGAATTGTGAGGCATTACACTACTTTTATATTACTTTTGGATTTTCTTGTGTTCAATGCAGCTCATCATATCAGCAGGAGGCGATATGGTATGGCATAATGACTGAGCTAGTCTTAAGGCTAACAAAAGTAAAATATAATGGTTGCAGTTATGGCTCATGGTGTAATACAGTGGCGTCACTAGGCTGTTTTATTGGGGGCTAAAGTCCCAGATACTATTTAATTAGCCCAGAATATATTTTTTGGGAAAAAAAAAAAAAAAATTAAAAATATATATTTATTGGTATATTTACTGGTAACTATGGAATGCATTAATTAAATTCAGTCTAGAAGTGATGAAATTATTCTAGTCACTAATAGTAGTTAGTTATTTAAAAAGAAACATGGGGATTCCAGGGACATCTCAAAATTAAGTAGCCTAGTCCTTCTAGATAGTCCTTCTGGCAAGAGAATGAACAGTTTAAAAATATAACCACACTATTTACCACCTCAAGTGAATTAACCTATCCTATCCCCAGTCAGATCCATATATATATATATATATATATATATATATATATATATATATATATATATATAATACCTTGAATGGAACTTTAGATGTTTGGGGATAAGCATCACAGCAGTCTGGTAGCTATTTAAAGTTATAATAAATGGCATATTTTGTTTATTTAAGTTAAGCATTATGAAAAAATGTGCAGTTTCATTTTCCCGTTGGGCTAAACCCTGGATATTCATGAAACCTAGAAACGCCCCTGGTGCAATGCATTTTATAATAGAAATAGGTATTCATATTAAAATCAATAGAGCTAAAGCCTACTACTGTAGATTGTAAATAACATTGAGCCCCCTTTCTGGTTTTTCTAGGGTGAAAGAGAGTGGTTGACACAGACATTTTGACTATTGGTCCTGTCTTGGGTATTTGGCTCATTTCGAATCGCCCCTGCCTGCTTTACAATGGCTGGCTATGGGCATTCACAAAACTGTCCTTAAAACAACCCTAAACATTCATTTTTAGAAAAGTGCAACTCACGATTGGTGAGTGGAGTTCATTGATGTTCCAAATCAAGTATCGTAGTAAAATACAGTTTCTGTCGTGATACATTTGGCATTTTGTAAATCCATTGATTTCGGTTGGAAGACACATTGTTTGTTGACCCGGAAAAGGAAAGGCGGGCTGGTTGTAGTCTTTTCGCTTCGCTCTATCCCTACTGTTGAGACGGAGAACCAAGCGAAAAGACTACAACCAGGCCCCCTGGACTCTGCTGCTGCCATGACCTTCTCCTCTAGCAGTAAGAGGAAGTAAACATTTGTTCTTTCCTATAATACTCACCCCAAACCTTTGGTTCAGTGAGAAGAGGGATCTACAGCCAAGAAGCACGCTGGGAGGCTGCACCTCACCACCTAGACTAAGGTGGTGAGGATTGTTTTCGCCCTGTCTACATGGGCGAAAACAATCTTTCCCCTCTGTTTCCCTTTGATGCGTTTCAGGAATATCTCCGTAAAGACGGACTCATTGCGAAAACACATCGAGCGGTAGAAATGCTGTAGTAAATATTCAAGGTGCTGGTTCTCCACAAAAAAAGTAGAGCGCATCAAGCCTGTGCGCATCCAGCCTGCGCGCTTTATATAAACATTCAGTCGAGGAGGAGATTAAATCTTTTGAATTGAGCAGAAATATTTTTAATGTAAGTTAGTAATTAAATGTACCAAGGGGCTGTTAAAAAAAATCAGCCCCTTGGTACAAAAATGGGGGGCGATGACGTCATTGTTTGCGTTTCAGGCGTCCACACAGATTCTAAAATGTAACCGCTTCGGTCCGTTTTTCTTTGAATCCACCCTGGGACCTTGTTTCGGAAAAGTGCATTTTTGGGCATCGGATCCGTCGGATCGGTCTGGACGGTCGGCCCAAGACTTATGCGGTTTCACCAAAAAATCGGCTCTGTGTGGACGAGGCCTTAGACTATTCCATCTAAGTCTGTATCTGTGCTGTAGTATTCCTTGAATAAACCATCTATTTGACCCTCTGATCCAACCTGTCAAGTTGCCTTGATTTCCACTTCAAGGAAATTCAAGAGAGAGAGAGGGGAAAGAGAAAGAGGCTTAGAGACAGAGAGAGTAAAAGAAAGGGAGACAAAGATCGAGAGGAAGAAAGAGTAAAGGTGAGTGAAAGAGGCAGAGAGAGAGGCAAAGAGAGGAGAGAGACAGAGTAAGTGAATGTGAAGAGAGAACGAGAGAACTCACTCAGGCCATGACCACAGCCTATACTTTGATAGATGCCATCCACTACCTGTTCTCGAGACCACATATCAACCATGTCATGTGATTCGGTGGCCACACTTCCTCCTCTCTGTTTTAGGTGCAGACACGATGTGTGCGTTTGGGATTCCACTATCAACACTCGATTAGCGGGAGGCAGGTGCCTCGTGTCCCGGAGGATTTCGCCTGGTTTTCACCTTTCTAGCTTCCATTATTGTTTTTGCAATTTGCTTATATACTGGTACACTGTTTTTTCCTCAGGATTGACGTGATCATTTTATTAATTTGAACTGGGTTTACTCATTCTCGCTGTTAACTTGCTGTTCGGACCAGGGGCGTAGGAATGAGTTTAACATTGGGGGGGACACATATCGGAAACCTGACAGATCCGGTATAATTTTTAGGTGGGACAAATGCGCCTGTCTCCGATATTGGAGGGGACACGTCCCCTCCGTCCCCCCCGGTTCCTACTCCCTTGGTTCGGACCATCTTACACTAACAGAGTGGTGGAGGTGAGTTTGGATAATTTGACTGATTATATTTAATTTGCTATTGCCTTCATGCACAGCATGTGGGCTTGTTTCTCTCATCTCCTTATATGTTTTTCATTAGGATTTAAGTTGGTTATTATTATTTATTTTAAGTATCGCCCTTGTCTCTTACGAATTTGTGCTGAGGGGGCTTCTGGTTTTGTTTTTAGGTTACATTTTTGGTTAACTAGAGTTTTCGCGCGTGTGTGTTGCGCACGTGTAACAGGGTGTAATATCCCTTAAATTATAATTACACAAAATTGCCTTACAGTTTTGTCTTATTACCTGAAGTGTAGCTTTCCAGCCGCCTTATGTGCCCCTTTCTATTTGATTTTGTTCTTTGATTTGGCTCCACCTCCTTCTGTGCCCCTGCCCACATTTCCGAGAACCCCATAAGTTTCCGTGCCCCCTGCCCTCTTCCCTTTGTTCTGGTTCCCTTGGGAAGAGGTGTGTACATTTATTTTGTGATCAAATCTTTGACCATCTTATAGTTTATCATTCTTTATATTAGTTATTTTGATTATACATTGTTTGATTGAGGTCTTGGGTAAATATCCATGCATAGATTGCAGTGTTATGGGGAACTTTGTATTTTGTTGCCATGTCCTAGCATGCACCTGACCCTCGTGTACTCATGCTAGTTCCCCTCCCCCTCTGTGCGCTTCGTAGAGGAGTTGGAGGATTGTCAAGGGCACTTTCTAAGAGGAAGCTGTTTGTGCATGTTTATCTTCAGGTATGTCTTTTATTTCTTTGATTTCAATAATTTTTGTTATAATGTTGTATGTATTGCCCTTTGTTCTGGTTCCCCTGGGAAGAGAGGAGTTGGAGGATTGTCAAGGGCACTTTCTAAGAGGAAGCTGTTTGTGCATGTTTATCTTCAGCAACCAATCAATGGACGTCGGAGTTCCCGAGTCCGGACAGAGATCGTGGGTCACGTCTTTCATTGAAAAACAAAACGCAGATTCAGCCGGTCACACATGCTCAACCTTTAGTTGTAACGAAACCCATAGCAATAATGTGGAAACCCCAGTCGACAATATAACAAGTTTCTGATCGCATAATATAATAACATTTTGCCTATAATGTTACAACGTATAACATTCGTTCACCACAAATGACTCTTAAAAGCAGTGGTAACATATAAATATTTTTTAACCATCCAGCGAACAAAAGGAAACAGGCTGATTATCATTTAGGGGGCCACTCAATGACATGCACAAGCGTCATCAACAAGCGCACTGAAGTGGTGTGAGAAATACAGACTTTCTACTTCTTATTCACATATAAGGTAATTTACATTTCCTCAGGACTTACACGAGTGTCTGAAAGCAGCTAGTGTGTGAGTAACAAGTTCACAGAGCGCTTGGACACCAGGTTTGCTTTTCCAATAGAAAGTCATTTTATTTTGATCGCTCAGAAGTCCAACAAAACACAAGTCGTTAAAGGGGACATCTCATACCACCAGGTGTGAGTGTGATTAGCCATTACAAGCAGGTTTGAAAATGTGCAGCATTGTGACATCACAGGTTGGCGTGTCCATCTATCCGTCACACATCTAGATGGACACGCCCACCTGTGATGTCACAATGCTGCAAATTTTGAAAACGGCTTGTAATGGCTAATCACACTCACACCTGGTGGTATGATATGTCCCCTTTAAACGTAAATCATAACTCCGCTCAAAGTGGTCACAGGGTGTGTTCCAGGCGATCTCTGGCGGCGATTGCCCCTGTCTCTCTGCTCCCGATCCTCTTCACTACAAGACAAAGCAGGCAGATAAATACACACTCCCTGATTGGTCTGATTGCGAGCAGGTGCCCGCAATCAGACCCAATCCCCCCCAGCAGGTCTGGTGCGCTCCCAACATGCCCATACTCCCCCTACAGGCCAGACGCCGCACGTCCCCCCACAGTGAGCATTTGATTACATTATAAAATTAGTCAATTTATGGTTACAGGGGTAATTGTTCAGTGGAAAGTGTAGTATACTATGCATGCAAATCAATTATTAAATAGGCAAGTACTATTGGTTAGTTGAAAATAATAATCATCATTGAGATTAAACATCTCTTCCAGTGTCCTGGCCAAGAAAGGCAGCAGTGGGGAGGGGGAATATCAATATCGCAAGACATTTCGGGAGGCTCAATGAGGAGGGTAATATTACATTTGAGCAACAAAGTGTAGTCTTGTGGTGGACTCTATATGCATAATTCACCATACTGTGTTATTGATATGTTTTCGTTCTGTGGTATAGGGACTATCACATGACTTGTGTGTTGATTTGCCGGTCGGCGCGATGTTTGAATTTAACGTTTTTTATATGACAAAATGAACGACCTGCCATTGCTTGTCGAGGTGAGCAATTGTCTCTTCCCTTCTTTTATCACTATTTCTACAGTCTATAGACAGAACGTCTTACCTGGGAGTTTGTCGACGGCGTTGCCGTTATGTTTAAAAACATAACGTCTTACCTGGGCGAGTGTTGCTGCGGTGTGTGCCCATGCGTGTTTGTTCTTACCTGCGTGTGTGTCGATGGCGGAGCCGTTAAGTTTAAAGGTCCCATAGCATGCTACTTTATGGATGCTTTAATATAGATATTAGTGGACCCCTAACACAGTATTTGAAGACGTTCCAGAAATTCAGCCGTGGTGCAGAATTACAGCCGCTACGAGCCAGTCGCACATTGAGCTTTCCCCAAACGCATTGTTCCAGTTTCTGTGGCTTTAATGCAAATGAGGAGGAGAGAAGCGGGTCAAGGAGGTGGGTGGGGGTGTGGCCCTGAGCAGCTTGCAGCCACGGTACCATGCGCTCTGTTTACAGTGGATGTATCGCAATGGCGAGGCGAACACAGCCTTTGGCCGTGTTCTGTAAATATTCTAGAACACTCCGGGTGCTCCGGCGGGAGTCCTGAAGCTCTATATCCAAATAATATCATATAATGCATAGATATCTATATCATATAATACATATTATCACGGCCAAAAGCTGTGTGCGCCGCCAGATGATATTATGATTCACAAACGACAGCGTCGGGTTCTCCGACTTCTCTGGTTCTTCCACTTCCACATCAATCTGAGAGTAAACCGCACGCTGCCCGCTGCAGGGTGGTGGTGCTTCGTGGTGGGGGTGCCTCGCGACAGCGGGCGGCGGGCAGCGGGGCTCTTGTGGGAGACAATCGCGGTTCCTTTCCAAAGTTCCTTTCCCCCAATTCCTTCTCAACCATGGCTGAGATAACCTCAACTACAGTCTTGTTGTGGAAATACCAGAGACGTCAAAGAACCGACAGCAGAACGGTTATCCAAATAACAAAGAAGTGTACAACACTTGCGTTACAGTGTGTGTAATCACACACACACACATACACACACACACACACACACACACGTGGCGCTCGCAGGTTGTAGCTCATTGTCTCATTGGCGGGCCAAATTCTCTGGGCGGACGAGGCAGAGAAAGGGGAGGTAACTTGGCCCCTTATGACGACATATGGGGCCACATTCCAAATCCCGCGCCTGAGCTTCCATTTTTTCAAAGGCGAGCAGGATACCTAGTGCTCGTTTTACACAGAGCGCAAGTTTTAGCCACTAGGGGACGATAGGCAGGCTAGGGGAACTCATATTAATGTTAGAAAACCTCATAAAGTGAGATTTTCATGCCATGGGACCTTTGAAAACATAACGTCTTTCCTGGGCGAGTGTCTCTGCGGTGTGTGCGCGTGCGTGTGTGTTCTTACCTTAAAAACATAACTTCTTACCTGGGCGAGTGTGTCACTGCCTTTGTCTTGATGTGCGGTGTGTGCATGTGCGTGTGTGTGTGTGTGTGTGTGCGTGTGTGTACGTTTCTGTGTATGTTCGTGCTCAAGTGCCTGTGTGTGCGGTGTGTGTATGCGGTGTGTATGTGCATGCTCGCGGTGTATGTATGCGTTCAAACGTGCTGTGTGTCTGTGTGTGAGCTGCAGGCTGCTTGGCACATGCGCACTGACCAACTTGAGTAACTGGTGCGAAAGGCCTGCTATTATAGTAGTAAGAATACATTTATTTTACCTTTTATTTTACTGTAAATGACCTGGGCTGTCTGTGAATGGCCTGATATTCGTTCCCCTTTTTTCCCTTTCATAAATATAAAAGCATTTAGATGTTTTTGCTTCGTAAATCCCAGCATGTATAAATAAAGCTAAGGTCATATACACAGTATCAACACCTTATCAGCAGAGGAACAATCAACCAGATGTTCTCTCTCTATGCTTGGCATTCCCCCTTTGGAGGTGATGAGCGGTCTGATCTTGGTCTTGGATGTCCTTGGTCAGAACAGCTCGAATAAGTTTCACCCGGGTGCTTCACGGGGTAGAGCGTATACCAATAAGGCCCTGTCCTTACCGCAGTGACCTGGTTTTGATTCCTGCCTGTGGTCCTGTATAATAAAAGGGATAAAACATTAAAAAATAACAGCTTGAATCCTGACAGTTTGAGATGGCGTCCGTCCCTAGCGACATGGTGAGCACTTAGTCGTGGACACCGTCTCGATGGGGAGGAGTGCGGCATTAATTGTACAATACAAACACTTGCGCAATACAAAAACCACCACCTATCATCCCGTCTCTCCCCCACTGCATGATAAGATAGGTAGATAGATAACAATTTATTTCATAAATTGCTTTGTTACAACAGCACACCACCAATACAGTACAAATACAAAGTGCTAATAAAACAAAAATATACACCTAAGTCATTGCTAAAGTAAAGAGAAACAGAACAAACAGGGCGAAACGGAGGGTATAAACAATATAATCATAAATTATAAAGTGGCTGTTAGTATGTGTCTTTTGTAACTTAAAAGCCAATAATTACAGCAGTAATGTTTCATATAATTTAAATGCTGGTATTTTTTTAACGGTGTTACTATTTTTTTAACGGTATGACCTTCGGTCATACATACAGTTAAAAAAAATACCAGCGTTCAAATTATACAATACATACCTTACCTTTATTTATAAATGCTGGGATTTCCGAAGCAAAAGCATCTTAATGCTATTGCTTAGGCTTCTATTTCCTTATAAAATCAGGAAATAATTCCCACAGGAGAAACAATGCATCGTCATTGGAAGAGTTTTACGTTGCTTTGTTAATTATTTGCCGTGCTTGTGCGTTACACGCTAACGGGTTCTTCTTTCGGGATCATCTCTGTTTGTACATCTTCATGTGTGTCGATGTGCGCGCATGTGTTTGTTGGCTTTAATGCCTATGAATGTATGTATGCCTGAGGGTTCAAGTGTGGTGTCTGCATGCACTGTGTTTTATTTAGCGGGGTGCAATCTGTGTGTGTGTGTGTGTGTGTGTGTGTGTGTGTGTGTGTGTGTGTGTTTGTGTGTGTGTGTGCCCACGTTGCATGAGTCTGTTTGCAAACACCCATTTTGCATGTCCATATTTATGCTCCTCTGTGTGTATATATGCCTCTGCAGATTTGTATGAATTAAAACACACACTTCTGGCCTTGCTCTGTGTGTGTGTGTGTGTGTGTGTGTGTGTGTGTGTATGTGTGGTCGTGCTTGCGCTTACACACAATCATTTTCTGGAATTTCCCCTCCGGGGGATTAATAAAGTTGTTATATATATCTTATCTTTTTCACACACAGTTTGTGTGTATGCAA
>NC_136937.1:25534927-25537427 GCF_949987615.1 Pollachius pollachius | reverse complement strand
ACACACACACACACAAACACACACACACACACACACACACACATACACACACACACACAAAAAGAACCAATAAACACTCAAAGACACACACACACAAACACACACACACACAGACAAAGACACCCACCCACACACACACACACACACACACAGACACACACTCTCACAAAGAACCCATAACACACACACACAGACACACTCAGACACAGGCGATGTCACGCGCACATCCTTTTTGAGGAGGAGATTTAACTCATTAATAATTTACAGAAAGAGACTTTTTGAGCAATTTGCAGCTGCTGAATTCAAGTTATTGTTTTTCCTTCAAAAGTGGGAACAGATATAGAGAGAGAGCGAGAGAGAGAGGGAGAGGGAGAGAGGGAGAGGGAGAATGAGAGAGAGAGAGTGAGTGAGAGTGAGAGAGAAAGGGAGAGGGAGAGAGAGACAGTTAGAAGGATGAGACCGGATGAGAGTGAAAGAATGAGAAAGTGAGAGGAAGAGAGTGAGTGAGTGGGGGAGATTGAGAGGGGGAAAGGGAGAGGAACAGAGTGAGAAAGAGTGTGAGGGAGCGAGATGGAAAGAGCCAGAGCAAGGGAGAGTGAGAGGGAGAGAGAATAAGAAAGAGAATGAAAAAAACGAATGGGACGAATGCTTTGTGGTGTGGAATGTGATTCAGACGCGACTAGCCGTACATCATTAAGTAAGACGGCCATGTAATTCTACTGTCGGCCGCCGTCAGCCTCTTATGAACCCCCGACACGTCCGGCCCTGTTTGCTAATGCCGCTAGATGGTGTTTGTTCATATTTATGCCTCCTAACCCTCAATGTTTTATTCCGTTTGCTTGCATTAGACGAGGCGGCGTGCTGAATTATTCAGAGCGTGGCGAGCTTATTCGTGAAGACGAGCGAGCCAATGGGAAACATTTGGAGCATGGAGGTGGGATCCGCATCTCCGAGTGGAGGTGGGGGCAGCTGCGGTGCAGGAGTGTGGGGGGGAGGAGTCATTTGGCTGGTGCCGTTGTTGTGACGACCGCGTTGTACACGGGCACTCGAAATCACAACGAAATATAAACAAAACATCTGCATATTGAGTTCAGATCGGTCACAGTTTTGTTTTTCTGCATCCCCGCTCGGTTGGCCTGTGTGGAAATGAGCAACTTCTTCTGACAGTTGTACTTATTGTAAGTCGCTTTGGATAAAAGCATCTGCTAAATGCCCTAAATGTAAATGAGAATGTTAATGCAACAATGTCAAAAATATAAATGTATATATTTGTATATATGTGTGTCAAAATGATTTGACATGACCTGAAGCCTCTCATTTGCACCTATTAGCAAAACCAACTTGTTTGTTTTAAATACGTATAGGAGGACTTCTGCTCTCTAAAACGGGAACATCGTCCTCTTCGTTCTCATACTCGAAGCCAGAAGGCCCATGACTGGGTGCTGTCTTTTTTATCAGCATAGCGTCCAATATTAAACGTCTAGTCCGTGACTTTGAGATTTTTGGGTCGTTCTGCGTCCTGAGGACAGGTGGTTAGGATGAACTGGATTATTCACAGAGCAGGGGCACAAGCACACATGCACACACACAGACACACACACACACATATCCCAACACATACAAATACACACACGTACACAAACACACAGATACACTCACACGCGCGCGCACACACACACACACACACCAGAAAAACATACATGCTCACGCACACACACACACACACACAGACGCACACATACACGCACACGCACGTGCACACACACACACACACACACACACACACACACACGCACATGCACACACACACGCACACACACACACACACACACACACACACACACGCACAAACACACAGGAGTTTCACGCTAGGGTATGTGGACACGATGTGGATTTCATTTCCCTCCCCCTTTAATCCCGGGCATCTCGGCCTAAACATCTCTTGGAAGGGAACATAGGAGTGCTTGTTTTGTGCACCGGGGCCTGACAAGCACCCCTTCCCCTGCGGGGCACTTGTCAGGCCCCAAGTCCTTCCTCCTCCCCCCCTCTCCCCCACTCACCAGCCAACCCTCTGGAGGGGTGTTTGTGTGTGTGTGTGCGTGTGTGTTTGTGTGTGTGTGTGTGTGTGTTTGTGTGTATGTGTGTATGTGTGTGGGTGTGGGTGTCTGCCTGAGGAGCATAAGGTCAATTAGAGTGAGTGTTTGTGTGTGTGTGTGTGTGTGTGTGTGGGGGTGTGTGTGTGTGTGTGTGTGTGTGTGTGTGTGTTAACGTGTGTGTGTTTAGAAAGTGTGACGATTCAATTTGATAAAACAACAACAACAATGTAGGTCCACCTTGCACCCTGGTCGTTACAAAGATAATTTCCCTGTACCCCCCACCCCCCCCTTCTCGACGGGAAAAAGGGGTCACAAACGCCATGTGACAGGAAGCAGAAAGAGGGGGGGGAAGGAGGAGAGAGGACATGAGAAGCTAAGGTTATGAATGAGACACACACACACAC
>NC_136937.1:25529249-25534727 GCF_949987615.1 Pollachius pollachius | reverse complement strand
CCCCCCTCTCCCTCCTGCCTTATTTCAGCTCACCAGGCATTGAGGCGCTAACCATCTGCAGACGTTGTGGCATGACACCTCCGACATATTTCAAATTATCTGGGATGAGAAAAAATAAGGCAATAAACAATTGACGGACAATGGGCAACGTTTAAGTTGTACCCATAACGGAGAAAATGGCGGATGTTATGTTAAACCACCGCTGCTTAGCCGTAGCTCCCAGATCAAGCTCTTCTTAGCATTTTTTGAGACGGTTAAGGAGTAATAGGTTTTATTTATACGCTTTTTTGAAACAAGCTCCTAGGATAAAAAAACGGATGATTAACCAAAAATCTGCATTTCTATTTTAAAAGATTTATGAATCCGCCGACTTCACATGTGCTCTGGTGCCACGGAAGATCACCAGTTCATTATTTTTCCCTCGCATTCCCAGCGGGTTGTGTGTGTCTCTCTTTCTCTTATCTCCTTGAGAGGGTGAACGATATTATAATCTGTCACCCCAATAGCCTTAAGCCCTGGTATGGCCGACTGGGACAACTTTTTGTTGGACAACTTTTTGTTCCCGATAATCCTTGCACCCAGAGATGGGAGGTCATGTTTGTCAAGATGTGTGCTGAGCTAACATGAACTCCCTGGCTTAATTTTGAATTAAAAATGCATCCATATTTTTTTTTGGAACTGCCCATCTTTGGAGATTTGCCGTAAACAAGTATGAAATGAAGTGGCTTGTGGAAACGTTTGAGGCCGGGGGCTGTGCACCATGTATAGAAACTGGAGAAATTAGTATTTCTTCTTCAGAAAGAGGGTTACCAGAGTGGCGCTGCCGACAATCCGCAGTCCCTCCGTATGCACTGGGGCTGAAGACCAGCACGTGTTAAGGTAGTGATAGAATGAAGCATGCAGTTTGGGATGGCGTCAACACAACACCGCTGGACGATTCAAAATATAAGGGAACAATTAATGAGGATTTGAATGTATGGCGCTTCCATGTGCTGCATTCATACTCAAACATGAGGGATGCTAATCTTGTTATTTGTCTTCTATTAAACGGTTGTTAGTTCAAACTGAAACTGGTTGAATCTATACATAAAAACGGCCACACTGGGAAAGACAAATGTAAAAAAATTATAGAACATATCCTTACGAATATCCTCATCTTTGTCTTTGCTCATTGCTTCCCTTCAAAAGGTCATACAGAGGTCACATTGAACCCATATGAAAAGACTACATTACCAAATACCCCCCTCAAGGCAATGGCAGCTATAGAAGGGGTGGCTATTAAGTAAAATCAGCATTGTAATCGCCTGAATGATTTTCACCTTCACACAGAAGCCCTGGCTCTTTACACACACTTGATTCGACTTGCCAAACATGAAGGTTCCTATGTTAATCTTTCATAACGTTAAAGAACAGGAAGAATAATCACACTTTTACGCATAATATCCCTTTCACCAGCTCAAGGCTAAATCCAATTGGACAAAAACCGACAAACCAACACATCGGAAAACTTGTACCTTGATATCATAGACACTGATATATATCTATCTAACGTTATGCATTTGTATCCACCTTGAGTTCAGAAAGGGAATATAACTATATCTTTTGGGGGCATTTATTCTTGAGTCCGCCTATCATTCTGATATCTTCCCCAGCCCAAACCAGATGGCCCTGAACCTCATTACGCAAGTTGGGCATGGCACAGTTTTGGTGGCAAGTTGTTTCCTTTACAGCGATAACTTTACAACAAGGGTGGGGGGGGCGCTTGTTGAAACCCCGAAAAATAAATGTTCCTCGCCAATTCATCCTAGCGCCATCAGGCAGCCAAGGCAAGGCGCTTTACACTCCTACGTTAGATCAGTGGACAGCTTGACCAAAGCCATCAGCCCCTCCCCTCGCTAGAGCCACCATTGCCTCCCTTCCAATGACAAATGGTGTGGGGTCGGAAACCAGTACCCCTTATCAGCTCCCATTATCCACCGGCAGCCTGGTCCAGACAGAGGCCAGATTTGTATCACACTGTATTGGATTTAGTAATTTCCTTTTCCAAGACGAATGGACAGAGATACTGAGCGGGGGCTTATTGTCTTCGACCTCAGCCGTGATTATTACTTATGATCCATTTAGTATTTTGGCGTCATGTTGAAAAAGCCCCCCTGGTTATTAATCTCGCCACGGGGGGGGTCTCCTCGCGTTTGTTGCCTTTTATGTGCAACATTTTTTGAGGCTGTCCGAGCATCAAGAATCAAAGTACCCGCACTTTCCTGTCTCCTAATGTTCCTCCCCCTAATAGCGAAAGAAAGATTTATTCACATGACGAGCTGGTCGTCGCGGAATACGGACATCTCGTCAAGATTTTTTTGGGGTTCTATACCCTGCTTTGCTCAATAAGTAGCGCTTACGTGATAGCTTAAACCGCTAATGAACACAATTTGGAGTGTCAATCATTAAAAATAAAGCAAAGACTTCAATAAAAGATTCCATAACAGAAATTAATTTTTTTGTGGTGGGGGTTAAATTAAATGTTTTAAGGTCCCATGGCATGAAAATTTCATTTTATGAGGTTTTCTAACATTAATATGAGTTCCCCTAGCCTGCCCATGGTCCCCCAGTAGCTAGAAATGGTGATAGTTGTAAAACGAGCACTAGGTATCCTGCTTGCCTTTGAAGAATGAAAGCTCAGACGGTCCGATCTCAAATTTGGCCCCCATATGTCGTCATAAGGGGCCGAGTTACCTCCCCTTTCCCTGCCTTGCCCGCCCAGAGAATTTTAGCTGCCAATGAGACAATGAGCTACGAACGTTGCGAGCGCCACATGTGTGTGTATGTGTGTGTGTGTGGGTGTGTGTGTTTGGTGTGTGTGTGTGTGAATACACACACAGTAATGCAAGTGTTGTACACTTCTTTGTTATTTGGATAACAGTTCTGCTGTTGGTGTAATGGCGCATAACAATTCGTGACTTTTCTGGTATTTCACAACAAGACTCGTAGTGGGGGGTTATCTCAGCCATGGTTGAGAAGGAATTTGGGGACAGGAACTTTGGCTTTGCCTCCCTGAAGTACATGAACCACGACATGGAAGAGAAAGGGATTGTTGCCCGCGATTGTCCCCTGCCGGAGCCCGCTGAACTGTTGCCCGCTGCCTAGGCACCACCGGCGTGAGACAATCGCGGTCAAGAATCAAGGGGAACAATCCCTTTTTCCCCCATGTTGCGGTTCAGTGTATTTCAGATTGATGTGGAAGTGGAAGAACTAGAGACGTCGGAGAACCCGACACAGTCATTTGAGATTCATAATATCGTCTGGAGGCGCACACAGATTTGGTCATAATATATATTATATGATATAGATATCTATATATAATATCATATTATTTAGATATAGAGCTCCAGGACTCCCGCCGAAGCACCTGAGTGTTCTAGAAAATTTACAGAACACGTATGCTGTGTGACTTGCAGAGTTAGATTAGACATCACAATTTGGTCAAAATATGACTCAGGTAACCATGCTATGAGGCTAACGATATGATACTTTAAGTATCAGTCTTTAAGCAGTGTTCAATTCAACACCTTAGCACTGCACACAAAAGAGAACGATACAAAAAAACAACAACTGAAATGGTCCCATTGATGCAGCGAGGGGGAATCCCTCCACGGAACCCAGGAAGAACATCAGCCAGTCGGAGGAAAATGACCTGCATCGCTATGCCGTCACACTCGGTTTAACAACAACATAGAAGCTCTAACCTTCTCCCAGAAAGTACCTGCTCCCACCCCCCCCCCCCCCCCCCCCCACCCCCCCCCGTCTTTGTAGAAATCATGTATGTGGGCAGACATTAACTCTAACCCCCCCCGTCCACCCCCTGTTGTGGTTTGCGGCGTTTATTCCAGCGCTAAATCTCTTTACAGTACCACTAGGTGCTTTGGATAAATGGAATGCAGCAAATGACATATGTTACACACTCTCTCTCTCTCTCTCTCTCTCTCTCTCTCTCTCTCTCTCTCTCTCTCTCTCTCTCTATCTCTCTTTACAAATCCCAGGCTTGTGAACGACTGAGAGGGCAAACGTAGGAAGGGGTTGTGATGGGTGATGGTGTGAGTGTGTGTGTGGGGTTTGTGGGTGTCGGGGGGGGGCGCGCAGATGAAAGCTGTGTCAGGTAATTTCACACTCTGCGCAGATGAGCAGTCATGTCGGCAGCCCCGAGGCATGGTAGGCACTAAACTCCCGTACCTGTCTCACTAGGCACCTCTGTCTGTGTGTGAGTGTGTATGTGTGTGTGTGTGTGTGTGTGGTGTGTGTGTGTGTGTGTGTGTGTGTCTGTGTGTGTCTGTGTCTGTGTGTGTGTGAAGTGGGGTGGGGGAGGGCATATAGAGGGAACACCTTCTGGAAATGCTGGCGTTAAATAAGCTATTTAGAAATGGAGGGGGCCGATAGGAGGGTAGTTATGTGCTAGGGGGGTCTGAAGACGAGAGAGAGAGAGAGAGAGAGAGAGAGAGAGATAGAGAGAAAAATAAAAAGCTTGGTTGTGACAAACCTGTGAAGGTTCTGGGTGACGCTTACACTCTGTGGCAGACCCGCACACTGTGCAGCAACGGCCACGGACCTCACCTCTCAGGGCCCACCGAGGGGCCCGACAGGGACCGGTGGAGGGTGAGTGGGGGTTGGGGGAGTCTCGCTCTCTCTTGCTCTCCCTCTCTCAGCTGTGTTGCTGTGGGGACCATAACAGGGCTCATGTTTAGGACGGAAGAGGATCAGTCATCTTGTCAAGGTCCCCCACCCCCCCCCCCCCTTACCCAAGCCATCCGGATTTCCTGTAATTACTCCCTGTGTGTTAGTGTGTGTGTTTTGTTCGTATGTTTGTGTTAGTGTGTGTGTCTGTATGTGTGTGTATGTGTTAGTGTCTGAGTGTGTGTTTATGTGTGTGTGTGTGTGTGTGTGTGTGTGTGTGCATGTATTTGTGTTTGTGTGTGCGTGTGTGCATGTGTGTGTGTGTGTGTGATTGAGTCATAGGCGTCGATAACGCCGGGGACGCTGGGGACGCGTCCCCACCAGATCGTCACGATTCATTTTGTACCCACCACTTGTAAAAAGAAAAAAAAATCGAGTTGAATTATAATGGATTATTACACGGGTCTTCTCAATGCCATGAAACGCTCCGTTCACTTGCATGGGCTCTTCACAACTTCCGGCGGTGAATTATATTTGATAATTCACCATTGACGCTGTCAAGGAAAACAAAGGACTTTTTGCCTATAATGACGTCTTTGGTATCACTCCTCAAGTAGTCACGGTAACTTTTCAAACCAAGGTCATCGGTTGCTAAGCGGACGTCAACGTCTTTGGCGGACTATTTCTCTGCTGATCAACCACTACGAACGCTGGTAACATATAACTTGTAAAAAGACATTACCATGTGAAGTCATTTTTTCGTTTTGGCACGTAGCCGTGTAATAAGCGGGATAACGTATAGAACGTCGCCGG
>NC_136937.1:25519249-25524249 GCF_949987615.1 Pollachius pollachius | reverse complement strand
TCGTAGCTTGAAATGCTGCTTCAGCTCTCTTTGGGGCGGGGCAATTTGCAGGCTGCAGTTTGGGAAAGCTCCAGTCACCGGCCACATTCTGATTAATCCTCAACAGAAAGTCGTTTCCAGCATCTACACCAGGGGTCTCAAACTTGCGGCCCGGGGGCCAATTGAGGCCCGCGGGGTGATATTTTGTGGGCCCCTACTTGACATCAAAGTTTAGTGCGGCCCGCGCGTTGTTGTCAAATGCACATTTTTGCTGAGTGGCTTGCCACTGTTTTTTATCACTTGTGATAGGGTGACCAGATGTCCCGGTTTTGCCGGGACAGTCCCAATTTTGAGTTGCGTGTCCTGAGTCCTGACAAAAGCCAAAGGACGCTAAAATGTCCTGGATTCCACCAACGACTTTGAAATGTTCCCTGTTGTCAGCGATTACATAGCCAACGTGATGTAATTACAGCATCACCTTGGCTATCGCAATATTATCATTAACTAAGATTGGGTCAGTTGCGCTCCTTTTTTTTGTGGAATACTTGATGCGGCCCAGCCTGACCCAGACTCTACCACCAGCGGCCCCCAGGTAAGTTGAGTTTGAGACCCCTGATCTACATATATATATATATATATATATATATATATGAGAGAGAGAGAGAGAGAGAGAGGGGAGAGAGAGAGAGAGAGAGAGAGGGGAGAGAGAGAGAGAGAGAGAGAGAGAGAGAGACGCACATGGGGACGGGGGGGGGGGGGGGGCTGGGGGTTGAAATTGTTTTTTTAATCCAAGCCAGCCTCTCATGTAACATGGCCCTGTCCACGAAGAAAATGTGTGTATGTGTTTGTGTTTGGTGTGTGTGTGTGTGTGTGTGTGTGTGTGTGTGTGTGTGGGGGGGGGGGGGGGGGGAGGGGTTGTGGAGGTGCCATTCTGGTTAAGCTTGTCTCCGTATTTTTTGGCATTTATTTATTACATTTTTTTAACGAAGCACCACAGAGCAATTACTGATCCCCACCCTTCAGCTTTGATTCTCTGGCAGCACAATGTGCGCGTGTGAGTGTGTGTGTGTGTATGCGTGTGTGTGTGTGTGTGTGTTTTCCTCTTCTTTAAGCCCCTCCCCCTCCCCCTGTTCATTACAGAGTCCCGAGAAGCATGACATGTATGTAAGGTTTCACGAATCCCCTCTGAATTACATTATAAACCAATGTGTGTGTGTGTGTGTGTGTGTTTGTGTGTCTGTGTGTGTGTCTCTGTGTGTGTGTTTGTTCTAGTATCAAATATGTGATAGTGTATGTGTTTCTTTATGTGTAAATGCTGTATGTGTAAGTCCTGTCCAGACTTTATAAGCAGTGTTTGCATGATTACCAACGAACACCATGTGTGTGTGCGCGCCCTAATCCTTTCTCACTCATGCAGGCAAAAACACACACACACACACACACACACACACACACACACACACACACACACATATCCACATGCAAACCCATCCATTAAAAAAAAGTTTGAATGCGTAGACAGGATGGACATAAATATATATGTTAAAACATTGCGAGAACATAAAAATCACACAGAAATCGACTCAAGGACATATACAAGCGAGGTCCAGCGATTCCTCTTCGCAGGCTAACTGGGACAACAGACAGTCTCGTCTCGCTCTGTTGAAACATTTGGTACCATAGTTCTCTCTTTGGTCTCCAAACATACACGTAGAGTCACCAGCCCTCTGTTTAGCTTCCCTTTTCCTGCTCGCTCCTCATTCTTGCACATCCACTGTCATTCGGCCTGTCGGCTGGTGTTTTTTTTCTTTGTGCGCACTCCAAACAATTCCAAAACGTGGAAAACTTTCTGTTATATTTATCCCGTAAGAAATATAAATATTTGAAGTACAGATTAATGAGAGGACGTGTGTGTGTGTGTGAAGTGAACTGTGTCTATGTGTGAAGTGTACAGTGTGTGTGTGTGTGTGTGTCTATGTGTGTGTGTGTGTGCGTGTGTGTGAGGTGTACACTGTGTTTGTGTGTGTGTGTGTGTGTGTGAAGTGTGTCTGTGTGTATGTGTGAAGTCTACCCTGTGTGTGTATGTGTGTGTTTGTGTGTGTGTGTGTGTGTGCGTGTGTGTGTGTGTGTGTGTGTGTACGTGTGTGTGCTCGGAGGTTGCATTCCAACATATTGTACACAAGTTCAATTGTTACCTTGGCAGAGTGTGTGTGTGTGTCCGTGCGGTGTTTACTCTGGGCTCCGGTTGAGCGATGGCCACCGCTGTACGAGTGAGCTAAGACCTGAGCCTCCAGCTGACCCTCCGCACCGGCCCTCTCTTTACACAATTTATATGAAAACCATGTTTATATTGCAAAAGAGGTGTACTTTCTCGGCCTCCACCACCATCACCATCTCCTCCTCCTCCTGGAGTTTATTTAATTGTGAAATATTCCCCCCGGTGTGCGGAAACTGGTGTGGCCCAGACATGTCCAGAAGACAGCTGACTTGTAGCTGTTGTAAGCCTTGTGTGTGGCGCAGACTCCGAGGGAAAGTACCATGCTGATGTCAGCTTGGGGCGGGAGTTGTTGGCCAGATTCCTCACGATATCAACGGTGGGCTCAGAATGATGCAAATACAAAGGAGTATGCCAAATGTTGGCCTTGTGACTGATAAGTGGGGGCTGGGGGGGGGGTATTGGTATTGTTCAATCAGCGTTGTTATGCTGCTGTGTCGGCCGTGTGCCTGAAACACACGTTGGATGAGTGTACCAATACCTTGAACTGTTGTTTTTCTCTATCTTTTGTTTGTTGGAGTGCAACTCAAAGAACTTTATGGTCCAAATTGTGTTAATGCCTAACACAAGTGTTAGTGCTAGCAGTAGTCTTTCTCTCTCTCTTTCTCTCTCTCTCTCTCTCTCTCTCTCTCTCTCTCTCTCTCTAACCTGCATTCCTGCACTTGCGGATACGACAGGGACTAACAAACATATTTGAAGGCCGCGTTTGTGTTTTCACTCAATGTTGCAATATCTTTGCTTTCTAACTGCGTTCTATTGTCGGAATGCAATGTTTTTAACGTTCATAAGAGCACGTCAACATACAAATCTACTTTTCTTTGATTATTCCATAAGGAGCTTCTCCCCACCTATAAAATATCGGAAGAAAATAAAACAGGTCAGCAAGTTTTAAGCCCTTATCACGTTCCCTTAAGGGAAAGCCATGTGTCCCGAGGGCATTCTAAATAACAGTTTGTCCTCACTACACTTGAACCCTTGATTTAACTTAAGGGTGAGAAAAGGCCCATAGAACACATGCAGCACCGATTACCCAGAATGAGTAATGATATTCTTTTACCCAAAAAACATATTTTACTTTTGTCTTTATAGAGATTCTATCAAGTCCACAGAAATACACTGTATGGCTTTCGATACTCTGATTCCAAACCACGTCGACTTCACATATCGTTAGCCTAAAAGCATAATCACCTAAGTCATATTTTATATTTAGCGTCAAAAATGCCTCAATGAAATAGAAGACTAAGGCAGTGTGATTGTGGAATGTAAATAACACTCTGAATGGCTTAGAATATAGTCAATGAGGCACAGTGAATCAGCAGCATTAGCAGTGTAGAGTTAGGCAGACATCACAATTTGGCCAAAATATATTTCACGCAATTATGCTATGAGGCTAACGATATGACCTCAGCAAACTCGGCTGGCAGTAGGAAATGGATGGCGGAGGTCTTTTCAAGGGGGTCTTTTCAAGCTGAGGGCTTCTTAAGGCCCCGGATCTGATACCCGCCATACCTTACATGTTTCCTCGGTCTCTCCGGTCCGGATTAGCCGATTCTACAAACAAACAATAGGGGATTAGGCTGAGGCCCTGCGCACGTGTATAAAGTTGGAAGTGAGGACCCCCCCCTCCCCCGACCCTCGTCCAAGGGCCTTGCTGTTTATTTATACGCTGTGATATGCTTCAAGAGCCTGTGGCGGGGGGAGAGGGGGGTGCTGGGGGGTAGGATCCAGCTGAGCACGTCTAAATACCGCAACCCTATCCCTATTCCTATCCCGAGACGTTTCCTTTTTTCTTTCAAAAAAATAGTTTTTACCTCCTCCCATCGTTTCTTTATGGAGTTCTCGAGAGATAGAAACCACTTAAATCACCAGCGAGCCCGGAGAGCACTTTGTCGGTGTGTGTGTGTGTGTGTGTGTGTGTGTGTGTGTGTGTATACGCCTATTGACAAACCATCGCTGTGTTATGGCATGTGTATACAACAGCTCGTGTAAACCTCTAGTGTGAGAACATCTTACCCGTTTCACCTTGTCACCTTGAGTCGTTCCTATAAACCATCTCTGGCTCGCTCTCTCACTCCGTCTCTGTCACTCACTTACTCTCTCCTCCTCTCTCGTCGCTCTCTATTCACACTCACTTACTCTGTCTCTCCCCTCTCTTTGTTTCTCTCTTGTCTCTTTCAGTCACCTATCCCCTCTCCCCCTCCCTCGATTTTTGTCTCCCTTTCTTGTTCTCTTAATGTCTCACACCATTTTTCTCTTTACCCCCTCTCTCTACATCAATCTCTCTTACTCTATTTTAATCTCTCTCTCTCTCTCTCTCTCTCTCTCTCTCTCTCTCAATTCAATTAAATTCAATTTAAAAAAGCTTTATTGGCATGAAATATACATTTGCATTGCCAAAGCAGATGAACAATAAAATAAACAGCGTTATAAAATAAAAAGTAAAAAGATGAGGTATATATTGTAATAATATAAAAGTATAAACCGTTAAATACAAAATATCTATACATATCAAATGTTATACTATAAAAGTACTTTAAAAAGTAAAATGTGCAATATTATAAAAATACAAAAAATAAAGTAGTATAAACAGATAAATTAAAGATACACTCTAAATACACAGTATTTACATTATGGAGTCCAGGGGGATGAGTCTATGGGGAGTTTGAGGTCCTTCTCTCATCACAACAGGTGACGAATCTTGCTGCTGCGTTTGCACATTGTTGTATTTCTCCCAACAGTTATGGCA
>NC_136937.1:25494249-25514249 GCF_949987615.1 Pollachius pollachius | reverse complement strand
GGAATGTCATCATGGCTTGCATTTGATTTTCCTTCGAACAAAAACAAGACTTGTTTTCAGCGGTTGACTTTGCTTTATGAAGGAACTTGCTTTGATCCAGTGTCCGACGGTGTCTTGCCTGTGATGTCGCCGCTGTCATTCTGCGTACAAAGGTAAAGCGGCCATTTTGGTTCACTTTTGGAGGGTTAAGCATTTACCTCTATTTATGGAAGCGCAGAGGAAATGGAAGAAATCAAGAAATGAACGTGCGAAATAGCTTGATCCCTGTTTCTGTAGGTTGGATACTTTGCGTCATGGTAGGACATTGGCACACAAAGAGCAGAAGATAAGTGGACAGGGCTATTGAACATAAAGGACGCACTCCCGGACACAGATATTCCATCACAAGAGTCGTGTTGATTCAAACCAAGCAAAACTTTTTGATGCGTTCGCCAGTTGAACCCCCCTCCCCCTTCTTCTCCTCTATTTTCAATCCTCTTTTTTTGACGTCCTTGCTTGGTTGTCGGTCGGTAAAAATGTGTTTTACCCCCCTCCCCCCCCTGGCCCTCTCCCCCCTGAGCGATTGAAGATGGCCCTCTTATGTACGGAATGAATCTTCGTGCCCGAGAGGCAAATTAGAAACACTGTTGGGCGCCGCGTAGATAACAAAGACCAGAGAAACCCTGTCATTAATGAACGGACAGGCCTGTGGGGCGGGATGGTAACGGACGTCCGGCGCCACACGCTTAAGATCCCCAATTGCCGCTCCGAGGATTGCTTCCACTGTTGCGGTGTATTTGACTTCAAAATCTTGAAACGCAATTGGGATTAAAGGGGATTACAACATAATCTTGAATAATCCAAAGTGCCATGGACGAAGAGAAGCTCGTAATAGCGGCCTTAGCACGTCCAGAGTTCTGACAACATTGTCAATCAACGCGAGGATTAAGTATATATACGTAAGGTGGGGGGATGGGGAAGGGGTATAAAATACTCAACTTTGCTCTTCGCTAATGCCAAAATATCCCCCCTCCCCAAAGAAAAAGGCAATTTAGGAAGAAATCTGAAATATGGTCATTTACGAGCCATAAAAAATATTATTTTTGTATATTTTTTAATATATTTTATTTAATTTTTGTATTTTTTCTGATTTATATTTTAAAGAGAGTAATCCACTTTATTAATGTGATTTCACCGTGGCTCAACTGAGAACTAATTAGTAGCAATTACTCAATAAGAAATGCTAAAATCTGTTAAATAAACACACTTGTGTTGATTAATGTAGACCCTGTCAAAATGTACCTGAAAATAATGAGCAATGATCTAGGTTTTATTGATTAACTGGTTTCCATCAAAACTAAATTGTTAATGAAATGAACATCAATCAAGGGCAGCCTTTAATTTAATTTATTTCAATAAAATATGCATACGTATATCCTTTATTCAATTATTATCACAAAAACTAGGCAAGAATGCCAGAACACGGAGGAAAATACAAACAAGCTAACAGCATTGTTACAGCATTGCAAAACACACAGACACGCACACACACACACACACACACACACACACACACACACAACCACACACACAGACACACACACACGCACACAAATTTTTGTAAACGTAAACTTTTAGCAGTTCCCATCAATCTAGGATCCTGTTAAAAGCAACCTTGCAAACTCTTCCTCCGAAAAAAAATACATTTTATTTGGTCCTATGATAACCACAAGACATCAAAAATAAAGTGAGGGAATAAAAAAACAAAATGCATAAAATATTTGCATACATTACACATTTACATACTTTACACATACAGACACACACACACAGACACACACACACACACACACACACGCACACACACACACACGTCTGTGTGTTAACTTGCATGTAGGAAACGAGGAGTTAAACCAAAGTAATTCCTCATTTCTCTGAGAAAAAGTAAAAAAAAACACTGTTAGCAGTAGTCTTAACAGGCAGTTTATTTTCCCTGCCTGTGAGCCATAATGAGGTGATGCCCTCAGGAATCAGTGGAGCGGGATGTTATTAATGCCTCAAAAATATAAAAAGCGGGGAGAAATCCCCTGCACAAAGACAGGGAGGACTGTCAATGTATTAAAGTGTGGTGAATCTCCCCCTCCCCCCCCTCTCTGAAATGGTGTGTGTGTGTGTGTGTGTGTGTGTGTGTGTGTGTGTGTGCGTGTGTGTGTGTGTGTGAGGGGGGGGGGGGGGGGGGGGGGGGGGGTTGATGTTAAGCCAAACAACTGGACGTAGAGATGGGTAGTGGGTGGTGGAGGTGGTGGTGGTGGTGGTAGGGGTCTAGAGACATTTATGCTTTCTTCAAGATGTGTGTAAAGGGGCACTGATTAGGCTCGCACAATGTGTGTGCGACCGGGGAAGAGATGGCTCCAAATTAAAAGAGACGTGGTTTGTGTGTGTGTCTGTATATGTGTGTGTGTGCATGTGTGCTTGTGTGCAAAAATACCTCCCAAACTTTATCAGGGGTGAGAGGTATATATAGCTGGAGGGAATAATGAACTCCCATATCCAAATGTAAAGGCTCTAAACTGTTGGGATGCCTATGTTTTATGGGCATATTATTTTCAATTGGTCACATGATTGTCAAGTTTCTTTCTGAGAAAAACAAAACAAGATGGCTGCATTCCTTTTAATTTTATGGGAAATGCCTCATTAAGAGATTGTTTCGGCATTAAAATATGGTCCCAATATTGTGGAGAGCTACGATAACGAACCGTTGAACTCGAGCCAGAGGGTAATTATACGTCAAACCTGTGTACGGCACGGCCCCATGGGGGACTTTTATTTTGACACCCATAAACACACGTTCAACACAGCACATACATTGGAACATTATTGTCTGCGTCACGGCCCTACATAGTCTGTCAGTCCGTCAGTTTGTCAATTCACAACGGTCTGTGTCACAAACCATAAAACACAACAATCCCACAATCAGAACAATTACGCACTACAATCCACTAAACACAAACCTCTTCAAGACCCCCATTTCCTTTTGAGCATACACGAATATAACAGCCCCCCCCCCCCCCCCGATTAAGTGATGTAAGTGTTATTTTGTTTGTTAGTTATTACTAATATTCTCTCAGGTGTCTCCAGAAAATGGATGGAATGTAACAATGGTTCTTTGGTTGCTATGCGGTGCTACGCAGTGCTAAGGACGTTGCTACCTTTGCAACAACACATATTGTTGTTTTAAACCACAGATACGTTGTACAACAACGTTAAAGTGCGTTCCGACTGTTTGTGGCACTTTTGAAGCACTTTTGGTGTTTTTGGGGAATAGATGGCTCGGCGTTTTTCCATATTATATACGTAATAAATGATATATTATACATTTTATTCGACAGCACATATTTGAAACACATGGAACAATGAGCTACACTTGTGTTCACAATCGGCCCATCTCCCAGTTCTCATATATATGCAAATATACGATTGTTTACGGCCTATGGCCATCATATAATTTTCTGTGACATGCACACATATATCCTGTGTTATATGTGAAAATTAACACAATATTCTAAACAACCCCATAAATATTCTTGGCTCCTGTGATTGGAAGGGAGTGCTGTGATGAGGTAAACGACAAACCCCAGCGCACTTGTTGCTATAACAATGTTACGTTCAGGCCGCTGAGATGAGGTGCATTTTTTAGTTTTTAGTGTATACCATGTTCTGGTGGCTAGAAAAAAGACACATAGTACCTTGCGAAACCCAAACGTAATTAGTACAGTTTAATGTTAATGAATCAATTAATTAAGCCATCAAATTGATTCGTTTCGTTTTTTTTAATCACCATCAAAGTGGTTGTAACGTAACTCAGAGATTTAGTGGCCCGGTTAGGTTTGCTAGCGATACAGCCGATAATTTTGAGCGTTAAACACCGAAACTTCATGCTCATTGATTTCAATAAAGTAAAATTCACAACTCATGAATTTATCTTACTCAAAATACAGGTCCAAAGGAAATGGAGTTAAACCTGTTGCCTTAAGTTCCAATCATTCACTTATTCATAGTCAAAGCTATACCCCAGCACCATAGAGGACAGCGCCACCCAGAGTGGCACTGAGGTAATGACCCCTCATGTGTGAAAGGACTTCAGCATCTCTTTAAATGTGAATAAATGTGCAAATTCAATAAAATTAACTTGAGCGAAATGAAGAATAAATGAATGGTGTTCTTACATTAAAAGTTATTCAGTTTATGAGGATGGCATATGGAATCTATTTTAATTACCTCAATGATCAACCAAGCTATTGAGTGTGTGAGTTGACAGAAGAGTCTAGCATGGTCCAAAAGTAGGCTACGTTGTAAGAGTAGGATACCCAGAAAATTGACACAGTATTAACATTTAAGGATGAAAAATAAGTTGCCTAGCAAAACGCTGTATGGGCAGGTGGGGCAGCAAACTACTTGCAAAAGCATGCTCCCAAAAGAATTGTTCCTCCGTTAATCATTGCTCCAAGTCTATTTTTAATATTGTGATTGTCACATTGACTATCTATAGTTTCTGTAGGCTTTCCAACTAGTTTTGGTCTGTTGACATCACATTTTGCGATTCTAGTTTAGTTTATTCACAGTTGGGGCAGGGCAGCTCAACAATCTCGTTCCTCCGTATGTTTATCGCATAACCCTGCAGGCTTCAATAAGGATTTAATTCAAGCTAGACACCTACATGGTCGTAAAGTAGTCTGCCCCATGGTCATATTCTAGAACTGTTGTTTTAACTCAAATTATTCCGCCTGTATCCTTCTTTTCTATATCAGATGGAGATATGGCGAGTGGTGTTACACCAATGATTAACAGTGTTGAGCTTTTTTTAAATAATCTTAATTTTTCCTCATAATTAGTTTGGTTGGATGTTTTAATGTAGCTCAAAAAATACATGTTAAAAAAACATGTAAATTGTGGGTGTGGTCATACGGCAGTCGTTTCTGCCCTACTGAAATGTAGGCTCAACGCTCGCTACTGCCAAGCATTTAATTAGCATGTCATGTGTAAACTAGGCAGCAAACAAACGTCTTTCTCTTTAGCTAGCGTTATTCAAAGATTGCCACAGAGAGGTCTACATCTCTCCACCCATCAAATATATCTGTCCTGGAGCCCTCTTTCATATAAAAAAGACCCCAGGTCTCCAGCTCACTCCCAACTGTCCCCTGACCTCTAGGTCACCTAGTTGGTTTTCCTCAAAGGTTGTTTTGATCCATGTTACTGTGTGTGTGTGTGTGTGTGTGTGTGTGTGTGTGTGTGTGTGTGTGTCCCACCTTGAGCAAGATGCCCCTTACCAGATCCTTAACAGCATGTAATTAAGCGTAAGTTAAATGTTAAGTGTTTGCTTAATTACTTAATATAATCCCTTCAATTGTAAAAATATATAGTGTTAAACACCCTCCTCTAATCAGATACTAATAACACACTTTTAACATGGTATCAAGATGCAATCCAAAACTTTTAATCAAAACAGTTCAAGAACAAGCAGACTTTTTGCTATGCCGGCTGCGTTAAACTACTTCTAAACTAAAGTGTTACCACAACAAGTCCGAAAGCCACTGTAACAAAAGCGGCGTCTAGCCATCTCGAGGAAAATCACAGAGAAAATAAATGAAAGAACGAGCGCAAACCCAACATGAGAAATAGAGAGATAACAGAGAGGCCCTGCATCATCCCACCCATCAGATCAGAGGCCTCAGCCAATTCTCCTCATTATTTGAACAGCCTGGGGATTGGATCTTGGGTAGACCAAAACAGCCATAGGCACCCTGGTTTGAAACACAAGGGTTCCTCTTCATTCATCTATTCCCCCAACAGGACCACACAGGGCCGGGGCTGTTTAGTATCAGCACAAAGTCTTCGTCTACTCTTGAGCAATATCTCTCTCCCTCTCCCCCCCCTCTCTCTTTCTCTCTCTCTCTCTCTCTCTCTCTCTCTCTCTCTCTCTCTCTCTCTCTCTCTCTCTCTCTCTCTCTCACTCTCTCTCGCTTTCTTCTAGCGTCTCTCAGAGTCACACATGCATGAGGACCAAATGCCACACAAGCATCATCATCGCCATTTTTTCAGTTGTATTCCCCACACTTTCCTACTAAGTAGCAGCAGAGTCAGTCATCAAGGTCCAGTGCTCTGTCAACATTTACCAACAGATGAAGCCAAAGAGAGAGAGACAAAGAGGGTGAGGGAGAGAGAGAGAGAGAGAGAGAGAGACAGAGAGAGAGACAGAGAGACACAAGCATCATCATCGCCATTTTTTCAGTTGTATTCCCCACACTTTCCTACTTTCCTACGAAGTAGCAGCAGAGTCAGTCATCAAGGTCCAGTGCTCTGTCAACATTTACCAACAGATAAAGCCAAAGAGAGAGAGACAAAGAGGGTGAGAGAGAGAGAGAGAGAGAGATTGTGGCCCTGGAGATTAAAATCGGCACATCCATGGCAGAATGCGTGTATGAGTGTGTATCTATTTGTGTGTCGTAAGTGTGTATGTGTAGAATAGAGCGAGGGACTCGCTAGTGAGGGAGACCCCAGGAGAGCTCTATAAGGGTCTCGTTCTCCGTGACAACATCCGTACAGCCGAGTATATTAACCCCCCTCACCCACTGGGGATGGAGAGGGAGGGCCAAAGAGAAAGCCTCAACAAACACAACTGGAGACCCACTCCTACGGTCCCCCGTACCACGGACCCCAGACAGAGAGTGGGAGCTTGTTGTGTTTGGCCCCTGGGTGTGGGTAGTGCGTGGGGGGGTGGGGTTGGTTTGTTTGATGAGTTTGAGCACTGGCTTAGAAGTTTGAAAGCATGCGTCGGTTTGCCACAGATAGACCTGGGAGACCATCGTGGGGGACGCAGTGAGTGGAGGGTCTGCGAAAAACAACACAACACAGCAAAAAACAACATACAACAATGTTTTTTTGACTAACGATCCACCAACGGTATCGCTTGCTGTTTTTTTTTATACGCAAAAAAATGAGGTTTGCTAATTGGGACACAGCTGACGAAACACATCAAAGGAGACGTATTAAACTGTCCCTGATAATACTGGAAAGAAACCTAGTGCATACCGACTAGTGTTTGACTGTGCGTATAATGATGCAAACTTGAGAAATCCAAGTAAGATTGTGTTCTTCAAATGTACTTTCAGAGCGAGGCCTTTGTCAAATACTGACACTGAAGGAGCAGTGATAAAAACCTGCCTTCTCCTTGCATTGAAATTGATCGATAGTACATTGACATTAAGCCAAATGTTTTTGTATCATACAGGCTTAAGTATCATACAGGCCTGGTTAACAAAAGATAAATATGAGGATTCTACAATCCTTTTTGAATGTAGCTTGCATTCAGATGAAAAGGCCCTGTTGACATGAGTGCCCTCACCCATCTGTCCTCAACCAATGTAAAGCAATGGGGGGGATCATATGCAAACGTGTCTGAAACATCGCCGTGCTGTACCCCTTTTCTTACAACTACGATTCCTAGATCTTGATGATCAAACATGATCTCCAACATTTTCCAAAGCTAAAACAAGGTAAACACCATGGTTTCTCCATTCTTGAAGCTTGTCCAAACCGTAGATATGGTGCATAACCTGTAACGTCTATCTGCGTGCGCACATGAAGTAGGCAGGTACTTTCATCTTACTTTCATAATGCATACACTACAATACAGCACTGTACATGACATGCCGTTTATCTCACTGAACAAAGTCTGTCTTCCCTACATCTCCAGCCACGCCCCACCTGTAATAGAAGTAGAGGGGGCATTTGAGGTACGGATCACATGATGCAAACAGTCGCCAGTGCCACCCCCGTCATCTCCTGATTCCC
Source organism: Pollachius pollachius (assembly GCF_949987615.1). Taxonomy (NCBI): domain Eukaryota; kingdom Metazoa; phylum Chordata; class Actinopteri; order Gadiformes; family Gadidae; genus Pollachius; species Pollachius pollachius. Next base: position 25,506,419 of record NC_136937.1, on the reverse strand, counting down.
CACATATGTGTCACCTGTCGAGGCTGATTACACTCGTACAGGGGCCCAGGCGATGGCCCTGACTGCAGTGGGCAAAAAGTCACCTGTCACCGTTGGTTTGGCCACGCGTCACACAGAGTGGGCTGTAATGGAGTGACACGGGGCCTCACCCCTACAGGCGGGGGGATGGGGGGGGAGAGAGTGAGAGAGGGGGGGAGAGAGAGAGGGGGGGGAGAGAGAGAGGGGGGAGAGAGAGAGAGAGGGGGGAGGGGGGAGGGAGAGAGGGGGGAGAGAGAGAGAGGGGGGATGGGGGCAGAGAGAGGGAAATAGAGAGAGAGAGAGAGGTGGGGGAGGGAGAGAGGGGGGAGAGAGAGAGAGGGGGGAGGGGGGCAGAGAGGGAAATAGAGAGAGAGAGAGAGAGAGAGAGAGAGAGGGGGGGGAGAGGGGGGAGGGGGATATGGGGGAGATGGAGGAGAGAGAGAGGGAGGTGAGAGGGGGGAGAGAGATGGAGAGAGAGAGAGAGAGAGGGGGGGGAGAGAGGGGGGAGAGGGAGATGGGGGGAGATGGAGGAGAGAGAGAGGGAGGTGAGAGGGGGGGAGAGAGATGGAGAGAGAGAGAGAGAGAGAGAGAGAGAGAGAGAGAGAGAGAGAGAGAGAGAGAGGGGGGGGGGGGGGAGGGAGAGAGGGGGGAAGAAAGACAGAGTGAACAGAGAAAAGGGAGAGAGGGAGAGGGGGAGAGGGAGAGAGAGACTGCTCAAGAGTAGATGAAGGATTTCTGGGAAAGAAAGATCCACACAGAGAGACTCCGAAAAGAGAGACGCATTGTACATTTTTTCTCTCATTCATAGAATTTTAGATATAGATATTTTGTTCATGCATATTTCATATATAGTTTAGGAGAATAAAAATTAAATAATGATGAATCCAAACCATTAACTCATGGGTAGACTGACGTTCTTCTCTCCTAATCTTCTGAAATAGGATCTTCATGATGAACCTTGAACTATGTAAGATCCAAAGTTGAACCTCTTCCACAGCAGCTGTATGGAACTGTTAGGCATGAGGTCATCCACCATCCCATCCTAGAATGTTAACACATTAAATGCAATGCATAATACATCCAGCCTCCAACATCAACACCATCAACTGAGCCTCTCAAAACCAGTGAGCCCCGGAACGCACCGAAACAGACAGGTTGGGTTTCACCAAAGCAGGTGTCTTCTTGTTTTTTTTCATTATTTTATCACCACCACCACGTGTTTCTCATACTGCCTCGCCACCTGTGCCCCTATCCATGTTTCCACTCACATTTACAGATCGCTAGCCTCATAGCATAATCGTCGGGGTCATATTATAAGGTTCATCTTGTATGCAGCGTCAAAAATGCCCTGATGGACGGACGTTCACTGATGTAGGCCGCAGGAGGGCAGATGTAGTTGAAATACTCTGGGGGGGGGGGGCGGGCAATGGATGGAGGAAACACAACCACAACGTGTCTGCAGTGTGACTTGTAGGGAGATTCTTTGTATAAAGAGATGGAATCAAAGAAGAGGACTTGTGTGTGTGTGTGTGTGTGTGTGTGTGTGAGAAGCCTAGGGTCTCTTTATGTTATAATAATAATAATGATGATTATTATTATTATTATTATTATTATTATTATTATTATTATTATTATTATTATAATTATTAGACTTATAATTAGACTCCTATTATTATTAGACTTATAATTAGACTCTTATTTTATAATGATCGATTTTGGGACTCTAGCCCTACAGGAAGTGAGTCACAAAGCATAATGTCTCCATCATGCTCATATTCAATAGAGATGAGGTCAGCCCCTACCGACAGGTGATCCGGTGAAATATGGGGCCTTTTGGGTCATTTTGGCAAACAAGTTATTCTGTTGGTCAGGTTGGAGATCACGTTGCTTAAGTACCTTTCAAGCACAGTGGCCTTCCTGGTTAGTGAACGATAGCAGTCTTCTTCTGGCCTCAGACTGCCACTGACCAGCCAGGCAGGGGCCCATGTGTCGGGGTCCTGGTCCTGGTGGCCCCAGAGTGTTTTAATGTCGCTGTGAATAACGCATAGCCAGCATGGAAATCAAAAGAGGGAGATGGACATGGAGATAGATAGAGAGAGAGAGAGAGAGAGAGAGAGAGAGAGAGAGAGAGAGAGAGAGAGAGAGAGAGAGAGAGAGAGCAAGCTGTTAAACAGTGGCTGCCATGAAGCAAGAGTGCATCCTGACTGCCAAGTCATAAATATGCCACGAGTAAGGGTCATCTCTGAGGGTCCTCGGAGGCAACGACGGGGCCGACACAAACCGATGTCCACGGTGTCCGTCGGAAATCTTTTTTTTTTTTTTCTTTTTTTTATCGTATCCCGCTATGACACGTTTCTTCTATCGCTGAGGTGATGGGTGTCTGTGGCCAAAATATACCCATCTTGAAATAACTGTATTTACTACAGAAAATGTATTAATTTTAAATTTTTCGCTTGGTACCTCCGTGTGTTATATTTTGTTTAGAGATTTAATGTCCAAGTAATTTTCTTGCTTTATGCACAAAATTTGCGAAACAAATATGTTCTGATGTATGCAAATTGATAAATTGGTTCAAAGCAGGTTTTTTTGCTTTTTATTTTGATCTAAAGGTTTGTCATATTATCACATACTTATTGGTTGATAAATAGTTAGAATAAATGAATTTATTAATTTAATTTATTTTCTTACCAAATATATAAAAAACATTCAGGGTACACTGAGTACCAGTCTTGCTATATAGCAGGAGTTGATATTTTAGTTGATTAGTAAACCGTAGGTAAGCTATAGTACTAAACTATAATCTGTAATATATAGATGCCGTGTTTTGAATGTACAGTTGAGTCAAAGTGTCATTTAGGTTCTGCGTTGTCTAAGATATTTGAATTGATATGAAAGTGTTCTGCTTTGTGCACATATACATTTCTGTCTTGTTTTATTCTGTAACTGAGTCCTGTGCTGGCCAGTCTGTCTGTCCTCTTCATCCGCTCTGTCTTCCAAACGAAGAGCGTACACCAGATAGGACACCAAAGACAAGCATAGAATATAAAGGAATCTGCTCAAAAATAATCTTTTTGGGCGCCCCGGTGGTTCAGGGGGTAGAGCGTGTACCATTAAGGCCCAGTCCTTAACCCCGCAGTGACCGGGGTTAGATTCCTGCCCGTAGTCCTTTGCTGCGTCTCTTCCCCTCCCATACCTTCCTGTCTTAATCTACAATAAAAAGGATAACACCTTCAAAAATAAAAATAAATATTCGTATGACTCAGAGTACCAAGTTACAAAAGTATAAAAAAGGGCTCTATTGCCGTTTCCTATTGCTGTCTACATTCTTGGAAACTCGCGGTTAATGCTCTTGGGAAAATGGTAATGGATGTATCAGTAAAGTCTGTAGAGACGGTGACGATGGTTTGATCGCAGACTGGTATCGTCCTTTCAGCCAGTGTAATTTCTCCTGAGTGGACCTCTTGTCTTTAGATACATTGTCATCCAAAGTGTTACATGTACTTAAGAACTACTAAACAATGAAAAGTACAACAACATTTTCTGTGTGTGTGTGTGTGTGTGTGTGTGTGTGTGTGTGTGTGTGTGTGTGTGTGTGTGTGTGTGTGTGTGTGTGCGTGTGTGTGTCTGTGTGTCTGTGTGTGTGGAAGGGTGGATTGGTGGGAGGGGATTATGTATACACAGATATGTTGGAGCACACATACAAAAAATGCAAGTGCACAAGCAAAAAAACACACACACATTCACACATACACACACATACACACCCCCACACACACACACACACTCACACGCACACACACACACAAACATGCACATGCATACACACACAATAATACATCCAAACAACCGCACACGCACGCACACACACACAACTGCCACTTCCAGCGTATTGAACATTTCTAATAGGGCGCTTGTTTAGCGCTGGAGAACACATCCCATAATAAGCAGTGGAACCTTGTCAAGAAGGTCACCGTCGGAAGAGAAATAAATAGGAAATTGCTCCCAGCGAGTATTTCACTGTCAACCCCCCCCCCCCCCTTCCCCTTCCCCAACGCACCCCCCCCACCGCTCGCCTGTTACCTTGAGCTGAAAGGTATTAATCCACCTCTCTCTCTCTCTCTCTCTCTCTCTCTCTCTCTCTCTTACTCTCTACCTCTCCCTCTCCCTCTCCCTCTCCCTCTCCCTCTCCCTCTCCCTCTCTCTCTCCCTCTCTCTCTCTCTCTCTCTCTCTCTGCGTGGTATTTAAACAGGCGTTTGGCGGGTCCTCTCTGAGGGGCCCTAATTGCGCGCCGGTCTCCGTAGTTCACTTGGCCCTGAAACGCAGGTGCTCTTGTTTCTTCACGGAACGGAGAAGGAGAAGGGAGAAAAAAAAAACAAGAAGGGAGGGAAAAATAAAGTAAATTAAACAAACAATTAGCACAAGCTAATTGTTTGTTTAAAGGACAGGTATTGAAATGTCTTCTTGTCTGTTCTCTTTATTCATCTTTCACCCTGCGGTCCTAAAGTATTCTGCTGCTCCCCACGCTGTGAGGACCGAGTGGGCCAGAACACTGGATGGAGATGGAGAATGCTCTGTAAGCACCATTGTTAGACTTGTGCACATCTGTATGTTTATGTGTCTGTATGTGTGTGTGTGTGTGTGTGTGTGTGTACGCATAGGCTCCAGCCTTGGGAAAGGAATTCTCCAATCTCTCAAGTGGGCCTTAGTTTACCGTAGCTACACCTTTTTTCCATTATTTTATTTCTTAAGCAGGATATTACAAAATGATACAAAGCTAATGTAACTGTTTAGTTGTATTTGTTTCTTGCCAACAGCTACACCTCTGCTGGTCTGAACTGGGCTAAGTGGGGGAGGGTGGGGGGGAACTGGATTTTTCTGCCTTCTTTCCGTTTTTCTTTGGCAGGTCCAGATAATTTCCCGGGAACGGCGGGAATGCTGACACGACTCCTGCCTCATAGGCGCTAACATCCGTGGAAAGATCCCGTCGTTGTCCGAGCGGCATTCCGCTCTTCGGGGAACGGCTTGCCCTGGCGTTCCCGTGGGTTTTTCCAGAGCTCTCCATTGTTCCTCGCATCGTGTGCTGCCGGCAGCTTCTGTCTTTGCTGTCAACGGCCGTCATGTTTTATTTTCTCAAAGGGGTCGGAAAAAGGAGAACAAAAAAATAAAGCTAGCTTGGAAAAAATAAAGCTAGCTGGAATGAGCTAGAAACGTATCGACTTTGTTTGCGGAAACTTTTTCTGGTCTCACTAGAACAGTGAGACTGTAGTAAGAACAGATATGAAGGCTTTGTTTCTATTTCAAGACAAATATGCTGCAGTTGAAAAAAACAGGAGCATCTTCCATTAAGATGAGGGTGGATGGGGATGTAGGATCGTAGTGTTGTGATTTTGGAATGTAAATTAAAAATGATGATTCTATGATTGTTAAACTATCACAAGACTGAATGTTTGAACGGATTGCATTTATAATATCATCAAATGAATAAGCTCAAATTTCATTACTTTCAAACATCCAATGTTTTTTTTCATTTGTAAAGTTAACCGTACCATTGTTAAATGTGTATTTTTATTAATTGTATTATTTGTATTATTTATTTAATTTTATTATCCATTAAAAGTACCCAGGGGGATTACTCTCTCTAGAAGGAGAATTAGAGGTTTTATATATTTGTTTGCCTGCACTCTCAGCTCTTCCTGAGAGTACTTTGTTGTTGGCAGAGCTTATGTAATAACAGATGGAACCTAGAAATTAACACGTCTCGTTATTCTATTCCCTCTATTTATTTTTAATGCTTTTTCCCCATCAGTCTCTTTCTCTGCCCCTGTGCCTCTCTCGCTCCGTCCCTCTCTCACCCTCTCTCTCTATCTCTCTCACCCTGTTTTCCTTTGTGACCCTGACAGGACCGCCGCACCTGTCAGAGAGCATGCCGTGGTGTTAGCGTAGCTAATTAGCACACGAGGAATTTTGGTGGCGCCACGGCAACGGCAATCGGCGGTAAGGGAGAGCTGAGGGTTGCAATTAGACAGTTTTGTTGGCATAAGTCTTGCGCACGTGCACGCCACGCCAGGATCAAACGAGTGGGAGGTGAGGAGGCTGTGTACGTGTGTGTGTGTCTGTGTGTGTGTTGCCTACAGTTTTTATTTTAAGCAGACCTTTAATTTTTAACTTTTACAGCTTGCTTGTGTCTAGCACACATGAAAACACACACACATATGCAAACACACATGCCCACTTACATGATTATTTCCTTCCCTTTCTCTCCAACATACTCTCTCTCTCACACACACACACACACACACACATACACACAAACACACATACACACACACACACACACACACACACATATGCACACACACATACATACTTAGATGATTCTTTCTTTCCCTTTCTCTCCAACATACTCACACACACACACACACACAGACACACAGACACGAACACACTCACACACACACACAGACACAGACACAAACACGCACACACACACACACACACAGACACACAGACACACACAACAAACACACCCACCCGTGTGCATGTGAATCCTGGACAAACATATGCTTGATACACTGTCACACACCATGTTGCCCGTCCCCGGACCCAAACCCAGACGCAGACGCCTCACACACAGTCCAGTAGCCTCTCCACAGCCATCACTCGAGAAAATCCACCACCGTTGAAATTACAATGCAAAGCTCCCCCTTTTCCAGGATTTCTCCGTGTCAGACACACTACATGCTTGGTATTATTCAAACGCTTCTAACCCTGATGCGGCGTTTCCGTAACGCACCACAGACCCCAGCCGCAGCGTGGTGACAGAGCCCCCCTAACCGCCCTCCTCTCCGCCGTAAGGGCCCTGCCAAAAGACGGCAGATTTGATGGAAACTATACTGGGAAAATTCAACTTGTTTTTCTTTTTTTCAATTCAATTCAGTTCAAAGCTCACCCCCCTTTACTGCCCCCCTGCCCCCCCTTCCATGTCTGTAGACCTTACCACATTTGGTTTCAAGGCGGAACGGTCCGGGAAATGACAGTTGATCCCCTCATGTGGATCCCAGCCTGACACGGAATCTGCCGCCCGAAGGAGGAAAACTGGGAAAAGAAAAGCACTAAAAACGTGAAACTTTCTCGGGGAAGAAATAAAAGGAGGAAGGAGCGACTTCAGCGTGGTGGAGCACGGTCCTAGGGAGAGGAGAGCACTGGCCCGTCTCCCTGGCAACCGGGCGATCAAACTCAAGCTCCAATTGGCCATTAGATGCCTTCTGCAAGTGTTTGAGATGGAGGTGGGCGTTTGAAAAAAAATGGAGGTGGATATCTACAGCGACTCAGATGTACCCACCGTCATGTGAACACAAAAAGCAGGCCTTTTTGTTCTTGGCTTCCTGCAGCGGGGGTTTAAGGGTAAGTAAAGTTTGTCATTTTCAAGGTTGAAGGAAGGGGTAGGAGGGTGAGGGGGGAGGGAGGTCACTTGTGAATCATCTGGCGACCTCACGATGGATGAGCCAGGGTCATGCCAAATCAAAATTACAACTGCGTTGTGTCATTCATCGTATTTATTTTTTTTAACATGACGCGCGCACACACACACACACGCACACACACACACACACACACAGACACACACACAAACACACACACACACAGATTTTCCCCTCCCATACCAGAAAACAAACTCCAGGCGATATCCTTTGATGAGAGAAAAACAACAAGAGGAGAGATATGATGGCCACTGTTGTCTTGTCTTTTGTGTCCAACTCTGAGAGAGAGAGAGAGAGAGAGAGAGAGAGAGAGAGAGAGAAGGGCGAGGGAGGGGGTGGTGCATAATGCAGAATGTCAAACACGTCTCTTGCCCCCTTGTTCTTATCTAGCAGGCGGGGTCGTCTGTGATGCCCCCCCCCTAAACAAACCCAACCCACACACACCCCCACTCTCACACACACACAGACACTCTCTCTCTCTCTCTCTCTCTCTTCAATAATTAAACAGACATGGAGGACAGCACCTGCTGCGGGAGCCAAATCGCCTACCCAGACTTCAATTATTATTATTATTTTTTACAAACAGCCAACGATGACTGAGCTGGCTGTGAGGTCATCGTCACAACGTCACGCCACAGCCATTGGCTGCCACGAGAAGTAGAGAGAGAAAGAGAGAAAGAGAGAGAGAGACAGAGAGAGAGACATGCAGACAAAGAGAGAGAATGAGCAGGAGGGAGGGAGAGAGAGAGACAGAAAGGCAGACAAAGAAAGAGATACACGCAGACAGAGAGACAGGGACAGAGGGGGAGAGAGAGAGAGAGAGAGAGAGAGAGAGAGGGAGGGGAAGATGGATGTGTTTGGGGTGGGCGAGCGTGGCCCGGGGGCTAGAGAGTAATGAGAGTGTCTCGGTGGGGGGGCTTCGGTAGAGCCACTGTTTGAGAAGTGCTCCTTGTCTTAATAAATCCTCAACGTGTAATTTACTGCTGCTAGGCTGACAGTGGAGTACACTTTACCTCTACCTCCTTCATCCCCCGGGGCAGGTGCATGCCCCTGTCAGTACGCGCACACAAACACGCACACACAACCCGCGCACACATACACACACACACACACACACATACGCACACATACGCGCAATATACACACACGTGCATGCATACACAACACACGCATACACACACACATACACACACACACACACGCATGCACAAAAGTATGCATGCACACTCACGCTCTCTCTCTCGCACATATAACATAACATAACATAACATATAAACACATGCAAGCACAAAGATCTCATACACCCACACACACGCACACACTCACAACATACACACACACGCATGCATAAAAGTATGCATGCACACTCACGCTCACTCTCTCTCACACAAACACATGCGCAACATGTGCTACACAAACCCACTCACACACACACACACATGCAGACCGACATTCACGATTTACTTATGCACACAACCTCTTGCACACACACACACACACACACACACACATAAAAAAGAACATAGCACACACAAATTGTGCCCCCCCGACACACACAGAAAAACAAGACAAATAGAAACACACACACACACACACACATATATAAAAATAACAAGACATACATACAGAAACAGATAGAAACAACACAACCACATGCACAAACATACAGAGATGAAATCAACACAAATACATTCATACACACAGATAAAAACAACACAAACAAAAACATGCACACACAGAGATAAAAACAACACAAACACACAGATATGTTTATATGTTTACAATACACGTATCCGTGTATATAAACGCCCAAAAATATACACAGATAGTTCCAGGCATACACACCCAACCACACATGCACAACATTATGGTTATGGATGGTTCTCACATAGTGCTCCCGCTCAGAACCCTCAAATACCCTCGCTCAGTTTTGCTTTGGAATCAATGATAACATTGATATATCTGAAATCTCCTGATTCCCCTGAATACATATGAATAAAAAGCAAGTATTATACATGTTTTATACAGTTAATTATACAAGTCTGTAAAAAAATAACCTCCATATAAAATAGGAGTACATGTTTGTTGACAGCTTGACTCGTAGGATTCAATCATCAATATTTTATTGATGTGTCAACAAGCAGGCTGGGATCAGAGAGCTTATTAAAGCGTGTAAAAACGGAGGTCAGTCCTAAAACCAGACACAAACACAACATAAACGCTAACGAACAGCTAGCCAAGGTAACAATGCTGTAGCCGTGAAGTGTTTGAGTCTGAGGAACTCGCTACATTTTGGAACAATATAAAGATGAGATCCTAAATGTGTACTGAAAACCCTGGCTTGATGTTTTCATTGAGAAGTAAATCCTATTGAATAAATGAGTGGTTACGGTTTCATTTATGGTTTCATTGGTGCGCTGAGCCGACTCCTCTGTGATGATCGAATTAAAGGGAGAAAGTTTTCACCCCAGACGTTTCCAGACCGCAGACATGGTTAGACGTTTTTATTTATCACCACTTATTGGCCAAATCAAATGTATTTATCCAGAGTCAGAAAAAGGGTTCATTCAGAGAACTTTCAATGCAAACACAAAATATGACGAATAAACCTCTTGCGTACAGTGTTTCATGGCCATATTTTAACCAACATATTAACAGAATATACACATATTTCATTCTTAACCAAAACATGAAAAAGATGAGAGACATAAATTCAAATTTTGGATGAAAAGATCTCCCATCGACTTAAACAAATCCTTTTGCCAGAGAGACAGCGTTGGAGCATCTGACACAAACAGCAGAGTTGTGCATCTCAATGTTTTTGTGCATTATTTTTCTTATTATTATTTATATAAATATAGATGCACATGGAGAGCAGTGTGAGGTCGATCAGCCAGTCAGTGTTTTCTTGTGCCTTGGGGGTCTGGGGCAAAGATATCGCGTTTCTTGTTTTCCCATTAGGAGACATGTGAAGTGAAAATTAAGTGCTTTTATGCCTTCTGCCAAGCCTCTTCCATCGCAGCAACTTTACATTTAGAGCACAGAGCCCTTTTGTTTTTCCTATTTCAAATTAAGAAATCAGCGAGAGAAGTAAAAAAAAACAACCCAAACTAAACATATCCATTCCCGAAACATCTTGTTTCCACCCCCTTGCACATGTATAATACCGCACGATACGTTGCCATTACCGACTCTGATATACATCATTCATCAAGCATTCCTTTAAAATCGAGATTTAAAAAGAAACCAGATAAAAGGAACACAAAATAAATCAAGTTCTGCCTTTCCGTATCACATCACAGGAACATCATCAGGGCCTATCCTCGAACAAGAAAATATATATATGCATGTTCATTTTAAGGAAGCCTTTTCTCCTGTTTGGTTTAAAATCAGAGTTGACCGTTTGCGCTGTCTGATAACACAGAAAACATACTGATAGAAAACGGGGGTATTTTCCTCAGAGGAACTTCCCCTTGCTGCTCATTTCTGATCTCCACCACTTCGCTTGACGGTAAACGATCCCAACCGTTTGCCCTCCCAGTTGTTGTCAGTGTCTCCGCAGCTTTGCCCCTCTCTCCCTCTCTCTTCCGCCTGCAAACACACACATACACACACACACACACAAACACACCTGGGGCTGTGTTGTCTCTGCCCATGTCTCCCCTCGCTCAGCAAGCCCATGGAACAGAAGTTAGACCCTAATACAGAGAGAGAGAGGGAGAGGGAGAGAAAGAAAGGGAGAGAGAGGGAGAGGGAGCGAGAGAGATGGAGAGAGAGGGAGAGAGTGAGGGAGAGAGGGAGAGAGAGGGAGCGAGAGAGATGGAGAGAGAGGGAGCGAGAGAGAGGGAGAGAGAGAACGAGGGAGAGAGAGAGGGAGGCACCAGAAAAGGGCCCCAGGGCCGATCCAGGACACTAACCGGTGGGGGGGGGGGGGGTTGCTCTGCACCCTTCCGGCAACAGGCCCATCCACCCACCCACCGACTGACTAGTTGATGGGCCCTCTGACCACCAGGGAAATGTAGAGAGCCAGAGAGAGGTGGTGGTGGTGGTGGAGGAGGGTTGGGGGTAGGGGGGTTGGGGTTAGAGGTGGAATGGGATGGGAATTGAGACGGGGGAGAGTTTGGGGTAGGGGGGCTGGTCCCGTTGTCTTGTGTAATCAACATTTCGTTGAGAACGGCTTGAATGGATATATGTGTGTATATTTGTGTGTGTATGTGTGTATGTGTGTGTGTGTGTCTGTGTGTTGGTACGTGTGTCAGTATGTATGTGTGTATGTGTGTGGGTGTGTGTGCTCCTACGTTATGTATTTGTTTTGTTTGCACTTTACTTTATATCAACAATGCTATTATTGTGTGCCATCATTTCAGCTTTTCTTAAACATTGTTTGAATTTGTCTGTACGAATTGTTGTTTTTATATGAGTCAATGTCAACATATGTACATGCTATATATTCGCATCAATATGAATGTCCATTGCATTGGATCTGAATGCTAATGTCAGTGTGTGCATGTGTGTGTTTGCGAGTGTATGTGTGTGTGTGTGTAACTGTGTATAATATAAGCTGGAAAAGTGGTGTTGGCTCATATAGGTTTTTTATTTTTTTTATTTATATGTATGTGTATGTCTTTATGAGTTAGTGTTTGTGTGTGTGTGTGTGTGTGTGTGTGTGT
>NC_136937.1:25486749-25489249 GCF_949987615.1 Pollachius pollachius | reverse complement strand
CCCCCCAACAAAACACCCTAATTATTTTCTTTCGGCCCGAGAGACGAGGGGGGAGGGCTAGGTAATGTGTAACCTTTCACGTGCACCTGGGAAACCCTCCTGGGGGGTTCCAAGGTGCCTGTGTGGCATTCAGTCATCAAAACATGACCTTTAGTGGCCGCGCGGAGAACGTTTGGCACCGGGTGGAGCGCACCGTGGCTAATGCTAATGTTGATGACTAATTTATGCGCTCTCCTCGCGGCCGCAAGGACGGACGCATCTGCTAACGCCGCCGCTGCCACCGCCGCTACCACCGCTGCTGTCAACCCAACGCCAAGCGGTGAGGTTCAGCCGGGTTCGGTGCGGACGTAGTGTGACAGGGGAAGGGAGGGTTGGGGGGGGTGGTGGACGGAGTCGGACAAAGGATGAAGCACTTCTGATTGAGGCAGAGCTGGTCGTGGAGGGAGGGGAGCTAGGGGTTGGGGTGGACGACGGGGAGTTAAAACAAAAAAAATGCAGAATATCTACTTGAGTGGCACACACGCACATGCTAGCCTGGTGCGACTGGGAATAGTGGTGTGTGTGTGTTTTTGTGTGTGTGTGTGTGTGCGTGCGTGCGTGCGTGCGTGCGTGCGTGTGTGTGTGTGTGTGTGTGTGTGTGTGTGTGTGTGTGTGTGTGTGTGTGTGTGTGTGTGCGTGCGTGCGTGCGTGCGTGCGTGCGTGCGTGCGTGCGTGCGTGTGTGTGTGTGTGTGTGTGTGTGGGGGAGGTGGTTGTGGGGGGCTAATTATGTTGCAGAGAATACGTTCGGCGTGACCACTGAGCCTCTTTAGAATTTGTGGAGCGCAGTCTGACTAACGCGGATGACCTTTACTGTTGTGCCCAAATTGCGGGGAGTGCGCGGAGCATGCGAGATGTGTGCATATTCTATGACCATGATTGGATTTTAAAAATGTTTTCCTTCTTGCACTGGATCGGAGGGGGGGGTGGACAAACCCGAGGTCCATGTCATATCAGACGGGTGTGGTTTAAATTACTCACAGTTTAGTTGTCCTGTCAAAAATCAAATGAGTACTCCAACCGGAACATACTGTATGAAAAAGAAAACCTTGGCCTTTACCACCTCAACATTATAGGCTTACACGTTTACATTTCACTTTCATAGTAATTATGTTCTTTGCACACTGGACCTGCTTTTGTAAACAAAACGAGGGTTCTTTGCCAAATCTTCTTGTTGAATGAGGATTAATTGGGAGAAACCACCCACATGAATGAACGATTTGGCCTTGCCCCTTGTGCATTGTCATGACAACTCGACAGTCCACTGCACACACATACACACACACACATGCACACACACACACGCATGCACACACATATAAACACACACACACACACACACACACACACACACACACACACACACACACAGACACACAGACACACACCAGTTCTGTGCAGAGATAGCAGTTTCGTCTTCTTCAAAAGTATGATTATCTCAAAAGTATTATTATCTTACCTTTTCTTTCCCTCTTTTGGGCCTTTTTGGACACTCAAGCCATCCTTTCTCTCACTAGGCAACCGCAATACAACAGAACAATATACATGAGTTCACCTGAGGTCTGCATTTGGTCATTGGTTGTCATATTCAATAAAGATGCCTTTTAAATATGTCCCCCCACCTTCCATCCGCCACCCCAATGTCCACAGAAAATGACACCATCAGCGTCGGCTGCGGAGATCATAGATAACATTCTGCTCTGCCATGTTGTCATGACGATAAGTGACGGGTCACCACTAAGACTCTTGCGTGAATGAGCGATCATGAAAAAAGCGTGCGCGGGTTTGCAGTGTACCAATAACAACAAACCACATTAGACGCACACTTTACATTTTTTTTTGCTAAATAGCTATCCCCACAAAAGCTATCCCCACAAAAGTCTGTCTTGAGGAAACAGAGAAATGGAACTCAAATCTTCGTGGTGAAAATCCTAACGGAAAACAGGGAAGGGGGGGTGGAATTAACATAATCAAATCAGAAGTAAGCGATGGTCCGACATAGGTTTATAAAGAGAAAAGAGAGGAAAGAAGTGATTTGTGTGAAGCGGGCATGCGTCATGTCGGGCTGAGAGGGTTTTCTGTGACATTTTTTGCAGACAAATCTATAGCGCCGGGATAATCACTGACAGGCATGGCGGCCATGAAGACCCGACATTATCACGTCTTGTTCCGCCCTGGAAAACATTTCTCTCTGCTTTCATCCCTCCCTCTCTCCCTCCCACTCTCCCCCCCTTGTCTTTTTCTCCCTCTCTTTTTTATTCCAGTCTGTGTTTAATTTCTCAAGTTGTTTCCCGACAAACGGAGAAAAGGTCAAAGGAAATCAGTTTCCCCTCCGAGCGGCACGAGAGACGTGGTTACGCCGCGTGAAGCTCACAGATCGGACCACGGCGTTGACAACGACAGACGTTCAACGCTGAATTTTATTCTCTTTTTTATTTATTTTTTTATTCTCCCCCCACACAC
>NC_136937.1:25471749-25484249 GCF_949987615.1 Pollachius pollachius | reverse complement strand
AATCAAGAGGAGATAAGCGCACACATGCACACACACATACACACAGATGCACACACGCGCACACAATCACACAACTAGTGCGACTGTACTATGAAATGTATCTAACTTGCATGTGGATGACTTACAAGCCCACAAGGTAACATCTGGTTCTGATAGTCAATCCAGTTAATTTCAACAACGAAGAGTGTACCGTATCATTAGTATATTGTTATTCGCACGCACACACAAACACACACACACACACATACACAAACACACACACACACACACGCACACACACATACAAACTCAAAATCTACTTTTTTCTATGTTCAGGCTAGGAATTGCTATGTTCCAGTGAAATAAACTGTACAATTAATAATACAAAAAAAATATTGGGCTGTTTATTAAAGGTGGCATTTTAGGTTAAGTCTCTTCTCCTGCTTCACTCACTGTCTCTCGAGTCTTACTTTTCAGGATGAATGCATTGAAATGCTAGCAACTAGTACCGGTTTCAACTGCAGTTATTATGACAAATCTACCCAAGCCTTTTGGACTTCCACCGTGTTTTGAGAGTTCTGTTTTGCACACTGTGTAACATGGGCAGGGTTCTTAATGTGTATTTTTCTGCTATCTATATGTGTATCTATCAAACCATCATGAAGAACCAAAACATACCATCTTTTATCTTTATGCTACAACTATATCATCATATGCCGATGACACACAGTTTAATCTCAATATCTTGACCACCGGGTTTAAAAAAGGAACTTTGTAAAGTATTTCCTCGATGTCATGATAGCCAACCAATCAATAACAAAGAGTATAATAATAAAGAGAGTTGTTGTTAGAGGTTTTAAAACTAGAAGGGTAAAGTATATCTTGCATATTACATAATTCAATCATAACCAATTTCAAGCCATGTCATGTTTTATTAGAGCCGCTTCTTTAGATTTAAAACCATTGCCAAGTTGGAAGCGTAGTTTCCCTGACAGACTGAAACATTGATCCAAGTGTTCATTGTGAACAGATTAAATTACCCTCTTGCCCCTTTCCCTTTCTGTCCCCTCCTGGATCAGTGCTTTGGACAGTACTGGATCACTCATTCATTCTGGGACAGCAGGAATGATTGGAAATGTGATCAGTAGATGTGAAATGTGTCCTAGAAAACAGCAGACCTTGCTTTTGCGTTGCATGTGTCTAGAACAGTTGAAACTTTCCAAGCAAATGCAAATCTCAATAGACCCAAATGGGCCAGAAAGAGATATAGCCAAAAGATTGTCCACTTAATTATTCAGTACTGTCCAATATAATAACCATTATTGGGCATCAATGGCAAAAGCAAATGATAGATAGTTGTCGTACTTTGAAACAAAAATACGACTCAATTGAAAACAAAAACAAAAATACCTAACTTTGCCCTATTGCGATTGTTAAACATTTGCCAAAAATGGATGAAACCAAATGCAACAAAATTATCATAAAATCAAACATTAAATTGGCAAATATTATAACCTGGTTCATGTTTGTCTTCAATTTATTATTTATATTTCACCATTTTAACGAAATTCGATGAAAAAGAAAATATGTTGAGTGGAAGACCCATCAAGTTTGGACGGACATATTTTCAAATGTAGCGATCACCATCATCTCCCTGGCAGCCCACATTCACCCCTGGCCAACGGTCCATCATCTCCACAGTCGCCAGCCGGAGAGCAGTTTTGACGGGTCTCACATTTTTTTTGTCCTTCTCCCCCCCTTCCCCCCCCAACCCAAAAATTGTGGGGGGTTGTCTGAGAGGCTCTGGAGGCTTCTCCTCTGAAGCGGACCAAACCAGCAGCTTGGTGCCTGCACCAGATGTCCGGGCCGGCGTGGGGTTCAGATGGTCCCCAGCGAGCCGCCGTGGAAAGGTCAGAGTCACACGGCGGGTTAAACTGGAGCCACTGTGAACCTGGCGGCCGGTCCTGCCACCGGGGGGCGCCCCCGCACGGGTCTCAGGGGTCACGCTAATTAGCCCTCACGCTGGCGGGACGTGTGTTGCAAGATGGCCGGGGGGTTAAGGGTCAAGGGGGGTGTTTACAGTATAGGATGTATCGTAATCGTAATGACACTAATTATAATAATTGTATTGATAGTCATGATCATAATTCTAATTGTTATACTTATAATATACTAAATGTATTCCATGTTAAATAAACACGTGTTTAAAACAAATGCACCAATGATGCAATAGTAATTCATGTTTTATCCTTTGTCTCGGTAAATGTGATTACTAGGTACCACCGGGTTAGTGTTTGTTATTATTCATTGGAATGGACCACACATTGAATAGAAAGAAGCACGGCATTTTTTATTCCGAAAACTGTTTTACAATGGACAGTATATTAAACTTTGTTAGAAAAATCCCCCAAAAGAAAATACATACAAAGCATCAAGAGTACACCAAGCCCACAGTTGGACCAACTGTCTACCCCGTCTGTCCGAGACAACCTGAGAGATTTGTACTGGGACAGCATCGCACGCCGTGCTCTGCATTAGTGCTGCTGGAAGGGGGCTGGCTCATCCTATCTGTCTGTCACACATCGGACACGTTGGATTCATCCAATGGAGACACAGGGAGCCCGGGCCTAATCTGTGGTTCACAAGCAGCTCACAGTGGGCCTAGTGGCGCCCCCTTCCATCCCCCCTCTCGCCTCCCCCCCACACCCGGCAGAGTTTTCTGGAACAGAGAAAGATATAATGATCCCCATCAATCTGGACCGCTGGTACACGATCACAATGTTGGCATGTTGTTTTCGTCGAGTAGATTCAAAACGGATTTAGTCTGTGTCTTGGTGTAAATGTAAATCGGTGTAACTTCAGCGGTACCCTGCACCAAGCCAATCAACTTTTCTTACCCAGTTTTGATCTTTTGACAGCCTCCTTTGCTCTCTGGTGTTTTTTTTTTCCTGATGGGTATTAAATGTGGCATTCTAACTTGCTTTTGAGATTGTATATCTACATGCACTGGGACTGTGGCTTGAAATTAATGAGATGGTAAGTTCATGTAGCTTCGTCCAGCCAGAACATATTCACCTTGCTCATTAGGCCTTGAAAGTTTGTTGAGGTGTGTCGTCAGGGAAACTTACGTCACGGCCGATTGGATGAACTTCAGCCAGTTTGTCGTACCTCCTAAAGGAAACTCTTACAGCAAACAATACTACTTATATTTCATGGAGGTCAAACTAATTAAAAAGAGTGGATTAAAGGAATTAAAAAGGAGCATAATATATATCTTACTACTATAATATCAGGCCTTTCGCACCAGTTACTGAAGTTGGTCAGTGCGCATGTTCCAAGCAGCTTGCAGCTCACACACACACACAGCACGCGTGACCGCATACATACACCGCAAGCACGCACATACACAATGCTTATACACACCACACACACACGCACATGCGCACTAACAAACATTGAAACGCACACACACGCGGACACACAGACACATACACACTCAGACACACACAAACGCACGCACCCACAGCGCACGTCAAGACAAAGGCAGCGCCACATACACGGAAGCGCACAGACGAGTGCGCACACACACACACACACACACACGCACATTGGCGGCTGGTGATCAAATGTTGGTGGTGCACAGGAATAGACAGGGGGTCTGGGGTCTGGGGTCTGACCCGAGGACAAATTCTCTTGCGCCAATGAAAAGCTGTCTTTGCTTGATAAACAGCAAAAAGTTAGCGAGCTTACATTGACTTCAACGTAGCCGGCGCCCCTGACTTGGAGGAGGGCTTTATTTCGAATGACCAATAACTAGCCTAGCCCAAATCATTGACGTCCAGACGCATTTAAATGGTGGCTGGCAGTGACAAGTACGGTCTATCACACAATTAAACGAGGATAAACTATATGTATTTTTGTTGATTTATTTTGTATTGATAATAGTTGATAAATAGTTGGCAGATATATTCAAGTAAATATTCCACAGAGGGGCGGCGCCCTAGCGCCCTCTATTGACCCACCGCCACTGCACACACACACGCACACACACCGCACGTCAAGACAAAGGCAGCGACACACTCGCCGAGGAAAGACGTTATGTATTTAAACATAACGGCTTCGCCATCTACACACGCGCAGGTGAGAAAACACAAGCAGGCGCATACACCGCAGCGACACTCGCCTAGGGAAGACGTTATGTTTTTAAACATAACGGCTCGCCATCAATTCAATTAAATTCAAATTCAAATTCAAATAACTTTATTTTTCCGTTAGGAACTTCACATGTGGAGGAGCAGCAGTGTGTGTCCATAAACAAACAGTACATACATTAAACAAACATAAGCACACACCCCTACACGCACATCATCAGCTCACACTAGACTGGGCAGATAAAAAAAATAATAATAATAATAATCCTTGCTAAGCCTAGTGAATAAATAGTAGTACCTTCATAGCGGAGGAGAATAAATAAATAATTTAAAATGATTCCAGGTATTAAAACAAAAGGATACAGTTCAAAGAGGGGTTCAACCCCTTCATTCAAAAGTCTTATGGATGCCAGGACTAAGCTTGACTGGGCTCTGTTTGTCCTTACTGTAGGGGCTCTGTATCTGTGGCCTGAGGGTAAGAGGCAATATTGGGTGTGTGCGATGTCCAAGGTGATTTGTGTTGCTTTTTACTTAGTCCTTTTGTTGTATATATTGATGAGTGATTCCTGCTGTTGTCCAATTATTTTGCTGCTCAGTTTGATGATTCTGTTTAGTGGGTTCCTAAGGATGTTGGACAGTGCTCCAAACCAGGAAGTGATGTTAAAGGTGATTGTGGATTCAATTAAACATCTGTAGAATGCTGTCAGAATGGATTGGTGGACGTGGAGTTTACGGAGTTTGCGAAGGAAAAAGAGATGTTGCTGGCACTTGGAGTGGATGGTATCAGTATTTGTTTTGAAGTTGAGTTTGTGGTCGATTATTGTACCAAGGTATCTATATGTGTCAACCCTCTCTATCGACTAGTTATTAAAAGTCAGAGTGGGGAAGGCGGAGGGGGCCTTATGGAAGTCTATTATTATTTATTTTGTTTTGGTGATGGTCTGAAAAGGTGGCCAGCTCAGACTCTATCTGATCTGATGACTTGGTGGAGTCCATGATGACAGTGTCGTCGGAATACTTGATGTATGTAACATCTGGGATTGTGATTCTGCAGTGGTTGGTGTAGAGTGTGTAACGAACTGGTGAGATGACAGATCCCTGTGGAGTACCTGTAGAGATCCTTCTGGATGAGATGAGGTGGTCGTTAACTCTCACTCTCGGGTGTCTGCCTGTCAGGTATGAGGTGGGGATTGACATCCATCTGGGTAAGTGTTTGTCCCATTAGATGGGGTTGCACAGTGTTAAAGGCACTTGAGAAGTCTATGAACACCAGCCGTAGAAATGACTTTGGGTTCTCAAGGTGGGGGTAAGCTCCGTGCAGTAGCCTAAGTGTGGCGTTGTCAACCCCTCTGTGACGTTACGCAAACTGAAGCGGGTCAGCGTACTTACTGACCTCTGCCTGTAGTTGTAGCATAGCCTCAATCTCCTCAAACCTGCAGTAGAACTGGTTAAAGGAGACATATTATGGCGTTTTGACAACAAGTAAACATAGTATTTGAGTTCCAGAAAACATGTTTTTGAAGCTGTTTGCTGGAAATAGCTTTTAGGAAAAAAGATCATGCCTACCGCTATTCCCCTCTGTTTAAGTCCCTTCAGAATGAGCTGTTTCTGGTGTCTGTAGCTTTAATGCAAATGAGCTGCTGCCCATTGACCAATGAGCTGTCAGACTGAACCACAGCATGGAGGAGAAGGGATTGTTGCTGTTTGCGGACTCCTGGAGCTCTATATCTATATATTATAATATATAATAATAATATTATGTATGGGTATTTATATAATATATCTAATATCACGACCGAAAGCTATGTGCGCCTCGGATGATATTATGAATCATAAATACTGCGTCTGACGTCTCTGGCACTTTCACAACAAGTAAAGACTCGTAGTGGGGGAAATCTCGGCCCTGGTTGAGAAGAATCGGGGGAAAGGAACTTTGACCTTGACTCTCTGAAGTCCATGAACCGCGACATGTAGGAGAAAGGGATTGTACTCCAGGAGCTGAGCTGCTGAGCTTCCGCCGAGCTCCCCGCGCCGGAGCTGCCTCACTGCCGCCGAAACTTTCCTGCTGCTCCGGCGGGTGTCCTCCGGGAGCTGAAAAGTCCGGCGGGGGCAGCTCGGCGGCAGTCCGGCAGCTCAGCTCCGGGAGTACAATCCCTTTTCTCTTTCATGTCTCCTCCTCCGGACTGCCGCCGAAGCTTCGGCGGCAGTCCCTCAGCTCCGGCGGGTGGAGCTCGGCGACAGTCCGGCAGAGAAAGGGACTGTACTACTGGAGCTGAGCAGCCGAGATCCCCCCGCCGGAGCTGCTCGTCCGCTGGTCCACAAAATCGTAGCTATGCTCTGATTGGAGGGGAGTGGGGAAGTGGGAGGTAATACGCGCTGGTAAGAACACGTACGCACCTGCACACACGGCAGCGACACTCGCCCAGGTAAGATGTGACGAAAATGATCGAGTTGGAGTGTTCCCAAGTGTGTTCGCACATGGCCAGCTCTACACTGCCTTTAGC
The DNA here is from genome assembly GCF_949987615.1 of Pollachius pollachius. Taxonomy (NCBI): domain Eukaryota; kingdom Metazoa; phylum Chordata; class Actinopteri; order Gadiformes; family Gadidae; genus Pollachius; species Pollachius pollachius. Next base: position 25,477,615 of record NC_136937.1, on the reverse strand, counting down.
AGAGGCATGCGTGCCAGAGGTGTAACGGGGTTTGTTTGCGACCACAAGGACGGCCTGACATACAACATTGTGTATTCAGAACTGCTCTAAGTGCACTGTGGCTGACGAAAAAGTGATACATATTACCCTGTGAAAATGTTTACAATACAATGTTACCAGTTCACTTCACTGTGTGGTTGGGTCTACTTATTTATTTTGTGCTTTTTTCTCGCACTTAATTTTTTGGTACACTGAGAGAAGTTGCTATAGATTACATTGTACATATGTGCGATGACAATCAATGGATTCTGAATCAAACTCATGACCCACTTAAGGTTGAGCGCGCGCAAACACGCACGGAAACTCTAGTATATATAATGAAGAAAGAAAGAAAGGAAGAATAAAGCCTAAGAAGAACAATAGTTGAGCGTGCATGCAGCAGTCATCTTATTATTAAATTAAAATTATAAACGGCACTGTCTGGTCTTGTGATCACCTACGTCACTAGGTGGGGTTCTCTGAGTGGCCAACTGAATGTTGTTTGGAGGAAGGCTGTCCGTGTCATTCTGGTTCCAGACTAATATCTACAGGCTAAACCGGAGGGGAGCTTGCGAGATTTAGGCTGGCTTGGCCATAATCAAATCAGCTAATAATCAGGTGCAGTGCATCTGTTCCCATTGTAATTGCCAATGACAAATGAACTAAATAAACTCCTGTAGTCAGAGTCTGGTTGTGATATGTTCTTCCTTCCTTCATTTTTTTAAAAGGATCATGCTGCTGTGGTTTCTTTGACCGTCATCCTCACCGTCCCCCGTCCCCCGGCCCCCCACAACCCTACGACACTAGTGTCAGCCACCCCCCCCCACCCACCACCATAGTATGAATAAAGTTTTGAAACTCATGTTCCTGGTCGTTTGTTTTTAAATGAATGAACGTGTGTGAGAGCTTTGCAAGTTGAGGTAGTCCATCCTGTGCTAAAATTACTTCTTAACACCACTAGAGCAAATTGGTGGGTTTCCTGTGTTCTAAGACGCAGAACCCCTAAGACTGATCTAATGTTCCTATATAAATAAACACAGTCGCTCTATGTCACATTTAGACACCAATACCCAGCCAGCACTTAACGGTAAAACAAGGTACACACACACACACACACACACACACACACACACACTCAGACACACACACGCACACACACTCACACACACATACGCACGCACACACACAAGCACGCACACACACATGCACACACACACACACATACACACACAGACAGGCACACACACACACACACACACACACACACTGACCCCCACACACTCACACACACACTCACACTCACACACACCGCAACCACAACACCACTCCTGTGTCCTCAACTGCATTTACCATTAAAATATGAATGAGACGTGAGTCTATACATCATGTTGGCTGACACGTCGGATTGAAATGTATGAACGGCTTCATCAAAAAGCACTCTGTCTCCCCCCCCCCCCCCCCCCCCCCAACCATCCCTGTACGCCACTCCCCGGCAGACTTGCCCCAGTGCCTGGCTCACGCGGAGTGTTTGGGGCCCGCAGAACGATGGGGTAATCGTGGCGGCCCTGTACCTGTGTGTTAAAATGGTCCGATGATCACTTATGCATGCGGCTGTATGTCACTGTCACTTTGTGTTTGCACGCCCGGAAGAATCTGTCCGTGTGCTGCCTGCACACTCTGCCTCCTCCGTGAGTGTGTGTGTGTGTGTGTGTATGTGTGTGTGCACGCTTATGTGCAAGTGTGTGTGTGTGTGTGTGTGTGTGTGTGCCTGCGTTTGTGTGTATGCGTGTGAGTATGTGTGTGTGCATGTGCATGTGTTTTTGTGTCTGTGTGTATGTGTGTGTGTAAGTGTTTGCCTGTGAGTGTGATGTATATGTGTGTGTGTGTGTGTGCCTGCGTTTGTGTGTGTGCTTGTGAGTATGTGTGTGTGTGCATGTGCGTTTGTTTGTGTGTGTGGGTGTCTGTGTGTAGGTGTGTGTGTGTGTGTTTGCCTGTGAGTGTGAGTGTGATTGTGTGTGTGTGTGTGTGTGTGTGTGTGTGTGTGTGTGTGTGTGTGTGTGTGTGTCTGTGTGCACATACGTGTGTGTGCATGTGTCTATGCGTGTCGGTATATGCACAGGGTTGACATATTCGTATGTCGAGACCTGTCATGAGTGGTTGTAATATGGGCATTCATATATGCGCATGGGGGTTGTGTATTAATTATGTTTTATTGCTTGCATGCTTGCTTGAGTTTGTATGATTTACATGCTAGTGTCTACATCTTTTCATGTGCCGTTGTGTGTATGTGTCTGTGTGTGTGTATCCCTCCACTTTCCTTCATCCGATATCTCTCTGAACTAGGTTTTGGTGTGTTCAGGGCACTGGCAATCTCTTCAACTTGTACAGTATTGTGTGTTTTATGGCACGTGTACGTTTGTACGCGTGTGTGTATGTGTATACGTGTCTCTGTACCCCTGCGTTATGAATAAATACCTGTCATCTGTGGCCTGTTAGGCTCTGAGACACAGAACAGCCTTCCCAGGTTAGCCGGCCATCTGTCAACAGAGCCCTGTGCTACTCCTCCCCAACCACACCAAGCCCCGCCCCCGTTTCCCCTACCCACCAATCGTGCTGGGACACAGAAGACGCAGTCACAGAAATTACATGCTGCCAGCCTAAACTCCAGCACATGAGACACCTATATTCATGCGCACACACACACACACACACACACACATTCACGCTCACACACACACACAAACACACACATTCACGCTCTCACACACACACACACACACACACACACACACAAACACACACATTCACGCTCTCACACACACACACACACACACACACACACACACACACACACACACACACACACACACACACGCACACACACTCAGGCTCTCACACACACACACGCACACATACACACACAAACACACACACACACACACACACACACACACAAACACACACACACACATGCACACATACACACACAAACACACACACACACACAAACACACACACACACACACAAACACACACATATACACTCACACTAACACACACGATAAACACACTAACACACACAAAAAAAACACAGGGAACCAAGTCAGATAAACCAAAATACTCCGTAGGCCTACTTGCAGTGCTATTCTCGGTACCACTTAGAGTAGCTCGTTGCTAACACGGATGCTAGTTAGCCACTCGAGGCAAGTAGGGCAGTAGATGCGGTATGACGGTATGAGCCAGGTTAGCATGCGCCGGTGACGCTGTGCAACGCAACAGCAGCGGCGATGTCGCTAACAGGTGGCGCCCTCCCCTCCATGTGACCCGGCTGGAACTCACCGTGCAATCCACAGCTGAACAACGCCGAGCATTCCCCCCTTCCTCCACCCCAGGGGGGGGGCCCGTCTGGACTGGGGAGAGGTGGGTCCCGAGGAGGATGGAGAGGAAGGGAGGGTTTGGCTCTCTACACAACCTGGCTCTCTGCCTTATCCTCATTGACCAGGAAGCTGAAGAGGCAAAGGAGAGAGAGAGAGAGAGAGAGAGAGAGAGAGAGAGAGAGAGAGAGAAGGGGAGAGTGCAGAGAGGGCGGGAGCTGAAGAGAGGGAGAGGGAGCGACAGAGATGAGGAGGATACGAGATTGGTTGTAGGGATGAGAAGGGAGAACAGCGTCAAGGCCGACAACGTTCAGGCATGACGAGACGAAAAACAGGACGGATAGAAGGTGAGGGAGGAGAAACAAGGCTCAACAAGCAGAGAGAGAGAGAGAGAGAGAGAGAGAGAGAGAGAAGAGAGAGAGAGAGAGAGAGAGAGAGAGAGAGATGTGTGTTTGATTTGGCATCGTTTATATGATCTGATCAGAGGCAACAGTGCCAAACCACTGGCACTAAATATTAATTCTTAAATACCTGTAGATCTTAAATCGATCTGCAAATGTAGTTTGCAGATCAGCTGTAGTTGTTTGATTTCAATCAGACTGCAATTTAAGTGTATTTCTTCAAAGAGTGAGCAATAATGAACCGTTATGATGTTTAATGTTACACTGGAAATCTATCACGTTTTGTCGTCTATTTATGACTTAACGCACTATCTTTACAATAACAACATAAAATCATAAGGGTGATGAGGCAATAGTGATGTCCTGCAGCCATTGAAGCCCTGGTTGATTAAATACATTTTTAAATCCTCACTGGAGTTGAACCTTTGTCTAACCATAACACAGGTGTGCTGTCAGTGTAGCACCTGATTAACTGTGGTCTACCTCTAGCACGCTACGCTAGGTGAGCAGTTCTGTTGAAGCTAAGGCCTCAAACAAGGACAGACTTACACTCTCTCACGGTAAATCTCTCTCTTGCTCACTAATTCACTCTTTGTTTCACACAACCACAGACGTACACAGACACACACACAGACTCACAGATACACACACACGATTGTCAGCTGTGGGAGAGTCAGAGGTGGTAGTGGGTGGTGCTGGCGACCCAGGTGCAGGCCGGATAGAGTTGCAGTGGCAGTGCCCGGCTAACACCGTGGCCACGAATGTGGGAACGCCAGCTGCCCCCCTTACTTTTTCAAACCCTCACAATTGTTTTGGAGGCGCGAGACAACAGACGGACCTGACATGCAAGGCCGAAACCGGATCCGTTCTTCCCACGTCAATAAAACTGCTTGCCGTTAACGCGGCAAAACTTCTGTCTCTCTCTCTCTCTTTCTCTCTCTCTTCCTTGCTCTCTCTCTCTCTCTCCCTTGTTCTCTATCTCTCTCTGTCTCTCTCCCTCTCTCTCTTCCTTGTTCCCTCTCTCTCTCTCCCTTGCTCTCTATCTCTCTCTGTCTCTCTCCCTCTCTCTCTTTCTTGCTCTCTCTCTCTCTATCCCCATCTATCTGTATCTCACTGGCCTGTGTGTGATGGATGACAATGATGGTGTTTGTGTTTCAGCAAAACAGAATGAGTGGAGCGGAAAATGTGCATATGTTGGATGAAGAAACCCTGCGAAGATCTGGAACACCAAAGAGCTTAACTGTACTTTTTTTCAACCCCAGTGTGCAACTTTCAAACCCTCTCAAGCCCGCCTTTTAGGCACAAACATGTAGGCAATCTGACAGAGTTAAATGGAGTTTGTATTTAATGAAAGTATGTTCTATTTGATGATCAAAATGTAGGCACTTGTATACAATAACAGCTTTTGTCGTATTGAAATTAATTCCGTTCAAGAACATCATTACACCCATGAACAACTCTTTTCTTGACTTGATCTCCGGAAATGCAATTTTGTGGTTAAAAACGTTGAATCAATTAGACTTAGGCTTCCGGCTGTTTTTAAGGTTTCTTCTACTCGCAGAAACATAAAATAAAGAAATAATATTAAATGAAAAAATGCGAAGAATTCACTCCCATCCCATCCCCTCCCCAGAATTCAAGGTAATTACAACGCATCATGGTCATTCCTCAATGTACAATTCAATGTTTGTTCTGAAAAATGTGCTTATCGTCGAAAAAATACATTGCTTTCGTCAAGAAATTGGGTCTTCATCCTGGTAAATGCAGTTCTTATTCGGGAAATACAGTGGTTATTAGGAAAAATTGGCGCCCTATCCCGGAAAAATGCAGTGCTTATCGCAAAAAATATAGTCCTTAGCGATGAAAATGTTGTAATCATTGTATATAAAGCATGTTCTGGAAAAAATTGTGCTCAAATGTCGAATGATGTTCTCTATCTCCTCTGTAGCCTGTAAACTGTGCTCAATATTTTCATCAAAGGCAAACCAGCAGTGTAACTGGCTTCAAGTATTCAAGAGGGCACATACATATGGAGGAAATGCAGTGAAACGACTTACAACATTCAGCTCAAAT
>NC_136937.1:25451085-25466085 GCF_949987615.1 Pollachius pollachius | reverse complement strand
CTTCCTAATGCAACAAATGTGAAAAAAATAAAGCAGTTTTGAGCTGGCCCTGAGGAAACGTACCACTGCTCTGAAACCCTAGGCAGCGCTCTCTTTGAACACAACGTGGTGAATCTTTACCCCCCCACCCAATACTGACCTCTGCCGCCCCCCCACCCAAGATAACCCAATGTTGTGTTTGTGTTAGTGTTTGTGTGTGTGTGTATGTGTGTGTGTGTGTGTGTGTGAATGTGTGAGTGTGTGTGTGTCTGTGTGTGAGTGTGTGTGTGTGTGTGTGTATGTGTATGTATGTGGGTGTGTATGTGTGTGTGCGTGCATGTGTGTGCGTGCATGTGTATGTGTGTCTGCGTGCATGTGTGTGTTTGTGAGTGTATGCATGCTTGCATGGGTGCATGTGTTTATGTGTGTGGGGGGAGGGAGGAGGCATATCTTGTTAGTTCTGCTGCCGCAGCAGACTGCGAGCAGAGGCAGCGATGCCCCCGAGATGCGTCGACAACTGAATTGTCATCACGGACGGACTGACTGGGAGTGAGTGAGCGGCTGTCTGAGTCCATGGACTCGGATGGTTAATGGACTCGCCGCATACCGCCCCGCCACGAGTTAATAAAGAGAGCTGTCCTCCCTGGCTGTCTGTGTTTGGAACGTGCTCACACAGTAGGCCATGGACAGAGTGTGAGTGGTGTGTGTGTTCGCACACGCAGTGTTTGTGCACACGGTTTCTGTCTGTGTAGACAGGCAGACGGGACGGGTCAGGAAAGGTATGGAGAACCGTTTGCATAGAGGGACAGAGGGACAGATGAGCGGACAGACAGACAGACGGACAGACAGGTAGAGGGACAGAGAGACAGACGGATAGACAGACGGACAGACGTAATCATGGAAAGAAGGACGGACAAGACAGGGAGACAGGAGAACAAAGGGACGGAAAGAGGTTTTTGAAATGTGAACATGTATGCGGCACCTCCTTGAACCAAACTTTATAGTTTGTATATTTAACAAAAAAGAAAAGAAAAAGTCACGGAAACATTCAGCCAAACTCGGAGGACCCGATCAACCCGGATGCAAATCGCTACGGAGACAGATGAAAACTAAGATTCTCAGCGACCCATGTGATTCACAGAGAACGGGGAAAACACACACACACACACACACACACACACACACACACACACACATAGCCGGGAGCATTCATTCCAGTGTCAATGGAGACATTCAAAACATGTCATGTAATTCGTTTTACAGTGAGATGGTTTAGTCTATCTCCACTGGGATGCAGCATGTTATTAAAGAGGGAGGGGGGGTATGTGTGTGTGGGAGGAGGGAGGGAGGGGACTCATAATAACAGATAGGTATCTTAATCAGATCGAAGTTAATCCCCTCTGAGAATTTGCGCTAAGATACCAAAAGAACTGCTGTCAAAGAGATGTATCCTCTGCGAGGGGAATTTTAATAAAAAAAAAAAACGCTCCTTGTTTACTAAAACGGGACAAGCAGCGAGCACTCTTCAACTGGGTCAGGAGGCTGCCAGGGAACACACACCAACAGACGAGCATATTTAATGGCAAACACTACCGCTGTTTTTTTCCTCCTCGCAATTTACACTGACAATAAAAGAAAAGAGACGGGAAAAAAATATGGCGCACAAAATAAAAACCTTTTTTTGCGGAAAAACTCTCTCCTCCTCCTCCTCCTCCTCCTTCATTTTAACAACTTTCTTCCTTCACTCTTTCTCTCTCTCTCTCTCTCTCTCTCTCTGTAATTTGGTAATAATGTCAGAAGATAGGACTCGTGGATTCTATAGGCTGCTTTGCAATAATGAAGAAGGAATAAAAGAGGAGAGTCTATAAATAGGCCAGAGAGAAGACTTGTGGTCTGCAGATGACAGGGTGAGGAATGAAAGGGGGGGAGTTTTCTCTCATCGGCAATGCATTTTCTCTTCTTCTTTATATCCAAAAATGTCTTGCTAATTATTTTTGGGTGGTTCCTTTCCATTATTAATATTATTATGATGATTTGTGTAATGATGATTATTATGATTAGTGTCTTTTGAAGACAGATCACAGTCCACAAAACTGTTCTACGGTCAGTGCACAGGCTCGGAAAGCAGAGAGGGAGACAGTGAACGCGTTGAGAACGTTTTGATTCCCTGGGTAACTTCAGGAAAAGCAGGGCGCTGCGCTACGGCGGCAGAGCACCTGAGTTTGAAACGCAGAGATTGGAGGAAAACTTCAAAGTGTGGGGTGGCGGTAATGGTGTTGGTTGTAGTGGTGCCGGTGATAGTGGTGGTGTTGTTGGAGTTGGTGGTGGTGGTGCTGGTGGTGCTGGAGGTGGTGGTGTTGGTTTTGATGGTGGTGGTGGTGATGGTGGAGGTGGTGGTGGTAGTGGTGGTGGTTTTGGTGGAGATGGTGGTGGTGGTGGTGGTGATGGAGGAGGTAGTGGTGGGGGTTTTGGTGGTGGTGGTGATGGTGGTGGTGGTGGTGGTGATGGTGGTGGTGGTGATGGAGGAGGTAGTGGTGGGGGTTATGGTGTTGGTGTTGATGGTGGTGGTGGTGATGGTGGTGGTGCTGATGGTGGTGGTGGTGTTGGTGCTGATGGTGGTGGTGGTGATTGAGGAGGTAGTGGTGGTGGTTATGGTGGTGGTGGTGGTGTTGGTGTTGATGGAGGTGGTGGTGATGATGGTGGTGGTGCTGATGGTGGTGGTGGTGGAGGTGGTGATGGTGGTGGTTGCGTTATGTAGAAACGTCACCGGCAAGTACTATGTTGTCATTTCCGCGACGAAAGGCAATCGGACAGCTATAAAGCCCTTTAAATTAAACTTCACTCTTTGGCTTTGAACTCTGGTGTCTTGCCCCCGACGCAACCAATTTCCCATTTTCGTCTGTCTTTGATCCCCGGCACCAAACACCAATGGGCTCATAACTCCTCTCATATCTTATCTCCTTCGTTCTATGGCTGGCACATTGCGATGCGGAGGAGAAGAGGCTGTTTCACTGAGAGCTAATTCACAAAAGAGTTGTTGGATGACGTTCCTTTTTAATGAACAATTTGCTTTTTGTTGCGTTGTACCTAGAACATGTGCGATTGAAGGGTGGGCCGCCACAGACTTCACTCAATCCAGTCTGATTTCCTCCAACTCTGTTTAAGGTGGCACTACAACGCCAGACCAACCCTTGCCTTTATGCTTTTAGCCAAAGCATCACTCATTGATAAACCCTTCCATAGGTCAATTGAGGGGGGTGGGGCCATCCACATCCAAAAAACAAAGTGGACTTTCATCAAAAACGAAAATCCCGCTGATCGGTATGAGCTGCATCTTTTGTCGTTGAAACAGGTATCAAATAGCTTGCATGCGCGTAATCGAAGCCATTTTCCAAAACATCTTCAACTTCTGTTTACACAGAAAGCCGTCCAGGATTACAGCCACACACAACAAGAAAAGGGAAGCAGGCCTTGTGTCTTTGGCTCGTCATTCCAAAGATGTTAATGATCTGAATCAAAAAGGGAACCTTCAAGACGGAGTTACTTTAGTGTCCATCTTCAAACAGCAACAGCCTTTCTTTTTGTGGCTGTATTGAAACTGTGCCCAGAGATTGGCTTGATGAAACAGGTATGTGGGCTGGTAAACATATTGAGAACACTAATTGCGTCTCAGAGTCCCTGTGGTTCATTTGTATAAAGACCCTGGTTGAGCGCCACTGTGTGATTCAAAGGAACATTTTAAAGGAAAGTTTAGAAAAATACATTTTCGACTATGCTATAATGTTCAGTTAAAAAATAAAATCTGACATTGAGTGCCAATAGCGAGAGAAATGCATGGTTTCAATTGTTGTTGAAACCATTAACATTTTTTTGGGAGTCAATTATCTCGCAATTCTTAATATATAATATTCTTTAAAATATAAAAATACTAAAATCCTCAATTGTCCAAATTCCAACAGATCAAAATTGTTCTTCCTGTCTCCTTCCAATCTTCCCAAACGTATCCCAATGCACGACAGAACACATATGTTCAACAAACATCATATAGGAAGCGCCCTCCTACCCTGACTCGCATCCTTAAACCAACAGCCCACACATCGCACTAAACCGCCCCCCTGTCAAACTCGCCGCGTCCGACGGCCTCGGCTGCGACGCCAAATTCTTGGTATGTCGGCGCCCCAATAATAATCTCCCCAAAACAGGCAAACTCAAAGGTCTCCAAAAAGTGAGGTCAAACGGTCAGACGGCTGACGGCACTGGGTTTGATTTCAACGTCCACCTCCCCGCCCCCCCTCGCTCCATTTCACCATCCCCTCGTGATACGCCGGCCGACCGAACGCTTGTGACATGTCTCCCGCCACACACATGTAATTTGTCCCCGGGACCAGGGTGTGCGGGGGGGGGGGAGAGATGGGGGGGGCTGAAGACGGACGGACGGGTTTGGAAGTTGGGGGGGGGGGGGGGGGGGGGTGACATCGAGGCCTGACATCAACCTGAGCCCCCTCTCTCCTCTGGCCAAGGAAATAAATAAATCTAAATCCATAGGACGGGGTGTCGTCTCCCCGCCTGCAGATGGGAGGGGGACGGTGAAGGGGTGTCTCACTCACCCTTGCCTCTCACCGTCCTGTTTGGGGGACATCGGTTCGAATTAGCCCCGCCGACATCTCCCAGTCCACCTCCGCACCCCTCCCACCACCGCTCTAGAGGCGGTTTTCCCTGACAGCAGTCACACACACACACACACACACACACACACACACACACACAGGCGCCCGTGACCGAAGGAGAGGCCGTCAGGTGCTTCCGTACCCAGGCGCGGTGATTATAACACCTACCTGTTTTGTTTTTAGCCTCCTTAGCCCCCCCCTACCCCCCCCCCCCTGTCAAGCGAGCCACATTTAATTAGCGTAATGATCAAAGCGCGAGAGAGCCACGGGCGCCCGAGGTAACAATCCTGCCGTGCGGCGGCTCGTTAATTATTCAGCATTAAGGTAGATGGTTGCGTCTGCGGAGATGACTGCACTTCAAAGATGTTGATTGGGGTGTGTTTGTGTGTGTGTGTGTGTGTGTGTGTGTGTGTGTGTGTGTGTGTGTGTGTGTGTGAGTGTGTGTGTGTGTGTCTGTGTGTGTGTGTTTTTTCTCTCAACAGTTACCTCGACGAAAGGAGGATGGACCCCCCGAGGAAGCGCCCCGCATGCGGTGACATCAAAACATCAGGACAGATAAATCTGCTGTCACCGCCCCCCCCCCCTCCCGGGCCCAACAGGTAACCTCTCTCTCTTTTATCCTCCCTGACAGCAGTCTGTTCTCAGCACGACATCAGGCCACGAGCAAGCCGTCTTAATAAAGGGACGTGTCTGTGTGTGTGTGTGTGTCTCTGTGTGTGTGACTTTGTGTGAGTGTGTGTGTCTGTGTGTGCGTGTTGGTAAACGCTGTTTGTGTGTGTGTGTGTGTGTGTGTGTGTGTGTGTGTGTGTGTGTGACTGTGTGTGTGTGAGAGAGTGTGAGTATGTGCGTGTGTCTCTGTGTGTGTGTCTGTGCTTGTCTGTGCGTATGTGCTTGTGTGTATACACATCTCTCTCTGTCTGTGTGTGCATTTCTGTCTGTGTGTGTGTACGCATGTACTACAGTGTGTGTGTGTGTGGCGGGGAGGCACGAAGGAAGATTGCAGAGCGCCACTTCGTCGGAGGAGAGCCTGACGAAAGCGTGTGATTGGTCAGACCGGCGGTCTGTGAGGTTGTGTCCCCTGGATAAGACCAACACAACAGTGTCAGCACGATGTAAGTGAAGACCCCAGGATGACTTTGGAGGACGATGACTTGGTTGATGTCTGTGTTTGAGGCCTTCTTCAGCAGTAAGGGAGATGGGATGGGTTTTGAAAAGTTCCTGTTTACGTCGAGGACATTGACGTTGTTTGAAGAATGAGTGACTGCCTTCTTTTGATTACTCCTTACCTTATCGATTACACACAATATGTTCTATTTCATTTATAAATGCACCCGCATTGGTATTTATTTGGTTTGTTAACATATTTTATACCATAGTTTTGGTAGAATAGAGTAGAATAAATCTTGAATGTCCACCAAGGTGGGCATTTTTCTTTGGCTCACCGGACATTAAAGACAGATAAACATACGCTGAAAAAAGGTGAATGTGGGGCTGTTCAATTTATAAATATGGATTAGAAAGTATACAAAACGTTTAATTTGTGTTTCTCATCTAAACATATATGAACCATGTAGAACTCAGCTTTGGGGGTTGTTAAATCTATAAGTTTCAGTCATTTTAAGAATTAAGAAAGAAGTTACGTTTCGTCTGGAACACCGCCCAGTATGAACGCGTCATCACTCACGCGGTGAAGAATAACGTTGCCATTTTGCACTTGTGTTGAATGCACTGGACCTCGAGGAGTTATCTTTCAAGGTAATTAAATTACTTACCAAATATGTCACTGTTAGAGTCAATCACTCTAAATACTTGTTTTAATTTGCTCGTAAGGTTGAGAACATTTTTTTTTTTGTCAAGGTATTTTTTTCAAAATCCAGGCCTAATGTGATTATACTAATGTGTTAAAGATCGCTAAGGTTACTATTTGTTAGCGTTAGCTAGGCCTAAACAACTTTAATTTAGCTCATGACTATTTCACGAAATTAGGAAATAAAGCATGTTTTACTGTCGTGTGAAAGCGTAGTTGACTTTCCTTAGAACTTCGAAGTTAATGGTGTAATTCGAGTTACTACCTGCATGCTTAACCAACTCGAAATGTTGCCGCTTTTTTGGGAAATATTCACTATACCACGGTGGGGAAAGTAACTGGTAATGTCTTTATTTTTCATGCTGCTATGCCAGGTAAAACGTAAAAACGTGTGAGTAGCTGCTATTGCTGCATGTACGTGACGCCTACAGAGCCCTCGTCTATAGTTAGGCCGACGCCATTCTCACTGGCCCAACAGTTTATTCGATAGTAGTTGTTTTTGCGTTGGCCACAGCCCACAGTAGCCTGTGTATTAATTGGAAAATAAATCACCAGAAAACCCCAGTTCCTTCTACTGGCATTATTACAGAGGGACGCTACAATATGTTATGTTTGTTTCATTTCACTTCGTTGTGTTACGAATGTGTTGTTATTTTTAGGTCTTGATGTCTAATTAACTTAATAGAGCCTTATTAAAATGACAAATGAGGGAGATTTATTTGACTGTTGTATGGAAATGTTTATTTTAGGGTTTACTTGTTGTGTAGAAACTATGTTTGAATAATAAAATATTTGTTTTAGTTTTTTCTGTGTAGGTAATTGGTGTTGAGACTGGCCTCTACTTCTGCTTCCAGCATTGTTCCAAAGGCTCTGTAGAAATGGTGAGTATTTATATGCTTTATTTGATTCACTTGACTTATTTAAACTTCATAGTATTAGAATGTGTGACTTTCTTGTGTGATTTATTAGGTCCCCATTCATCGGTTTAAAAGCACCATGAACTCCATTTATTTTAACTAGGTGTAGCTAATAAACTTTCATTTGATTTACATTTAAATTAATTGCATTCAAGCTTCAATAAAGAGTAGATGTGAAGCATGTTGATCGATTCTGTAAGGAAATCTATATGGATGTATTTGTTTTGCTCGCCTCACATTTTTCCCTCTGTCTCTTTCCAGTGATGCGGCAGTGTAAGGGGTGTTCCATTGAAGTTGCTAGTAGATCTTTACTTCTTAATCATTATAAACTCAAACACCCACATTTTGGGCGCACCATCCACTATCCATGTACATATTCAAAATGTCCATGCACATTTAAGACTTGGAATGCTTTAATTGTACACCAAAGTAGAATTCATTCAACACAAGTTAGTCAGACTCAAAAAGAGTTAGCTACATTCAGCTGTCAATTATGTAGATGCAAAAATCTATCTAATGAAATGGAATATTTTATTCATATCAACAAACATCTGAGGAGGAATTAAAATGTCTCCCATGTTTGTTGGCTGTACTTTTCAAACCAATATTTATGGAACGTTGAAGTCTCCTAAGAGTCGCCAGAACACACCTCATAACCTAACTGATTTTATTCCTGGTATTGCGTTAACAACTACATTAGCACCACCATCATTGCATGATTATTCAGCTGATTGCCAGGATGAGGAGTTTGTGGAAGAGGAAGTTGCTGTTGCACCCCTAGGTTTGGAAGACCAATACAATGCACTCCAAAGTAATGTTGAACAGCAGTTTGCAGCAGCCTTGTTGAAGTTGGAGTATTTAGTGCATGTGGCAGGTAGGGCTGTTGATGAATTTTTACAAAAAAAATACTACTTACTACACTCTGTATCAGTCCCACAATGCAGAGGTTTTGTGTCTGAGATCCTTGAGCGTCATAACCTCCAAGTTGATCCCTTTGTAGTTACTGAAGTCACCACAGCGGTTTGCTCACCTAGCCCAGTTTATAGATCAATTGAAAAAGGTGGCCCCCTTAGCACTTCGTATCAGCGTGAAAAATATTACAAGGATTATTTTTTTGTGGAACCAATTACCTACATACTCGATCGTAAAAAAAAACACACCTTTCAGTATGTCCCACTGTTCAAATCCTTGCAGCAAATATTAAATTGCAGAGTCATTCTAGATAAGATTATTGAAAATCATAAAGGACAGCAGGACATAGAACATGATCCATTGTTTGAATTCAGGTCCCTTGCAGATGGTTTGCATTTTAAAGAAAACAGCTTTTTGAATTCTGAAGAATGAAGAATATCGCTGCGACTTTATGTGGCCGATTTTAAAACCTGAAATCCCTTGGGCATCTCACGCAAGATACATTAGCTTTGTGGTGTTTATTGGGTGCTAAGTAATCTGCCACCTGGCTCTCACTCATTTTTATCATCCATTTTTCTTGCAGTACTTTGCAAAAGTGTTGATGTGAAAGCATCGGGGTATGATAAAGTGTTGGAACCTTTTCTGCAGGATCTTAAACTCTGGAAGACCATGGTTTGTATGTCTCTTTGTTAGGCAAGTCTATTACAGGTACAGTGCAGACTGTTGTTGCCGATAACTTGGGGGCGCATGGTATTGCAGGCTTCATTGAGAGTTTTTCAGGTGATTTCTACTGTCGGTTTTGCACTGCAAAAAGTTGTGAAATTTGGTCTGATTGTGTTGCTTCTGGTGCCTTTAACCTTAGAAATCAAGAGGTTCATGCAGCTCATTTAAAAGAGGCCCTTGAGAATAATGTCCATTGCTTTGGAGTTAAAAGAGAGTGTGTTTTAACAAACAATCAGTCTCATTTTCACGTCTCTGGTTTTCCTCCCAATGTTGCCCATGACGCTTTTGAGAGTATTGTCCCTCTCGAGCTGGCTTACTGCTTAAATTCTATGGTATCAAAGAAGTTATTTACAATAGATGGCCTGAATAAAGCAATATTGTCTTTCCCTTATAAATGGTCAGACAAAATAAATAAACCACATATTGTGCCACAGAGTCTCTTTGGTCAAAAAACTATTGGAGGCAATGCCCATGAAAATTGGAGTCTATTGAGGTTTCTTCCATTTTTGATTGGATCTTTAGTGCCAGAAAATGAGCCCGCATGGCTAGTGTTGATTGCATTAAAAGATATTGTAGAGTTAATTGTTGCTCCTGTGCATACAGATGAATCCATATCATACCTTTAAAGCAAAATAGTTGAGCACAGACAGGTATGAAGAGCTCTTCCCTGGTGTCAGACTTCTACCCAAGCACCACTATCTTGAGCACTAACCTTGGATGATAAGGTGTTTGGCACTCTAGTCCCACTATGGACAATGCGATTTGAATCCAAACATAGTTTCTTTAAGCAGATTATAAAGCATACAAGTTGCTTTAGGAATGTACCTCTGACTTTGGCTTCAAAACATCAGTTCATGATTGCTTTCCACTTAAACTCGCCATCCTATGGGAAAACTAGCCTTGATGTATCAAGTGTCTCCACAGTACCAGCTGATGTACTGCAGCAGGGTGTTGTTCAAGCTGTTAGGTCAAAATACCCAAGTACATCTGAAATGCACCTTGCCAATAATGCATCAAGTAGTGGCATAGCCTATAGCAAAGGTATGATTGTTGCCCATGGATCAGCAAGTGGAATGCCAGAGTTTGCTGAAATCCTTCAGGTGTGTTTTATAAATGAGGAGATGTTCTTTATTGTAAAAGTGCTGTGTAGATGGTAGAGTGCACACTACAGAGCCTTTGAACTAAGCTTGTCACCGTCAAGAGAAATACAACTTCTGGCATTCAGTGATCTCACTGACAACTATCCATTGGCTGATTATATGGTTGGATCAAGCCGCATGGTGACTTTAAAAAGATACATCCTCATAAAAGGTTTGTTAACCTCCGAAATGTGGTGTGTAATGTATATGCTGGACTTGTCATGGCCTCGGTTTTCCCAGTTTGTCACCCTGCTTTCCATTCCTCGTTCCTCCCCACATTTGGTTGTATTTAGTGTGCCTTTTTGTCTGTGAGAGGTTTTGCCTATCGTCCTAATCATGTTAAACTGTGTATGAAATGTAATGCATACATGTCGATTACATCATACCCCTTTCAGGCATGTCATTTTTAGCCACAACTCTAGTTTTCAGGTTGAAAATTATTTTTGTAACGTTTTCTTCACACGGAACAAGACCTAGAAGGATGAATTCCGTGGCCATTCTCAAAGTAATCCTGTTTGACAACAGCAGCCAAAGATTAACTTTCCAAATTGGACTTCCTAGATCCGTCAATGAACTTGTTAGTGAGGTACAAAGACAATATGGGGTTAACTCTAACTTCCAACTTCAATTTATGGATCCACTATTTGACAATGAATTCATAAATCTCACTTCAATGGATGAAGTAAAGGATAGAGGGACCATCAGATTGGTCCCCATGACGGATGCCTCAACTCCCCATTGTAGTAATAGCCTTTCCACTTCAGCTCCAGCTCATGTTCTTGAAGACTCCTCATCTCTGTCTAGTGGGTGTGTTGACACTGACATACTCTCCTCACCATCATCCGGGTACAGGTCAGTTTGGCCCAGCATCCGGGTACAGGCGTCTTGTACCGCCATCGCTAAGAGCAAGCAAAGGTCGATCAGCGAAGTCACAACTTTTCTCTGTTTTGGGACCTCAGTGGTGGAACGAGCTCCCTACCGATGTCAGGATCGCAGAGTTGCTCACCAGCTTCCGAAAAAGACTCAAAACTCACCTGTTAAGAGTTCACCTCGACTCTGCATAGAAACCAATGCACAGCCACCATTGAATGTTGTACGTCCTGGCACTTGTACATTGCACTTATTCAAGGTACTTAATTGTGTAGCATCTACAGTAGCTGCTATCATTGCTTTACACGGGTAATGGGTTAGCCTAGCGATTGTAATAATTGCATTTGGTTCTATGAACATCTTTACTGTACCGACAGCGATATATTGTTTCACTTCTTATGACAAATGTACTTATTGTAACAAATGCACTTATTGTAAGTCGCTTTGGATAAAAGCGTCTGCTAAATGCCGTAAATGTAAATTTAAATGTAAATCTTCTGTGTTCCTCAGTTCCTTCATGATGCAGAGCTGAAACTTGAGCAGGGTCATGCCATGTACATGGAAAAGGGTGACTTGCTTACTCCAGATCCTAAACTGAGGTCGAACATCCATACCTGACTGAAAGAGGCTCCCTAACTGGATATGCTGGGTGGAAAGCTAGCTTGAAGAATAAACTGGCAATCTACCGCACTGTGCTGAGAAAGCTGGGGTGCCATGAGGTGATGGTAAACTCCCTCAAGTACAAAACCGAGGGCAAAGTAAGTTCTGCTTTTGGAATAAAAGAACCAAGGCGGTCTGAAGTAAACTACTGCCCCCTTATCCTACTGGAGAATCTGATGTGAGCCTTGAGAAACTGAGAGTGGAACTTCTTTCAGATGTTAAGAAGAGGAATAACAGGGATGTGGTGAGGATGAAAATGGAAAAGACGTTTGCATCTAGGCATCACTTATATATGAAGTGGTACGTGACACACCCATGATACAAGACTTCCAGGAAAGATGGCCAGCGCTCTTTGAAGTAAATGAGGTACATGATTTGAGTTAAACAGTGAAAAACATCTTATTTTCGCAACAAAACGTGTTGATTTATATATTTTAAATATAAGATAATTAGAAAATGAAGTTATCAAATGATTGTCTAATTTTTATTTTCAGATAAATGCAGAATTTAAGCGCATTACCACCATGCCCCTGCAATCCAGATTTCTCTCGCAGTTAGATATACTAGCCGACAAACTTCTACAGCTATTCCAAAAACGAGGAGGACAGTTAGGCAAGCGTCTTGAGAAAACTTTGGCACCCATGACTCAAGTAAGAATGAATTTTTGGGAAACAAAATACTGAATTGATATAGAAATTTGATAGAGGAAATAGGACTCCAAACAAATGTCTTTCTCTTATAATCCCCTTGACCTAGGATGATGATGTTGATACAGGGCGGGAATGTGTTCTCAAGGGGCTGTGTGTGTACCTCAACGAAGACCCAGCAAATCTTGTCAGGGTGTTCATGGTGAGTGAAGTTATTTTACAGATTTTGATATTTTGTTGAGCACCAAAATACATAGCTAGTGAAATAAAATAGATCTAGGTTACTGAACTGATGCAAATTACGCAACACACTTCAGTTGTGTTTAGTAACATTTATATTGGTTGCTCCACCTAAAGGTCAGGTTAGTTTAATTTTGGCTTCCATTACATGACACACAGGTGAGTGCTTTATCCAAGTTAAAACGTAACTATAAAATGAATCTCTCGTGTTTTGTCGTCACAACACTATATAGGGCTTTTAATTTGAAACATGTACAGTCTGCATTTAAGTTTAATAGGGAGAAAAGGAGAGGCTCAGATGGACTGGCTTAAATTATTTAAAATTACCAAATCTTTTAAATAGCACACATTCATTATAATTCCATTGTAAATATTATTTTTGTTTTTTCGCACTCCAATCTATTTGTGATTTCACTGTGCAGGCAGAGGACGAAGCCGCCATCAAAGAATTGATTGAGGATACCACGGTGGGAATATTTGTCGTGAAAAATGATGCAACCAGTCGACCTGAGGACATTGGGATTGTCCTGGAAGGCCTGCAGATAATGCAAGGACTGGAAAACGCTGTATTAGCTGCTGCCATGGTGTTTGGCCTGATGTATGTATTTAACCTCACCTACCTTCCTGAGCTAAAGTTCACATTTGAAGTGCTCCAGAAAGTTGTGATGGAGCTGGACGGCACCACGCTCTCTAAGAAAGCCCAAGTTCTCAAAAACAGACTCTGACTGAGCTGTTGTCCTTCGATCTTTTTGCTCATTGGCTTGATTCTGGACTTTTGACATGCAACTCCTTTGCTGTTCATTGTTCTTGTTCTTGCAGTATTTACATACAGCATGTCTACTGTATTTTCAAAGGAATGTTTTTTCTAGAGCTCATGCATTCCCAAAATGTACCTCGGATTTGCTGTTTTCTCTTAAACTAATAGAGCTGCTGAATGAGCCATGGACCATGTTTGTTCTGTGAATGCACTTGACTTAAAAATGCACTTATGCAACTTTAGTTTTTCCTGTATTCTTTTTGCAGTATTTACATTTTGATTCTTGGAAGATTTAAATGTGTGGTAGGTCTAGTGATGTTGGTCTAGGTCTACTGATGTTTGATGTTTGTTTATTGTGCGGTGATACACATTCAAAACACTGGCAGTAGTTTTTTATTTTATTTTAATTGTATTTTTTAATTCGGCACAATTGTCAGATTGTAGCAGTTGTGGATGTTTACTGTGTTCTCCTGATTTGGTCCTGCTGTACTGCGTACAAATTGCATGTCCAAACTATTGGCATTTGAAGGTTGAGTCAACGATTAAGGGTAATTCTTGTTGTCAAAATCAGTGAATTTCTCTAAGATCCACTACCTGTCCGTACTGTGTATGTGCTATAAATCCTTTGTTAGTACTCAGCCTAGGCTCTGTAAACCAAGGACCTACCGTATCACATTTACAAAGCCTATAGGCTGTGTATTAACGATGGATTAGTTATTTTTTCTTATCAGCAGCCAAACCGTACTGGTAGATAGAGGATCATGAGGAGATATTCACTGATTTTGACAACAAGCATGCCCCTTAATCGCTGACTCAACCTTCAAATGCCAATAGTTTGGACATGCAATTTGTACGCAGGACAAGCATTCTCCAGAGTCGTCGACTCTAGGTTACACATGCATAATACTGGCTGTGCTATTTTATTTTGTTTTCATTTCATTAGAATTTTAACCGAGCAAAGTAAAAAAAAAATAAGTATTTGTGGATTTCAGTGTTAAATGTTGTATTATTTGAAAGAAATACAACACAAATACAATAGAAAGTTTGTCATTTGTGCCTTATTTATTTTGAAAATGTTATGCAAAATGTTGCAGATAAGAGATTAGATTAGGATGTACAAAAAGCCATTATTTAAATCAAAGATCTGCACAGAAATGTGTGGAAAATTATGCAGATGATTTTCAATTTAATAGTCTCATACTTACTTGAGCAGGTTAGGTAGATTTAACATGACAACACTAATTTAAATAGAAAAATCATGTTTCTTAAACAGGTTATAATTGAATATACTGAGCGTGTAAAATATATACAAAGTTATATTAAGTCATGTTGGTTTAACATGGGGTAATTAAGTATGTTTAACATAATAATAATAATAATAATAATAATAATAAGAAGAAGAAGAAGAAGAAGAAGAAGAAGAAGAAGAAGAAGAAGAAGAAGAAGAAGAAGAAGAAGAAGAAGAATTAAATAACAAAAGTAACGTTTGCATGACCAGCAATAATTCTGTCTATTTTTCTAAATTAAATAGTAAGAAGTGAAAATGATTTTAATATGTGCAACCGATGTACACTTTTTTTTCATGTATATCCAATAGACTTTTTTTTTCAGTGTACAGACATATTATCTCAGACATGTATTGTATTTCAGGATAAAAATAAATAAATATACATTTGCTTAAA
>NC_136937.1:25433585-25446085 GCF_949987615.1 Pollachius pollachius | reverse complement strand
TGGTGGTGGTAGGGAGGGTGGTAGTGGTGGTGGTGGTGGTGGCGGTGGTTGCAGTCAAGGTGGTGGTGGTGGTGGTGGTGTGGGAGGCAGTGGTCGGTGGTGGTGGTGGTGGAGGAGGTGGTGGTGGTGGTGGTGGTGGTAGGGGTGGTGGTGGGGATGGTGGTGGTGGTGGTGGTGGTGGTGGTGTGGGAGGCAGTGGTAGGTGGTGGTGGTGGTGGTGGTGGTGGTGGTGGTAGGGAGGGTGGTGGTGATGGTGGTGGTGGTGGTGGTGGTGGTGTGGGAGGCAGTGGTAGGTGGTGGTGGTGGAGGAGGTGGTGGTGGTAGAGGAGTGTTCTTAAAAAAAAAGATTCAATTGTTGCCATGCTGAAAGGCGATCAAAAAATAACCCCCAAAAAAGTGAAAAATGGCCCTCCTCCCTGGCCCTCGGCCCCTGTGTAGTGTGGGACACATCACAATATTTGACAGACTTCAACGTTAAGGCGTGGAAAGTAATCAAAACCTTCTACTGCCCCTCCTCCAACACACACACACACACCCACACACACACACACACACACACACACACACACACACACACACACACACACACACACACACACACACACAAACCCGCCCGCCCACACCTCCCTCCTGACTGGCTCCGGCATGTCATTGTTCGGGGCCCCTGACAGAGTTCAAAGCCGGGGCCCTTTGGTTGCTTCACAGCGTGTGTTGACACCATGTCATGAAATTAGCAGTTGTTACTGAACAGGTTTCAATCACAGGGGCCGAGCCAAGACCCAGCGGCCCGCTGTCGGACCCCCTCTTTCAGGGGCCCGGTCAACGAGGCCCGAGGGCCTTTCTTCTCACGGTTATTTTTTTATGAAATGCAACAGAAAAAAGTCCTGTTTAAAATGAAATTTAATAAATTTGTTATATTGCTAAACAAATACTCTCGACGTTGATGATATGCTGCATATATATATATATATATATATATATATATATATATACATATATGAATATATATTTGCTAGATAATAGTTGATTCGCATTTCCAGAGAAAGTGCCTTACAACTGTCATGTCTAGTTAAGTTTATCGGTTGGTTTTTCGGTCATTGGTCATTGATAAGTGTGTAAAAGTCTGCAAACATAAACACATATGTGAAGAAATAGAATTGATAATAGAATTGATAAATAATATTCATCGATAAATATTAGAATAGCGTTGTCCGTCTGATTTCTTAAACACAGCTCACAACACATGGCTCAACACACAGAATGATAGAGCTTTTGAACGCGAGATACACAGGACCTTTACTTCTGTTACTGGTGGGTCGCTGGGGGTCTGTGCCCCTCAGGTTCTGGTCCACCTCAAGCCACGGTAAGAAGGTCCGGTGACTGGCGGGTTGAGCTGTAATCAGACCGCACCTGTCACCTGTCCTCGGCCAACTGTCGTGTGCCACACCCCTCACGAAAACAATATCTACAACATTTAAATATATATTAATGGCTATTAACAATGATTACTGCTACTACTTATTCTACACCATAATGCATAGTAAAGAAGATAAGGAGGTATTCACAGCCTAAAATTAAATGTGACATTTATTTTGAAGGAATTGTGCTATAGGGTTCAATGGTAGGAGGTGAATCAGACGAAAACTATACTCAAGATGTTTCAATTTCCATGACATGAACCCTTAACCCATGAACCCAGCAAGTACCTAGCATTAACCTAGCATGAACCCAGCGTGTACCTACCATGAACCTAGCACAAAGTTAGCATGAACCTAGCATGAAACTAGCATACACCTAGCATGAACCAAGCATGAACCGAGCATGAACCTAACATGAGCCGGCAGCGTACCTATGTTCCCCAGGTCCTATGTTGGCCGGGTCCTATGTTCCCCGCTTTGTATGTGACCGGGGAACATAGGACCCTGTGAGCAAATCTTTTTTTTGTAGGATGGTAGGGGCAAGTACCGCCTTTTTCGCCTCTGATTCGCCTGTGATTGGTTAGAATGGCTCTCCTCCGATTGGTTATGGTTAGGGTTAGGTTTAGGGTTAACCCTCACCCTAACCCTGTCCCTAACCATAACCCTAAACTGACCCTAACCCTTTGCACCCGGGCAACATAGGACCTGGGGAACATAGGCATGACCCCACATGAGCCTAGCATGAACCTACCATGAACCTAGCATGAACCTAGCATGAACCAGCATGAACCTAGCATGAACCAAGCATGAACCTAGCATGAACCTAACATGAACCTAACATGAGCTGAACATGAACCTAGCGTGAACCTACCATGAACCTAGCACGAAAATAACCCAGTTTAAGATCCGATGTTTAGCGTTAGCTAATTGTCAAGATGGCACAAATTGTTTACTTATCAGACAACCTGTTTTAGCGTTTTCATAACACGTAATGACAACGGAAAAAACATGCTTATCTCATGTTGGCGATGGAGAGCCGTCAAGCGAGAGAAGTGAACACACAAGCATGCACGTTTGTGAAAAACACAGCGCTGCGCACAAATGTTCTCGATGGGTTGTCCTTTTATGTTCCTGCATGATGCATGAACTGTTTATGTTTCAGTTTGTGTTTGTGTGTGTGTTTGTGTGTGTGTGTGTGTGTGTGTGTGTGTGTGTGTGTGTGCGCGCGTGTGTGTTTGTTTGTGTTTAATGTGTGCATTATTGCCTCAAGGCTTGTCTCTGCACCGTGTATGCATCACCCCCCCCTCCCGCCCCCCCCCCACACACACAAACAAACAAAGACACACACACACACACACACACACACACACACACACACACACACACACACACACACACACACACACACACACACACGCACCAGGAATGATGCGGATGGCTTAGAGTCACAGGGAAGCCTGCTGTTAATTTATTTGCGCTGAGCATTATGGGGGATTAATGTACCTGACATTCTCCGACAACAGCCGGTGTCTTGTGCTCCTTTTCATACTTCAACAAATTCCTCGCAACGCCTGTTGAGAAATGTACATCCTTCCACCTAGCTGCCAAAGTAAGAGGAAGAACTGAACGCAGAAGAAGTGAGAGAAAAAATGAGAATTGTCAATGTTCACACGCTCACGCACACACTCACGCACGCTCACACGCACACACTCATGCACACAGACTCGCCCATGCACGCTCACATGCAGGCTCACATGCACGCTCACTCACACACACACTCTCACGCACACAAGTGCACACATATTCACGCATCTTCACACACGCATATTCAGGATCACGTGCGCATGTTCAGGCACACGCACACACACACACACACACACGCACGCACGCACGTGGCGTGCGTGCGTATTCAGCTGTGAACCTCTAGTTGCACAAGGCTGTTATTGGTGGCTGATGATAGCGGCAAAACATTAACATAATAATTAGTGTCTTGTAATTGTTTCATTAAAACCAGTTGTTCCATTTCTCCTCTTGTTCTCCCAAAAGACACGCAGACGGAGTCTGGACGCCAGCCAACCAAGAGGGATGGTCCGCAGCTACCGTGCGAGCCCAGCATGTTTTCATTCTGCTTTTTTTCCTTCTTCTTCGCTCTCCTACTTGCCGGGAAAGCCTGGTGCCCCCCCCCCCCCCCCCCCCACCCCCCCCCCCCCCCCCCCCACCCCACCCACACACACACACACACAAACACACCCCCTCCCCTCCACACATCCCCCGACACACCCTCGCATATAGTATTGGCTCTCTATGAAAAAACGATGCATTGGTGAACATTGGAGAAAGCATACATTTCTCTTATTTTATCCTCACATATTTTGGGAGAGTTGTTTTGATTTTTAATGCGGGTGCAGGCATGGTCATTTCAATAACCAAGTGTTTTTTTTGGGTTGACATTGTCGCTTTTACATGACAAAAAGAAGCAAGATTGGTTTTAAAGAATGACACTCTAAACCGTTCACTGTCCATTAAAACCTTAATATCACACGTCATGTTATCAGTAACATTTGATTCATCTCCGTTAGTCATACATAGTGTTTATGCTTCAATCCCATTCCCAGCATAGAAATATATACACATTATAGTAGATCCAAGCTTCATATGGTGGGTGTGGGTAAATGTTATTATTTTTTTGAATTACACGATACAAACATAAACACACCCACACCCACAGACAAACACACACACACACACACACACACACACACACACACACACACACACACACACACACATGGATTGCTAGGGTTTTTTTTTTTTGTGACACACCAACTTTAAGCCAAAATCTTAAGGAGTTCCTCTCCCCCACAGATCATTACCAAAGCACCTCTGTGTCCGTAATCAAGACGGCTGCTCCGGGAACACAATGCACATAACAATTGTAGGCTGCCCCTCATCCTCCTCCTCCATTGGAGGAGGAGGATGTGAGGAGAGGAAAACAAGGTGGGATCGGAGGGAGAGGAGAAGGAAGAGGAGGAGGAGCAGGGGGAGAAGAAAAAGGAGGAGGAGCAGGAGGAGATTGAAGGAAGGAGATGGAGGCGGAGCAGGAGGAGAAGGAAGAGGAGGAGTTGGAGGAGGTTCAGGGGGATATTGAATGAAGGATTTGGAGGAGGAGCAGGAGAAGAAGGAAGAAGAGGAGTTCGGGGAGAGAAGGTAGAGGAGGAGTTACAGGAGGTTGAGGAGTAGGAGGAGATGGAGGAGGACTGAGGACAAAGCTGAAGAAGAGTTGGAGGACAAGGAGGGACAGGAGGAGAAGGAGGAGGGACAAGGAAGAGGAGGAGTTGAGAAGGAGGAGGAGGAAGCGAAGAAGAGGGGGGAGTTGGAGGAGGAGGAGGACGTGAAGAAGAGGGGAAGGAGTGGAAGGAGGATGTGGAGGAGGAGGGGGAGGTGGAGGAGGTAAAGAAGATGAGGAGGAGTTGAAGGAGCAGGAGGAGGGACAAGGAGAAGGAGGAGGTAGAGGACATGGGTGAGGAGTAAACGTTGGATGAGGAGAAGGAGGCGGTGGAGAAGGAGGAGCAGCTACTGTATCACTTGTGCAGACCTAACGCATACATTTTGATTCCCGCCTCCTCCAAAGACTTATTTGTTGGCAGTGGTTATATGAAGCGATAGACTCATGCTGACAACAATTCTGTCAACTTATTGAATCTTGGAGAGGGCTGGAAAAAAAGGGGGCAATCTTGAAGGCATAGTGCAATCTAAAAAACATTGATAAACAAATAAATGTGACGAAAGAGCAATATGTTTGTTTGTTTGTTTCTGGTGGGTGTCGATTTAGCCTCCGTTCTCCCCTCCCCCCCAAAAAAAAAGAATCCCGCAAAGAGTGATTGGGGTAGTGCGCTGCAATTAACTCAGTGAGAACCGTCTATAAATCAACTTCCTGACTCGGGGATGTTTGTTGCCTTTTTTTATTTTTTTTATTTTTTTATTTTAATTAGCACCATCCCACTGCTGCATTGTGGGTCTCGGAAATAACGGCCCCAGATATCGGGAACTCGGAGGAACATACAGACGCAAGTTTTCTGAAAATCACATTCATTCTTTGCACGCTGTGGGGGAGAGCCAATACACATATTTATCAGACATGTTAGGCTTTTGAAATAACATTACAAAAATCTTTAAATGGTGATCTGTTTGGATGCTATTGAAATATTCATGTTTGCCATATATTTGCACTTGGCATTCATGATGAACTGATTTATGAGTTCCATTCGATTCACAGAAGAAATTGAGCATTTATGCTAATTATCCTTAATTTGGAATATCCCCTCGATGACTTTGATAGCTGAAAATATGAGATGTACGTGTAAATATGTACGAAAAGTGTTATGGGCACACGGCTGTAATGTTTCCTCGACTGTGTCCATCAAACGATGAAGAACACTTTTATCAAACATTAACCTTATCAATCATTTACTTGGATTCCTCACACACACACGCACGCACACATAATCGCACACACCCACATACGCACGCACACATGAACACACACACTCACACACACACAAACCTTGCAAGCACAGCTGATGATGCTAATACTATTTAGATGTTGTGCAAGCTAACCTCCTTAAAAAAATCTGACTAGATTTGGCCTCCCCGAAAAACGCACTCTCTAAGATTTGGCCCCTGAAAATCGGCCCCCAAAAATGTGCCGTTTCAGCAGCACAAAGGGATTGCCTAGACGTGTTTGATTCCCTCTGTGCATATGTAAAAGCGTGCAGGGAGAATAGCCTGGTATGTGTGTGTGTGTGTGTGTGAGAGTGCATGTGTGTATCAGAGAGGAACAGAGAGACACAGTGCCAACGGAGAAATTGGCAGAACTATCTGGGCATTTGACAGGCCTCCCCTTTGGTCAAATGGACCACGGCACTACTTTGGGGAACACCGCCACCACGCACACACACAGACAATCACATACACGTACACACACACACATACACTGCGACACACAAACTCTCCCCCCCCCCCCCCCCCCCTCCCTTCAGTTCCAGTGTCTCACCACAAATTACCCATAGGGGACTGTTTGCATGCATGCACGCACGCACACACACAAGCACACACACGCACGTACACGTGCACACATTAGTACAACACAAACCCATATTCAGTGGCTTTGGAGTTCCAAAAATTCAAGCAAAGGCAGCATGTTTTGTTTTTATTGCAGAAATGATGGAAAACAAAAGTGATTTGAATGCTTGAAACATCATACTGTGAGTTATAGTCATTCATTTTAGTATTTAGCCAAATACAAAACACAGTTACAGAGATATCCTATTCCTTTTTGGGACATTAACCCTGGATATTGAATTATTGAAGGAGTTTACTCTGGTGCACAAAAGTAAGTTTTTGTAGCTTCATTTATGTTGTAAATCTACTTCGGTCATCCGATCAAACACTTTCCATGGGCAACATTTCAAAAAAGAAACAAAGTTGTTTAGTTCAGATGGAGGCAAAGAGAAACAAGCCTGGGCTTTGCACTTGGGAGATTCCATGGAGGAACCGAGGGTGTTTGGAAGTGTTTGTGATTTTCCTTCGACCTGTTTGGACAAAATGTGCGAGTATGGGCGTGTGTGTCTGTCTGTGTGTGTGTGTGGCCCCTGGTTGGCCCTTGCTTGTGCCCCGCAGGGACATCCCGAGTCTCACAAGGCTACTGCTGCTACTGCCCCCCCCACACACTCCCCCCGCCCGGCTCCCCGACCCTCCAAAGAAAGAGAGAAACAGCAGACAGATGCTTGCCTTCTCTTCTGCTGCCCGCCAGCCTGCTCCTATCCTGTTGTGCCTGTCTGTCCCTCATATCTGCCTGCTTGGCTGTCTGTCGGGCTAGATGTATGTTATTTCTTTCTGTCTGTCTGTCTGTCTGTCTGTCTGTCTGTCTGTCGTGTCTCTTTGTCTGTCTGTCTGTCTGTCAGTCCGTCTGTCTGTCTGTCTGTCTGTCTGTCTGTCTGTCTGTCGTGTCTCTCTGTCTGTCTCTCCGTCTGTCGTGTCTCTCTGTCTGTCTGTCTGTATCTTTCTGTCTGTCTGCCTGTCTGTCTGTCTGTCTGTCCGTCTGTCGTGTTTCTCTGTCATGTCTCTGTCTGTCTCTCGTGTCTGTCTGTCGTGTCTCTCTGTCTGTCTGTCGTGTCTCTCTGTCTGTTTCAGGAGACTTGCTTCATCGTGCTATTGGACTAGGCTGACATTCGTCAACCAACATGTCCGATCCATGTTAACCTGACACATACAAAAACACACACATACACACATACACACACACACACACACACACACACTCTCCGTCGGCTGACGGGCCCTGGATCGCAGTGCAGGGGCCATCTGGGCTGGTCTGTCTGCTTGTGTTTGTTTCTGTATTTGTTGACTCCTCCTGTGTGTGTGTGTGTGTGTGTGTGTGTGTGTGTGTGTGTGTGTGTGTGTGTGTGTATGTGTGTGTCCATGTGTATGTGTGTGCTAGCATGCGTTTTTTTCTGTGTGTGTGTGTGTGTGTGTGTGTGTGTGTGTGTGTGTTTGTGTGCGTCCATGTGTATTTGTGTGTTAGCATGCGTTTTCGTGTGTGTGTGTGTCCATGTGTATGTGTGTGTTGGCATGCGTTTTTGTGTATTGTGTGTGTGTGTGTGAGTGTTTGTGTGTGTGTGTGTGTGTGTGTGTGTGTGTGTGTGTAATGTGAGAGTCCATCCAGTGTTCACCAGGGAAGACCCTCCCCTCAGAGAGGCAGCCATCTGACAGGAGGCTAAAGACCAGCAGCAGCAGCACGGGGTCTTTGTATATATATATATATATATATATATATATATATATATATATGCTGCAGTCGGGGGTCCGCTGCCAACACCGGGAGCCTGGGACCAACACCAGGGGGGGGGGGTCTCCAACCAACACGCAGGGGGCATTCTGCGGTAATGAGGAAGGACATTTTAATTAGGCCGGTTGCATCTTGGGCAGAAAAATAATAATCTGCATGCAGGGGACAGTGATGGGAGGGAAGCCCTTTCGTTGTGTGTGTGTGTGTGTGTGTGTGTGTGTGTGTGTGTGTGTGTGTGTGTGTGTGTGTGTGTGTGTGTGTGTGTGCGCGTTTGTTTGTTGGGAGGGCGGCACTGCCATCAATAATTTTGGGGAATACTGGTGGTTTTGAATTTTGATTTGATTTGATTATTTATGTGTTTTTTTGGCCTCAAAGCAGAGATTATGAACAGAAACAAATATGGTGAAATTCAATTCTAATGCCACTTACACTATCACTTTAGACCTCTCCTTTTTATTCCTGGATTACATTATTGGTATGAGGCAGTAAAGAATAAATGAAGAGATGGATGGATGCTAATATCTATTACAGTGGGGACCATCTCAGTGGGGACCCGTCTCAGAATGTATATCAGCATTAATATTATAAGTATAATATATATATATATATATATATATATATAGGAGGAGTTGGAGAAGATGGAGGAGGAGCAGGAGGAGGGGAAAATAGAGGGGGAGGAGCAGGGCAGGAGCATATATATATTATGCTTATAATATTAAGGCTGAAGTTTCTGACCCAAAGAAACACCTTGATTTTGATTATCAGGAAACATTGTTCAGTTATTCCCTTGCAATCCCCAGCATTAAACTTGGCAGGGGTTGTATAATCATCATGGTCTCAGCCAGAGGATGGGAACCACTGGGATACTGGTAACCCCATCACTAATATAGCCTTAAATAGTTCCATATGAACCACATAATATTCAGAATAATAGCAATGATATCAATTATAAAAATATAGAAAAACATTATAATGCAACAAAACGATTATTAATCAATGGATATTGATTTTTCATCAAATTTAAAATGTATGCAATAATGCTTACATTAAATGTTTACATTCCTGATGCCATGTGCATTTGAATGTATTAGTTTCTCCTCAAATATGTACAAAAGTATGATCAAAATCCTTCATGCATATCTGTGTACTCTCTTGAAAGCAAACGTTCTCCTTGTCAACTTTACATTCCAGGCGCTCATCTTTCCCTCATAAGACTCATCGCCACATCGCTATTGGCAGGTGAAGGTCAGACTGCATCAGACGACGTGATGTGACAGAAGCACTTGCCATTCGAGACAGCACATTCTATTTGTGGATTGTAGTAATTACAACGGATCATGTCAACTTGGGTCATTTCAATATTATTTAATCAATATTTGGAATATTGACCCTGCGGCCAAATCAAGTGTGGGGGGGGGGGTTGGGGGCTGCATGCACCCTGTGATCCGAAGTTAAACATATCATAAGAAAGTTTGAATGATTCATATTCAAAAGACAATATCAAATATATATCAATGATTACACCAGTACGGAGCAGAGAATGTACTTCTTTCGAAATAAAAGCCAAATTAACTACAGCAGCTTAATATTTTAATGATAAGTATCCTTATTAAATTTAATTATTTTTACATTCCGAAATGGAATTCAAAGAAGGCTTTTGAGAACCTGGGAGAAGCCAATGGCTAGTTGCTCAGCATGCTAATCAACTAAAGACAAGATCAGAAAGAATAGGTAATTTGGAACACAAAAAGAATAAGTAATTTGGAAGACACGTACCCATGTGGGCAAATTATTTATGCCTAATGAAACAGGCTTGTGCATTCATTTGCAATTAACTGTGCTCTATTACCTGTCATTGGAAACGCCTGCTTATGCAGCCGACAGCTCTGAAGCACGCACTTTTAATTTCAATTGGAGATGCAGACACTTCCTGATAGGAAGATTATAGATGTTTCTAGACTCCTCCGGTCGTGGATCCATGGGAATTTCGATTTTCAATTGCCTGGATGGTGAATCGAACCAAGGTTTCCTGTGCACTTTGTTTTATTAGATTACAATCTGTAAAGGTTTTAGAATTCTGAAGTATGTTTGTCGGCAGATGTTTTGTGTGTTGCTTCAAAAATCCCTTTTGATTTTGTGTATACTTTATATATCTAATATATAAAAAATGAATACCATACAATACTGTAAGTACAAATAAATAAATGTGCATATGTGAAAACACACAATATTTAAAATAAGGGGCCGATGCCCTACGCAAAACTCTTAAATGTATAAAAAACATCCAATCCTTCAATCAACTACAACTATATCCTGGAGACACACACTATAAACATAACAGTATAGCATTATTGTATCAACAAAGCTCTAACAGAAAAGTATGTTTTACCAACATACAAAAATACAACTATGACAGTTTTGCGAAGACCAAAACAAATCAACAAAGTACAAACATTTGTATATATCAACGAATAACAAAATGACAAAGAACATTCATTGACGCAACAACACATGAACAAGGTAGTACAAACCTATCAGCACATTAACAATTACATACTGTACATTCATACTGTTGAGGATATACATTCTTGCAAACAAAAACATACCACATCCACGAAGTCCACACATATGAACACACAACTCATTGTCAAATTAAGTACATTCATACATACCAAGACATCTCATTGAACCTGACTTGTTGGACAATAACATTAGTCCAGAATCAAGCAAAAGCTAAAAAAAACTACTAATATATCTCCATCACTTGTATTGTAGTTTTTTATTCAAAGAACATCATTAGTAACATCATAAAACAATTAACATAACAACTCAGAAGACTACACATGGCAACAATATAAAATGTTGCAACTAAACACCATATACATTCACTAAACAAAAGATTCTGAAAATAAAATGCAAATGTATCGCTAGAAATGTGCAATTTTTTTATTAGAATGTTGAAACTAACTTAAGATGTTGCATTTTTCCACTAAGAATAAAACCTCCCATCCATTTTGTTGCGGCAGTCAGACATTTCTGGGACATATTGCTGTTTCATCGATACACTGAACGCTCATATGGGTTGTTTTGGGTCATATTGACTGGGCCCTATTCTGCCATTTGGGTTGAAGATCACGTTGGCAGTAAAGGGGCTTCTCCCATAAACTCATCACCACATTTATACCAGGCTAGTTGTTACAAGGGTATGATGGGCAAGTGTAGCAAAGGTAAATAGTAAGTAAAATACTGGCTCAAAATTATACTTACGATTTTACAAGTACAATTTAACAAAGGAATATGATTGTACTTAAAAACTACTGTTTTACTCATGTGCAGTAGGCCTTCTTGTAACCCCTTACTACCCACCAGTGTACCAAGCCAAACCACATACACAAACTACATGCATACCAACAACGAATCGACAAAGTAGGCCTACAAACACTCATCAGTACCAACACCCATTGACAAAGTACATACATTCACACACACCAAGATCAAGTGAAAGAGAGGGGGTGGTCTCTGTACTGTGTGTACTAGTAGACACAGTGAGCCACTGGCTCTTTAAAAGACTCGATTACCCAGAGGACCCTCCCTTAAGAGCACATCTCCTGTTAAGTATGGAGACCCTGCGAGTAAAACCCTAGAAGGTCTTCATCTGGCTTTCTTTAAATATACCACGCTGTCTGGGGAATATAATGCCTTCCATATATAATTAAGAACAAGTGGCATGATGAAAGGTTTATGTGGTGTATGTGTGTGTGTGTGTGTGTGTGTGTGTGTGTGTGTGTGTGTGTGTGTGTGTGTGTGTGTGTTGTGTGTCTTTATGGCATACCTTTAACAACGGCTGGTTGCTGTGCAGTACGGGGATGTGTAGGGTTCTCAGACATTGGTGTTTAGATGTGCTCGTATGTACGACATTTACATTTTAGATTTGGGGGTTTGGGTGTTGAATGGGTGGGCTTGTAGGAGGAGGGTCCTCAGAGTGTTGTAGTAGAGAGTTGACTGCCGGAAAAGAATGAGGTTTGTCCACCCCAGACAGACAAGACAGTTGATGGTCGGAGCTGAGGAGGACGACAAAGCTGGAAAGACTCCTCACTCTGGTGTAAAAGTCAGGAACATTTTTGGTGTAGGTGATGGAATAGGTGTTCTACACAATAGGTGTTATACACCTATTCCAACAACTGATTTATCCAGATTTTTACACAAGAGTGAGGAATTTTCCTAGCTTCAACGGC
>NC_136937.1:25418585-25428585 GCF_949987615.1 Pollachius pollachius | reverse complement strand
TTTAAAATCAAATTATTAGTTTTCTTGGGTCTCAGTTTGCATTTAACCATTATCAATCATTGCCTAAAAGTAATTATATATATATATATATTTTAAATGGGCAATTATTCCTTGTAACATCTGAAAGTATCTTCAAAACCTTATTGAAATGACCAAACCAAGAGAACCTGAAAGATGTTGTGTTGTTGTGATCAGTATTCGTTGTGAGGAATGACTCCTCAGGTATTCATAACCTAAGATCAAGGTGGGATTGCCGTCATTGATCGGGAGAAACACCTAGATTGAATTTGTATCCCTCCTATCGGTGCTCTTCAAACTGCCTGCCATTAAAACAGTGGCCTAAACCTAAGTCTTAAGCCCCAGGGTCCAAGGCAATGACCCCAAAACGAATCCCCTTTTCAAATTCGGATTTCTGTCATGGAATTGTGACTTACCTGTAAAAAGAACCTTGACTTGAAAAAGTTTGGTAATGTGAAAACTTGCCAGGTGGAACAAAAGGTGAAGGATATTATCGACCAGCCATTGAGGTGCTGGGTAGGATCCAGACTTGCTGTTTCTTCATTAGGGGTCCGAGCAGCGAAGCTGCTTGGTCCCCTATTGTTTCTGCAACGTTTTTTTTTCCCCTCAAATTCTGTAAAAGTCATACTGCAGCCTTTACCGTAAATCGAAAATTCTTGAAATTTTCAGGTATGGTTACCAATAACCCCCACTACCTGTACACCCAAATTTGTGGTACTGTACCCAAAGGTGGCGCTATTGTAAAAAATCATGAATTAGGCTTATTTCTCCTCACCAGATTGACCTGGACTCAAAATTCTTTCATAATATTAATCTCTAGAAACAGATGCATCTATAAAACCAACAAACCTACAAACAATTTCATATTAAAGCCAAACATGATAAAAAGATTCACAGGCTACAATAATAATCAAAAATTCACCAAAATCGCCACATGAAATCTTTAGACCAAGCCTCACAAAAATCATCAAACAGAATTTGTTTTATTTAGTTCCATTTGAGAAATATTGGCCAATAGATTTGGAGCAGTTAGCCAATTTTTCTTATATTACCATTTTGTTATTGTATAAAAAAACATATGACTATTATTAGGTGGATACCAATACCCCCCACTTCCCATAAACAACAAATTTTGGTACTGCACCCAAAGGTGGCGGTATTTTAAAAGATTATGAACTAGCCTTATTTCTCCTTACCAGGTTGACCTGGACTCAAAATTCTTTCATCATATTAATCTTTAAAATCAGGTGCATATTTTTCACCCTTGTCTTCTGCTCTAAAAATGTTTACTTTTCCCACAATTTCATAGAAAAGCCAAATGTCCACAGTCTCAACCCATTTTGCCTATATGACTATTTTGTTATTGTATAACTACCATACGGATATCATTAGATGGATACCATTAACAATGCACATTTTCAGATACGTACTCTTTTAAGAAAGCCCTTAATTCTCTTGTGAAATGTGTGCTTGGAGTGTCTTGATGTTGTGTGCTTATCAATCGACATTTTCACCGTGTGAATGAGGATTCATACAGTTCTGGAATGTCAGTGGCTCAATGGGATAATGCCTTGTACTAGTGATCATTAGGTTTAGAGTTCTAAACCTGATTAGTGCAATATGAACAAGCTGAACATGACATTCTGTCATTGCCACTCATTTAAGAAACACAACATTGAACAGCACCTGAAATTCATCAGACAATCAACATTCCGGCTCATTAGTTTCCAAGAATCTGACTGCCAAGACAGCATTAAGGGGTTCTTCTATGTCTGTATTTGGGAGAGATTAGGGATTGCACTCAAGAGCATTAATAAAACGTAGACCCTAACCCTTTTGACCAATTGATTATCAAACAGAAACTAAATGGCCCACTTCGCACAGTAAGACAAACAAACGTGACCTTTAGGTCATGATTAGGAGACTGCATCGCAGAAGAGTGAACAATCCTAACGCACTACAACATGCAGAACATTAATTTAAATGCGAGCCCTACTACCCAGCAGGAGTGATTGTGTGCTATTTCTATTGCACACAAGCTGTGGATAAAACAAAGTCAACTTCACATCTGTGAAAGTTCTGGAAGACAAGGACGGTGCTAAGGAGGGACGCCTGCCAAACCAAAGTGTCTTTAAAAAACCCTTAACCTTGACAGGAGAGAATGTACGCTCTGGAGTATCGCCTCCAGGTCGATCAATCACCCTCTAAATTAAAGGGGAAGTGAGGCGTAGGATTTACATTTTCTTTCCCTTCCTCTCTTCTCATTCTGCTCATATCGTCGGCCATGTTTTGACAACAGACCCCAAGCGAGTCGCATCTCACATCAGACCGTCTCCTCGTAAATCAACAATGAGGACGTCACCAAGAAGATCGGTGGGAGATTCATCCAGGCGAGCTAGCTCAGCGGTACATTCCATCCACGTTTTTGGAGTCTTTCTCCCCCCCACCAATGGCCCCTTAGAGGGGGCCCCGCATTATCCTCGCCAACAAAAGGAAGAAGTGGCTTGGTGCGATCAACGTCGTTCTGTACATATTAAACAATGCTCGGAAGCCCCGGTGACAATGCTCGGAAGCCCCGGTTCCTTTTGATTAGAGGGGGATTTGATCACGCGGCGGCCATTTCCCACCGGCTCCTCTGATGTTAATAAAACAAGCTGTACCTTTAAGAAAAAAATGGGCGTGGGCAGGAGTGTGAGATGGAGGTAAGGTGGAGAGCGATGCCCAAACAGACCAAAAATGACCAATAAAGTTGAGACATTCTATGAACGCTGCAGAATATGTGTCACACGGTCTAAACGTGAGGTCTGACAGAAATTTTCTAGATGGCTCAATGCTTCGGTGGAGGTGTCGAGCCAGGAAACACTGCTGATCTTCCACTGTGTCGCGACGGAACAAAGAGGATGAAGAAAGGGTGATAATATGCTAATTAAACGAAGAATCACCTGGATATCGGGTAGGTTCATCAGAAGGGATTAACAGGCATCTGTCGTGCCATATCACTTCCTAGCTTTGTAAGCTAATAGCTAATTAGTGTTGTGGCACCATGGAGTGTCCATTGCCGCCGTGTTCGGAACACAAGAGACGGGTGGGAAAGGGAATGTTGCGGATTTGCTTATCAACAATTTAACATCTTGGACATATTACATATCTTCATAGGTTTACTATTTGTCGGGATATTGTGGCGTTGATAGTAGTTGCGTCATGATTTTATTTAAAGAAAGAGCAGTTGACACTTGATAGAAGCTTTGTTTTCAAGCAACAGCGTCGTTAGTTCTCACTAACTCAAAATCAATTCACTGTTTCATAAACCAAAGCCTGTGTCTTACTTAACAGTAAACATTCACTTTTTTGTTATTGCCAGATCACAATTGCCTTTGGTGTTATAATGTTTCATTGTTTTTTTTACCCCCTTCACCAAACCTCCCCTGAATCGTCATCCCTCCCATAAAGATCGGTTAAACCCCACCCTCTGTGCTGCCGGGCAGGTCTTTAAAAGGCCAAACAAGCGATGGAACGGCTAGATAATCAAACAAATATATGAATAAATAAAAGGGGCCAGGAATTCAGCATATGTACATGTGTATGTGTGTGGCTTCTGCTCTGGCCCAACCTATCTGTGTGGTGGGGTGGGTTGGGGTGTGTGGAGGAGGTGGAGGAGAGAGAGGGGGTGTGGGGGCAGACCCAACATGTTCCTTGTGTGTAAAAAAAAAAAAAAAACAACCCACAACCTTGGCAGGGGTACAGGCATCTGCTGCCTGCCCGCCTCCCGCTTTGCCAGCTCACCGCGCGCACGCAAACATCTGCTTCCCCCCCCCCCCACCCCCACACACACACACAAAGGGGCCGAACGTGCGGCTCTTGACAGGTCCGTTCTGCTAGCCTCATCCCACCCCCCCCCCCACACACACACACACATGCCAGTTCTTTACACAGAAACCTTAATGCGTTCTGTCAAGCCATTAGCCCGGCGATACGATCGCAGAGCGCAGGCCCCCCCATTAAGCCATCAGTGTCCACCTGTGATAAAGACGGCCATTTGTTTTCTTAAGGTCCCACTTAATGTCCGTTTAGCTCAATTTGTCAGGAAATGTGCAACAATTTCCCTCCACCCCTCCTGGCCCCAAATCTGGTCTGAGGGGAGGATGGTTTCTTTTGGTTTTTTTTCACGTTCCTTTTCTTTTTTCAGGCTCATAATGCATATTCAAATGAGGGATTAAATTGTCCTTTTTTTTCGTATTGACGTATCGCATTGCGCGCTGCGGTGGCGGTGTGGCCTGTGTTTTCACTCTAAAAGCTGATTTTTGGACGGTGAGGGCAAGCGCTGGGACTCATTCTTCTTCCATTAGCCTCGGTCCAAGGACCCGTGCTCCCGTCTCCTGATAGGCCGATGACAGCCGGCTCTCCACCCAGCACTGTGTGATTATCACCGCCGCACCGGACGCCTTAGCCACATAATAACACCTTTTAGGACGCACCGGGACTGCGGTTACACGTCCGCGCAAGGGCTGCGCAAACAGGCACACACACGCACACACACGCACACACGTGCATTCACACACTCACATATACACGCACACAGCCACACACACGCATGCACCCATTCGGAAGCATGCACAAACATGCCCACACACAAATACATATATATATATATATGCGCATGCACACACTCCAACAAAAGCGTGCACACACACACCTGCGCACATACGTACTGTAGGCATGCACAAACATGCACACAATCACACACACCTACATGCATGCGCATGCACACATTTACACACACACCCACACCAAAGCTCGCACACACACACACACAGGCAAGCCATGCACACGCATGCTCACACTTACACACACACACACACACACACACACACACACACACACACACATGCCCGCGCACACAGTAACACACACGCACACACGCACATAAGCGTAAGCATACACAAACATGCACACACACACTCACTCACACACACTAGCACACATTCAAACACTGTTGTAATTCCAGCCCTTCTGAGGACAGCAAACAGGCACTGAAACATCTGCTGATGTTTGGTCTGCCGATGCATCATTTGGATTTTGGAACGGGAGGGGTGGGAAGGGGGGGGGGGGGGGGGGGGGGGGTTGTGGCTGGGAAACCTGAATGATCCTGTATTTTTTATCTCATCTGCAATCGCAAGCGTTAGGAGTACACCGTTATCAGTCATTTACTCCAAGGTACATTAGAATTGATAACGCACACACACACACACACACACACACACACACATACAAACACACAAACTCCCACACACACACACACACACACACACACACACACACACACACACACACAGCAGCGACCCCAGCGCCGTCAGCGGTTTGTCCTGGCATGGCCGGGATCCAGTGTACACAGGGGCTTCCTATCCCTCCCCCAGGCCGAGATCTTGCAGGGAGGGGCGGAGCTTGGATAGGCTGTGGGCAAGGACATGCGTGGCCACGAACCAGAGAGACCCCCCCCCCCCGCCAACCACCCACCGCTAACCCCCAAGCCTCCCGGTAACGGTGGTGGTGGTGGTGGTGGTGGTGGTGGTGGCATTGTGGACATCTGTCGTGGTTGGAGAGCTCGCCGCGGTGGAAGGATGGGGTGTCCGCTCGGCGCGTGTGCTACTTGGCCATTATCCTGGCATCCTAATGATGTGTGGGCAGCGGAGGGAGGGAGGGAGGGAGGGAGAGAGAGAGAGAGAGAGAGAGAGAGAGAGAGAGAGAGAGAGAGAGAGAGAGAAGGGAGAGAGAGAGAGAGAGAGAGAGAGAGAGAGAGAGAGAAGGGAGAATGGTCGGAAAAAGAGAGAGAAGGGGGTGCAGATAGATGGAGTGAGCAGAGGGAAAGGGAGAAAGGGAGAGAGAGAGAGTGTGTAGGGGAACTCTTGGGATACCTTGGGAAGTTAACACACGCGGTTGAGCAGAGGCAGCAACGCCCCACTTCCCCCACCACCATCACCACGATTCCCATCTGCCCCTGCTCTGACTGCACCTCAACGAGCGGGGGGGGGAGGGGTTGGTGGGAAATAGTGGGACGTGTTGGAGGGGGGGGTGGGGGTCGTGCTGTTCCCCCTCCGCCCGACGCACGACAAGCTGTAGAATCAGGGCCCATTAGCCATGGCGGTGATTGGAAACACACAGTGCACACAGTGGCCCGCCCGGCATGGAGTCCCCGCCTCCGCCGCCGCCTGTCATCGCCATACCTGCCCCGCTAATGGTCCCCCTGCAACCGGGTCTGCCGTGCGATTGGTTGGCTGCCCCTGAAGAGAGACAAGGGAGGGAAGGGGGGGGGAGGCACCCGAGGTGGCGGTTTTAAATGCCAAAACAAACAGAAAATAAATAAATGAGTGGAAATGCTCCGGATGAGAGGTTGTATTCCAGCTCAGAGGGCCTATCAACGGACCCCACGATTAGGGCTTGAATGCCAAGTGTGTGTGTGTGTGTGTTAAACAGGCAGGTTAAGTGTCATGAGACCGGACCGATGTATATGTATACACAGTGAATGTAAGTACGCTGACATTTCTGTGGCGAGTCACATTTTAAGATTCATCTCTTGTTTAGCGTCAAATAGATGAGTTGGGCTGATAGTAAATATGGAACGTAAAAAGCACTCTGATTGGCTAAAGATATAGCCAATGAGCATTAGGAGAGTAGAGTTAGGTTACATATCACAATTTGGTCAAAATATTACTTAGGCAATGATGCTATGAGGCTAACGCTAATGTACAGTTTGTCAACAGCTGCACATTCGCAGACTGTGTAGCTGTAGACAAACTGGGGACAAAGGTGGTCATGTTAGGATTTTTTGACTATCAAGACTAGCTCTAGCATACAGAAAATGTTTACAGCAGGTTGGTATAGCTGTTGACACAGAAAACATTGCAACGTTGACTTAAAGCAACCCTGGCGCCTGGACATCGTGAAACGTAGAACTTCGACTGCCTCATCTGTTTGAGCTCGTAGAAGTTAAACCATGTCTTCTCCCGAAACAGTTTGGTGTCCGCTTTCACAGGGCAAGTCACTAACCAAAAAGGATTTTTCCTCTCGCTCGGCGCGTCGGTCGACTCTTCGAGGTAAAGCGTTTGCCCGCAGGTACGGACGAGAGACACTCTCGAGTGAAGCCAGGATTATAAAAGGTCCAAATGTTTGCCTTGTAAACAGGCGCACCGCAGCCTCGAGCACTCCATCGATACAGCCAACGCTCACAGGACATAAGGGGATTATCACCAGCAGCAGATGTTAAGCCAGTGAAACTGAACAGAATCAATTATGTCTCAGTGTGTGGATGTTTGTTTGTGTGTGTGTGTGTGTGTGTGTGTGTGTGTGTGTGTGTGTGTGTGTGTGTGTGTGTGTGTGTGTGTGTGTGTGTGTGTGTACAGTAGCACAGTGGCTGAATCAAAGATGGCGACTTCATTCAGAGTGAATGTGGAATAAGTCGAGCCCTAGGTAAGGCCTTTCACCGGTACTGGCATGGGACGTGGGGACGCACCCAGGCAGATGTGAACGGGACATTGAGGTGGTAATGGAGTGGGTTGTGAGGCGCGGACAGTGTTCACATGGGTTGGGCATCTTCTTTTTGGCATCTTCTGCACGTATGCTCGCTTACGATCAGATTCACACACACACACACACAC
Source organism: Pollachius pollachius (assembly GCF_949987615.1). Classification (NCBI taxonomy): domain Eukaryota; kingdom Metazoa; phylum Chordata; class Actinopteri; order Gadiformes; family Gadidae; genus Pollachius; species Pollachius pollachius. Next base: position 25,420,915 of record NC_136937.1, on the reverse strand, counting down.
ACACACACACACACACACACACATGCAAGCATGCACGCTTGAGAAAGATTGAGAGAGAGAGAGAGAGAGAGAGAGAGAGAGAGAGAGAGCTTTCCCCCATGATGGACTGCTTTCATTTCTCACATCTGTCGGGTGCTATGTGAATACAATGTCCGTGTACCTGGGAAAACTAAATCACCCAGCGGCGAACGATTTCAAAAACAAAACTCTGATCGAGGAACGAGGTAGTTAACCACATTAAACTAACCTGGAATGATGGATGCTGTGGCAACTCTCTAGGGGTCAGGGGTCACTGGCTAACATCCCCCCTCCCCCCTCCTAAACCATCGCAAGCAGAAGAAGATAGATGATGGTCAGGAACCCCTCCCCACACACACACTGACACTCACACACACACACACGCACACACACACACACACACACACACACACACACACACACACACACACACACACACACACACACACACACACACAACCCCCCACACTCCCCGGAACGCCATTCCTTGTTCACTCTATGTCTCATAAGACACCTGATAAGCCAACTAAGGATTAATGGAGTGTGCCGGCTAGCAACTCTAGTTTTTTTGGCTTGTATCAGTAAAAGAGAACGAGATTCAAACAACTAAATTAATATAAAATGTAATAAATGTGTACACAATGTTATTTATTTTTTTTAAACCTAGCTTTATCGTTCAATTCTTTATTACATGTTTTGACACTTATTTTTCCTTTATTAATACTTGTTTGCACTGCGTTTGGAGAGAAAACCCCTTCAAAATAAATGCGTATGTGTCTCTAAAGACACAAGTAAATCCAGCTTAGAGCTTTTTTTCTTGAAAGTAGTCTTGCAAATATGCCAGTTCCTCTTCTTCAGTCTAGCTTCACGGCAGTGGCGGCTGGCCCATAGTGGGCACTAGGGCACCGCCCCCCTCCCCCCAAAAAATAAAATACAATAAAAATAGGATTTCGATTTTTTACTACTAAACTATTTAATTTTACTTAAGAATGCACACTGAATTAATATTCTGGCACTGTATTTACATTTCATGGCGAAATTTGGGCTCTAAAGAGAATAATTTGACTTCTACGGTCGCCAGTTCACGGCGCCCAAACCAGTCGTTCACTCTAGAGTGGCCATATCAATTCTGATACCATTCAGTTTTAACAAAGGGTTTAGGGCGCTGGCATTGGAGCCCAAAAACTGGTTACCTGGCAACATCAACGCTACCGCAGATGCGTTGCTCCCGGAGTTGCTTGAAAGAAGGCTAGTTGTGTTGCAGCTGTGCTCAATATGGACAAATTACCTCCTAATTCAGTTCAATCGCTTTTAGAAAACCCAATTGTGAGGAGAACGTACGCTGAAAAAGTTAGAATAAAGCAACTTGGACCAGACAGGCTGAAGAGCATTAATATTGCACAGCCTGCCAAAGAGAAGCAGAAGTCTTACACAAGGAGTTTCACGCGGACTTGGTTTGACAGAAAGGCTTGGCTAACTGGATGTGGATCTAAAAATGCACTGTTTTGCTTTCCTTGTCTACTTTTCCAATCATCTTCATCTGATTCTGCCTGGACCGAAACTGGAGTAACAGACCTCAAGCATTTGTCTGAAAGGTTAAAGAAACATGAACGATCCATAATTCACATGAACAACTGTGTCAAACTAGCCATGGTGGGCAGAATTAGCATCGCTACACAGCTGGACGAGGGTCATCGGATAGGGGTAAGACGACACAACGAAGAGGTTGACAAAAATTGACATATTTTGTCAAAACTAATTGATTGCATTAAATTTTGTGGTGCCTTTGAATTGGCTATGCGGGGGCACAATGAACGTGACAAATCTAAAAACACTGGGATATTTCCGGGGTTAGTCGATCTGGTGGCTTCAGTGTGCATATTGTATACAGTTCTCTGCAAACCTATGGTGGCATCATGCCTTCAGTGTGCATAATATATACAGTTCTCTGCAAACCTATGGTGGCATCATGACTTCAGTATGCATATTGTATATAGTTCTCTGCAAACCTATGGTGGCATCATGCCTTCAGTGTGCATATTGTATACAGTTCTCTGCAAACCTATGGTGGCATCATGCCTTCAGTATGCATATTGTATGTAGTTCTCTGCAAACCTATGGTGGCATCATGCCTTCAGTGTGTCTTGAACAACCACACATAAAAGGTTGCCCATTTATATGAATTTTGTGGAATTTATATTTTATCGTATTTGTCTAAATGCAAACTTTACTGTAGATATATTTATGAGTGAAGTTACCAAAACAATAGATTGGATGTAACACACTCACCCATTTTAGAATCACATCCTCTC
>NC_136937.1:25413585-25416085 GCF_949987615.1 Pollachius pollachius | reverse complement strand
ATCGGCATGCACCGCCACCGCATAAATCTTCAGCATTCAAAAGGCAGGGAGGGAGGGAGGGAGGGAGGGAGGCAGAGGGGGGGGGGAACTTGCCGCCTAGCGTCAGTGCTGAAGCGCGCTAACGTTAACATCAAGGTAGCATGTCGCCGGGACCCGCGGCGCTTTATTTGAAGTAGGTAAGTGAGGGGGGGGGGTGGGGGGAGAGGGGGAGGGGGGGATCTAGGGGAAGTCAGGTTTTTGTTCTCGTTAATTAGGCTGTTTGTAGCAGGTCTAGACGATCCTCCCCGCGTTCTACCGTTTTCCTCTTCTGTGTGTGTGTGTGTGTGTGTGTGTATGTGTGTGTGTGTGTGTGCGTGTGTCTGTGTGCGTCTGTGTCTGTGTGCGACTCCTGTTCCTAAATCCTAGAGCCATTTCTATGTCCTTAAAACCCCTTTTATCCTTACCTCGTCAAGTCTCCGGGATCTCACGTTCCCCCGGCCCCCTCTTTCCCCTAAGCCTCGGTAACCCCCCTGCGTTTGCTAACAGCTGTCGGTTTGGTACCACGTCTTTGCATGTTCTGCTCGCATTGTATGCTGATGATATATGATTGTTCATGGGGACTTTTTGGAAAAAGGGACGCCGATGTACAGTGCGGTGAAAATGCTCTAAGTAGCTTCGGGGGGGGGTTAGTTTTATAGTTGACATAATGTAATGCAATGCAATGATAGCGTATGGAGAAGCCGCCATCCCTTTCCTGTACCCGACTGTGAGACATCCCTCTCTCTCTCTCCGGGCTCCAGCAGATTATTGGTAGACCCCATTACCCCATCGCAGGACTCTGACCCGGAAAGGGGGGGTCCTGACCATCTAGTGTGGCCATGGGGGTAATATAGGAACATGGTGGTGATGGAGGCGATGGTGGTGACTGTAGGTTGACGGTCTAGCAGCGTGACCGAGTATGTGAGCCTTATCGGCCCCTCCGCCACGCCACGCCACACACGGCATTACTTCACCCCTCCCCACCACCAGACGAGATAGCACTGGGGGTCCATGTTAGAGGGAATCAGATAGCCACTGATGAATCCATGGTTCTCGGTTTCATTGGTGGTTTGAGGGGACGGGGTGGGTCAATGTTTGGTGTTGTTGTTAACCCCGTTTAATTGAGCCGTTACGCCCGTCCCAACACAACACCCAAAAGGCCAGTGTCGGGGTACGTCGAGAACCGCCCATGTCGTGGCCGTTCTTTGAGTGCGTTTTAAGCATTTGCGTCCACAACTGCTGGGCCGCTTCGGGATGACTGTCTTTATCTGTCTGTGGGACGGGCGTCAGGGTGATACAGCATGAGCAGCAGTCCCGCCGGGAGGACAAATGAAAAGACAGCGGCAGTCGCGGCACGTAACCCGCAGCAACCCTTTGTCACAGTGGCACAACAGGAGAGCGAGAGAGCGATAGAGAGAGCTGGGGAGAAAGTGATGAAGAGAGAGGAAGATCAGGAAATGGGCGAAGAGCGTGTAGGCGGAGGTGAGGAGGCGGGGGGGAAATGCCCGCACTCAGCAGCTTTCAGGGTCCGAGATGTGAAATAGTGACAGGTTGATTTATCGCCGCGGAAACAGAGCCACAAAGTACAATTTTCTACCTCAGCCGCAAACAATAATTCATAATGATGTCATCTTCAGATAGCAGACACCCGCTCCATGCCGGGGCCTCAGCGACGAGAGCCACGGTAATAAATGTCAGGTTTTCCACAGGTAACTACTTTAAAAGCCATTAGGAGGAGGGGTTAGGGTCGGTGATGAAGGATTCGGCAGGAGGCTCATATGTTGTGGTAACAACTCGCTTTTCAACCGCAAACGTAGAGAAACGAGCGTCCCGTTTTACGGTTGGGCCGTGGTGGGGTGAGGGGGGCGTCTCTGTCTCTGTGACATAAACAGGTTATGTCAATTAAATTACCGCTGGCTCGCACAAAAGCCGCCGCCCCCCCCCACCCCCTCGACACCACCACCATTACCACCCACCACCACACCTCATCTCAGATCTGTCAGGCCCTTGCTCTGGGATGGAACGCGTGTTGTCGTTATGAGATCTATCGACAAAAGCAAAGTAAAACAAAAGTAGAGGAGACGCCTGGCCCGGAGTCCTGGCCGCGATTGAATTCCGGCCTGGGCGCTGCACCTTATGAAAGAGTGCAGCAAATCTGACAGATATTAAGAGTGGGGGACTGCGAAAGACCAACAGTGTACTGGGCACCATTATGTGGCTCACGTCAGGCCTTACTGTTGACCTTTCTGCGGAAAAAAACTGGGAGGAACAAACAGCCAACAGCCATGCATCACATTTTAATGGCATGTCAGAGTGCCGAGCCTGAAGCCGCTCGGCCGCTAATACCGCGGCCGTCGACACCGCTAGACACTGTTTTTGTAGCGCCACATGGGCAGAATGAACACGCGGCGGTAATGATCACCCAGTGATCTCGGACTCGTTGGGAAAAAAAGTTCTGCCGATTTATTTCACAACTTTTCCC
>NC_136937.1:25381085-25408585 GCF_949987615.1 Pollachius pollachius | reverse complement strand
AGACACATACGAACACATTCAAAGCCTAAATTAGAATGACTCTTGTCTGACGGCTTGGATGTACAGGCAGAGCATTAATTACTGCAATCCGTGTGTCTGGGCGTCAGCTTCTGGCTGGCCCTTATTACGCATTCATGGCCTGGTAATATACATCATCTCTCTCTTCCTCGGATGCTCTGTTGTTTAATGCTTTCTCCTTTTCCTCTGTTTTACTCTGGCCTCTTCGTTCCGCCACTTTTTGATTAATTGTGCCTTTTATTATTATTTTACATAATTGTGCGGTCGTAATAATAATAATAATTTATTCATTTATATGGTGCTTTTTCTAGGTACCCAAAGAGATTTACATAGTGAGTGTGTATGTGTCCGAGTGAGTGTGTGTGTGTGTGTGTGTGTGTGTGTGTGTGTGTGTGTGTGTGTGTGTGTGTGTGTGTGTGTGTGTGTGTGTGTGTGTGTGTGTGTGTGTGTGCGTGTGTGTGTGTATGTGTGTGTGTGTGTATGACACCTTATCCACAACTTGTGTTCAGCACCCACTTCGGTGATGTACGTCTGCAAGTATGCGCCAGAAAGCTCACCACAGCTTGAGAGGAGGGATGATGAAATACCCACGACCGGGGCACGATTAGGGCACCATGTTGGTACGAGAGCAGGGGTTGGGAATCTGGCCAGGACACTTAGGTTAGCCACCTACTCTAGTGACGAGTGGTTGAGAGCAAGGACTCCAAGGTTAGCCCCCCAACTCTAGTGATGACTGGTATAGATCCAGGACACCGGGGATAGCCCCCTACCATAGTGACAAGTGGTATAGAGCCAGGACAACGGGGTTAGCCCCCTACCGTATTGATGAGTGGTAGGGAGCAAGGACACCGGGGTTAGCCCCGGTGTCCTTGCTTATCACTAGAGTCACTAGAGTCACTACTCTAGTGATGAGTGGTACAGACACCGGGGTTATCCCCCCTACTCTAGTGATGAGGGGTACAGAACTAGGAGACCAGGGTTAGCCCTTTAATCTAGTGATGAGTGGAAAAGAACCAATGCCCGGGATTAGAAACCCTACTCTTGCGAAGAGCATCATGGGATCTTTGGAAGACCATATAATCCACGCCTCTGTCCTGTGGCTATTGAGGATGTTACATAGGCCAGTGGGATGAGTACCCCCTACTGGCCCTCCAACACCTCTACCAGCACCTAAAGGTATCTTGTCCAAGGATGTACCTGAACTTGCCCTGCTGAGTTTCCAGAGGAGACAGTGTTGCTCTTCAGGTAGGCATGGTATTGGCTTGTGTCTGTGTGCGATGTATGATGCATGCCATGGAGAGAGAGAGAGAGAGAGAGAGAGAGAGAGAGAGAGAGAGAGAGAGAGAGAGAGAGAGAGAGAGAGAGAGAGAGAGAGAGAGAGAGACAGAGAGAGAGGGAGGAAGGAGAGGGAGGAGGAAGAGGGAGAGAGAAGGAGTGAAAGAGATAGACAATCTTTTTAGTCAAAAACAGATTGCTACTATTCTTTGCCTAGCCTCTTTTGTGGTTTGACTATGATTGTGTGTGTGTGTGTGTGTGTGTGTGTGTGTGTGTGTGTGTGTGTGTGTGTGTGCCTGTATGTGAGAGGGGAGGGGTTATTTTGCTTTCTTCCTAAATCCTTCAAAGTCTGTTTTCAATAATCTTGTGTCTATAGATTGCATCCATCGCCTGGTTATTTAACTCTCTCTTTGTGGTCTAGGTGCTCCGAGAGAGATGTTGTCTATCAACGGCAAACAAAATCACCACTCTTATTCGAACAGCTGTTTCCACTCTGACTACCGTGGTTCCTGACAACTCTGTAGTCATCCGACAAGCAGAAGAAAAACAAAGTTGGATTTCAGAAGTAAATGTTTTTTTTTTTTTCAGCTTTGAAACATTTTCATTGACACCGATGTGATGAGGTGTTTGAAATCTCGCCTCTCAGGAATCAAATCCCGGGAAGCCATGTGCATGTTTTGCGTCGCAAAAGAACAAGACTCGAGCTTTGACAGAAGGGCCGTGATTGTGGGATTTAAAACGCGGGTATGTATAGGAAACAGGATATGTATGAATGAGGCTCTGAAGGGCTGAGCGAGGCTCTGATGGACTTACGACATACTGTGAAGTTTCCCTGGCGTTAATCTGGTTTAAAAAACATAATAATAATAATTATAATAATAACACTATAGCAGGTTCACAGAGAGAATGGACACCTGCTTGTGCATTGAAGCACAAGCAGGTGGGGGTGTGGTCGGAGAAGCGGGTGAACGCGCGACCCAGCAGGTAGTAGCGAGGGGCGCCGACTGCCATTCGGATGCCAAGACACTCCTTCTCAACCATGCTTTACTAACCCTCCCGGTCTGACAGTTTGCGGCTCAGGTACAGCACCGGTCGGTCGGTCCCCTCCACCTGCTGGGTCAGGACCGCGCCCAACCCCCTGTCCGACGCGTCTGTCTGCAGGGAAAAAGGGAGATCAAAGTTAGGAGCACACATGACCGCTTCCCCGCAGAGGGCTGTTTTAAAAGCCTCAAACAAACCAAGGAGAGGATAACCGCGTTCACCCTACGGTAATCCACATAGAACCGGACAGACCCGTCCGGCTTCCCCACCAGCATGACGGGGCTGCACCAGTCACTGTGGGACTCCTCGACCACGCCCGACTCTAACATTGTTTCTATTTCGCGATGCACAACGTCTTGTTTATGGACGGGCAGCCTATAGGGGCGTCTCCGCACCGTTAACCCGGGTTGTGTCTCAATGTTCTTATTAATTAACCGGGTGCGACCGGGCATGGACGAAAACATGTCGGAGAACTGGAGTTGCAAGCTAGCAACGTCCGCCGCCTGACTCACCAAGAGATCTTCACCTTGACCGACCGGAGGGGTGGGACCTGGAGCAGGGACTTCTGGTCCGAACTCCTCTCTCTCGGGTAGCGTCGTCACTAATGTGACGTTGGACTGCATAGTCCCACCACTTAAGGAGGTTGAAGTGGGAGCTGTTGGGCATAGGCGAAGGGTCGGTCCCCCTCTGCAAAGGTCAACGACCGGAAACGGCGCCGAAGTTCCTCTGGATGTAGGCCAAGCTGGTCCCGGATGGCCCTGGCGATGGTGTCATGGTCCCGTTGGGCCCTGGCTGGCAGACTGTGGGCTGCGAGCTGGGCCTCCCCCGTCAGGGGTAGCAGAAGATGGTGAGCCCACTCCTGACAAGGCCACCTAAAGACCTTGGCCACTCCCTGGAAGGTCTCCAGGAGGCCTCCGAGTCGTCTGCCTCCCCCATCTTCGGGATGTGGATGTGGGGCACGGCCCCTGCCCTCTTTGTTCATCTCCGCGCCCTACGGAGGCGAGGAACTCACGGAGAATAATCGGCCGCCAAGGAATGGGCTAGCTCCGTGAGTACCTCATTCTGCGCGTGCTGCAGCTGGCTCTGTTTTTCTGTGCCATATGTCCGAGCACACTTGCTAACGGTGACTGTTCCATTTTACACGCTCAAGCCCCATATTGGGCTCCACTGTAGCGTGTTCACAGAGCGAATGGACACCGGGGTTGCTTTGAAGCACAAGAAAGTCTTTTATTTCCATGACATTAAGAAAGTCCAGAAATCATAAACCCGCCGCCGCAGTCACAGGGAGCGTTCCAAGACACTTTCTCGCAATGGTAGTGTAACAGGATTCACTGAGCGCTTGGACACCGGGTTTGCGTTTGTAATACAAAGACTGTTTATTTCGGTCCCCAGCAGTTCAACGCAACACAAGTCCTTAAAAATAAATTATAACTCCGCTCCAACGCGGTCCCGGGATGCGTTCCTGGCGACCTCTGGTGGTGATCACCCAGCAATCCAACAAACCAGAGGTCATTAAACGTAAAATATACTCCGCTCCAAACGGTCACAGGGTGCGTTCCTGGAGATCTCTGGTAGCGATCGCCTCTCTCTCTGCTCCCCATTCTCCCTACTACAAAAAAAGCAGGCACATAAATACACACTCCCTGACTGGCCCGATTGCGAGCAGGTGCCCGCAATCAGGTCCCATCCCCCCAGCTGATCTGGTGCGCTCCCAACCTGCTCATACTCCCCCTGCAGGCCAGACGCCGCTCGTCCCCCCACACACCCCCACCGCCCGACACAGGCCGGGAGCACATCCAGCCGCCAACTCACCCCCCCCTCCCCGGAACGGGAGAGGAAGTCCGCCACGGCCATCTGCTCCCCAGGCCTGTGCACGACCCGGAAGTTGAAGGGCTGCAACGCGAGGTACCACCGGGTAATCCTCGCGTTGACATCCTTCATGCGGTGGAGCCACTGGAGGGTGGCGTGTTTGGAATAGAGGGTGAACGTGCGACCCAGCAGGTAGTAACGAAGGGCGCTGACTGCCCATTGGATGGCGAGACACTCCTTCTCCACCATGCTGTACCGACCCTCCTGGTCTGATAGTTTTCGGCTCAGGTAAAGCACCCCGTCCACCTGCTGGGTTAGTTCCGTGCCCAACCCCCTATCTGACGCGTCCGTCTGCAGGGAAAAAGGGAGATCAAAGTTAGGAGCACACAGGACTGACTTCCCACAGAGGGCTGTTTTAATAGCCTCAACCGACACCTCACATGGCTCCGACTACTGGACTGTATCTGGGGCCCTCTTACGGGTGAGGTCGGTCAAGGGGCTGGCCAGGTCCGAGAAGTGCGGCACAAACTGCCGGTATTGCCAGCCCCAAGAACCGCCTCACCTCCTTCTTGGTCCTGGGCCGAGGGGAGGCGGCGACCGCTGCGGTCTTAGCGACCTGCTGCCGGACCTTCCCCCCCCCCAGGTGGTACCCCAGATACTGGATCTCCCTCCGCCCGATCACGCACTTCCTTGGGTTGGCCGTGAGCCCCGCCCTTCTCCGCCACTGAAGGACGGCCGCCACCTGCCGCATATGCTGCCCCCACGTCTCACCATAGATGACGATGTCATCAATGTAGGCAGCAGCATACGCGGCGTGGGGCCGTAACACACGGTCCATCAGCCGCTGAAATGTGGCTGGGGCCCCGAACATCCCGAACGGAAGTACCTTGAATTGGTATAGACCGAGCGGAGTGGAGAAGGCCGTTTTTTCCCGGGCTGCTGGAGACAGCGGAATCTGCCAGAAGCCCTTCGTGCAGTCCAGAGTCGTGTAATAGGTGGCCATGCCAAGCCGGTCCACAAGCTCGTCGATCCGAGGCATTGGGTAGGCGTCGAACTTCGACACCGCGTTCACCCTACGCTAGTCCACACAGAACCGGACCGACCCGTACGGCTTCCCCACAAGCACGACGGGACTGCACCAGTCACTGTGATACTCCTCGACCACACCCAACTCTAACATGGTTGCTAATTCGCGCCGTACCATGTCTTGTTTGTGGATGGGCAGCCTGTTGGGGCATGTCTGCACCATTAACCCGGGCTGCTTCTCGATGTCATGAGTAATTAACGGGGTGCGATCGGGCAGGGGCGAAAAGACGTCGGCGAACTGGAGTTGCAGGCTGGCAACGTCCGCCGCCTGATTCGCAGAGAGGTCTTCACCTCGACCGACCGGAGGGGTTGGGACCTGGAGCAGGGACTTCCGGTCTGAACTCCTCTCTCTCTGGTAGCGTCGACGCAAACGCGACAGGGACCGCGTCGTTCCAGCGCTTAAGGAGGTTGATGTGGTAGACCTACTTGTTTTCACCCCTCTCCGACCATGCTACCTTGTAATCCACGTCCCCGTCTCGCGCGTGACCACAAAGGGCCCTTGCCACTTCGCGAGTAATTTGGTGCTAGAGATGTGCAACAGTACAAGGACCTTATCCCCCGGGGTGAGATCGCGTAACCTAGTCCCTCTGTCGTACAGGCGTCTCTGACACTCCTGGGCTCGGTGCAAGTGCTCACGTGACAATACCCCTAGTGAGTGATCCATGACGTACTGGATTTCGTTTTTGCTGTCTTACATGTCCCTAACTGTCGTGTCCACATCCCCGTAGTCCCCCTAACAGCCTGTGGAAACCCCGCCAAATCCAACCTAAGAATCAGGGGAAGCGTGAGGCTCAAGCTAACCGCCGCCTTGACACTACATTTTCTCCCCCCATAACGAATTTTGATAGGGAACAAAGGATACTCGTGCACATCCCTGTGTATACACCTCACCGAAATGCTCGACGCCTCCACCAATGCCTCGGACCGCACCAGGCGCTGATGGATCATAGTCTGCATGAAGCCCGAGTCCAAAAGCGGCTGGTTCGTACCCCGCTGTATCCTCACCAGGATACAGTACGCCTCGCCGGGACCGTGGGGAGGAGACAGGGCACCGGCGACTTGGACGACCTGGCCCTCCTCCATTAGAGGGCAATCCCGCCGGAAGGGACCAGGCTGCCCGCACTGCCAACACCCCTCCCCTGCCGTCTGAGCACCCATCTGCGGAGTGGGGTTGGGAGGTGATTCATGTGCCCACTCCGGAACGGGGACCCCCCCTCTCGCCCTCGGCGCCGGGCTTGGCCTGTCCCGCCATAGGGCAGCTGCACCGGTGCGCGGGACAGGTGTTAGTGGTTGCTGGGCCGTCGGTGGGGGCTGCAGGTGGCTCTCTGCTAGGTGGACCGCAGCGGAGAGGCTCTCGGGCAGATGGTACCGGACCCAGGCAGAGGTCCTGGCCGGAAGCCCCTCAACAAACCTCTCCAGGGCTATCTGCTCCATCCCATCCTCCGCCGAGTTCTGGTCCGGGACAAGCCACCTCCTCGCCTGGTCCCGCAGCTGCTGGGCAAAGGTGAAGGGATGGTCCCTCTCGGTGAACGCCAGCGTCCGGAACCGGCGAAGATGTTCTTCCGGGTAGACCAAGCCGGTCCCGGATGGCCCTGTTAATGGTCCCATAGTTCCACTGGGCCCCGGCCGGCAGACTGTGGGCCGCAAGCTGGGCCTCCCCCATCAGGAGCGACAGGAGACGGTGAGCCCACTCCTGACGAGCCCACCCGGAGACCTTGGCCACCCCCTGAAAAGTCTCCAGGAAGGCCTCCACATCGTCCGCCTCCCCTATCTTTGGAACGTGGATGTTGGCCACGGGTCCCGCTCCCCTGAGTCCCTCTCCGCGTCCCCCGGAGGTGAGGAGCTCCCGTAGGACGGCCCGATTGGCCGCCAAGGACTGGGCCAGCTCTGTGAGCACCTCGCTCTGCAACCAGACCCAATCCACCCTGCAGATCCGTTGTGCTCCGAACATGCCCATACTCCCCCTGCAGGCCAGTCACCGTACGTCCCCCCACAAATACATTCAACTTATACAGCCCTTTTCTGAATACTCAAATACGCTTTCCAAAGTGAAAACATAATAAAACAATTTCATAAGAACGTATATTAGGAGAAAGTAAAAGATAAAATAGGATCAAATAAAATAGGTAAGATAAGACAGGAAGGGGAGAGAAAGTGAGAGAAGGGAAGGATGTTATGTGTAATGTAATCTTTTTTGGCAGTCAAACGTTTCGATTTAGTTCAAGTGCTGACACTGTGTTGGCAGGAAGAAGCAGCACTTTCAGAAACGTCGGACTCGGACGTTCTCATCAATAAGGAATGATAACGACGGCCCTGGCAAGACATGTCGCTTTTACATGACCTTCAATCTTTGGTGGTCTCCAATAACAGAATTACACTCATTCTGCTCAAGGAAAGTCAATGCGATCCACAAGATTTGATCAATGAACATCTTTAGTATGTAAGTTTTGCAGTTAATTGGTAAAGTTTTGTTTCATTTTATTTATATCATTTATCGATTTAATTTATATTAGTGTCACATTTCAAACAACAGAACACACATGTGTTGAAACAAAGCTCATTAATTGCATTTCAGTGGCTGATAATAATAAAAAACGGCCCCTCTGGTGACAAAAGTGTCAAAGGTGCCCTTCTCAATGTATTAACTACCTCCCCTAAGAGAGAGAAGCCTCCCACCCTGACCCTGATACGGTAGGCCTAAGGGTCGGAGGTGGGGTGGGAGCAGGAATAGCACGGAGATGCAAGCCCGCCCTCAACCCACATCCTGTCATTAGCCTGGTCAAAATTAGATGCTAATTAATCACCATTGGCATCCTCAGCAATGGCTGTCAGCTCCTATTTGGTGTATCAAACTGCTATGTGTTCAAACTGAGAGGTACAGTGGTGGGCGGGAGGGAGATACATTGGAGGGCACTCCCCTACTATCAGCCCCAAGGACTCCAGCTCACACAGACTGCACCCAACCCCCCACCCCCCAATCCACCCACCCACCGCAACCCCTCCCCTAAGCCACTGAACACCCACACAGGTAACAGTGTCACCAAAACGTCTTCATTTCTAGATCGTCACCTCTCTAACTGTTTTCTAAATTAACTTAAATAATATTTACACTGCATTTTTTTGTTTCTCAAGCTCACTTTCCTCTTTTCTTAGATATCTATTAAAGTTACAGGATTTTATTTGCTTTCCCGTTATGTCAATAAGGAACTAATAGTATTTTTTTCGCTGTTAAACAAATCAAAGAACAATTCAAGGATTTTCAAATTGCCATTTGTCAAATGATGTTTACCCAGCCAACATGTCATGCTCCAATCAATGCGACGTTTACAATAACAACTTGTGTAAAATTTAAAGAGCCACTTTTAATACACAAATTATTTTCACAACTGCTAGGACAGAATAGTCTCATTGTTTTCTTGATGGTCCAACTCATACCAAACGGCACACACTTGACCTTGTGTGCTCCACTGGAATCACCCCCTGTCATCTCCAGTGTGATGACCTGGCTATAGCTGACCATCTGCATGACTTGGTGTCCAAAGCTAAGACCTCTTCCAGCAAGCTGGATACTATGCCTACCACCTTGGTGAAGACATGCCTCCCTGTCATCTGTCCCTCTATTGCCGCCATCATCAACTGCTCACTGGACTCTGGTGTGGTGCCTTCAGGCTTCAAAATAGCTGCAGTTATTCCCACCCTGAAAAAGCCTGGTCTGGACCCTGACGACCAAAATCACTATCGTCCGATCTCCAACCTTCCTTTCCTAAGTAAAATCCTGGAAAGAGCAGTGGCTTCACAGCTCCACCATCACATGTCGCACCATGAGCTCTTTGAACCCCTCCAATCAGGCTTCTGAATTTGATGCAGTACTGAGACGGCCCTCACTAAAATCACCAACTGCCTTCTTACTGCCGCCAACAATGGCCTCATCTCCATTCTCATCCTCCTCGATCTCTCTGCAGCCTTTGACACAGTGTCCCATTCCATCCTTCTTACCCGTCCCTCTGAGCTCATCGGCCTCAGGGGCTCAGCTCTCTCCTGGTTTCCGTCCTAACTTTCCAACCGCAAACTATATGTCACCCTGAATGATGCCAACTCCACCCTGGCTCGGGTCAATCATGGCGCACCACAGGGATCTGTGCTCGGCCCTCTCCTCTTCACCATATACATGCTCCCCCTTTGCCAAATTATTCGTCACCACGGTCTCAGTTTCCACTGCTAAGCTGATGACACTCAACTATACATCAGCACCAAATTCTCCACTCAACTCCCGCCTGGTCCATTCATCAACTGTCTGCAAGAACTAAAAATATGGATGACCTCCAACCTCCTCAAACTGAGCAGCAATAAAACTGAGCTCATGGTGGTGGCCCCCAAGCCACTGCTCAGGAAGGTTGGGGATCTTCTCCTGGAAGTTGATGCCTGCTCCTTCACCCCATTACCTATAGTCCGCAACCTGGGTGTCATCCTGGACACCACCCTATCATTCCAATCCCACATTAATAACGTCACAAGGTCTGCATTCTACCACCTGACGAACATCACATGATTCCGACCCTCAGTCTCAGACTCAGTTACCGAAACCCTGATCCACTGCTTCATCTCTACCCGCCTGGACTACTGCAACGCCATACTCACCGTTCTCCCCTCTAAAACCCTGGACAGACTGCGATATGTGCATAACTCAACAGCCAGGGTCTTAACTGGCATTAAGGCCTGGCAGCACATCGACCCCACCCTGATGCAGCTCCATTGGTTACCAGTCAAGCATTAAATTCAAAATTCTACTACTCACATACAAGTCCCTTCACGCTCTGCCCCCCCGTTACCTCTCTGACCTCCTTTACCCCTACACTCCCCTGCAGTCCCTCAGGTCCTCTAACAAGGACCAGCTGGCAATTCCCCGCACTAGACTGGAGACCTTTTGGAAAGGTGCTTTTGCGTGTCCGCCCCCACTCTATGGAATCAGCTCCCACCTCACATCCGCTGTGCCCCTTCCGTGGAGACTTTCAAAAAGTACACAAAAGCACACCTTTTCTCTGAGGCCTATGGCCTCTAACTCGTGACGCCACCCAGCGCATTGCACATTTGCACTCTCTCTCACTCCCCTACACTTACACCCTTACCTCCCACGCTTGTGAAGCGACCTTGAGTATCCTGAAAGGCGCAATATAAAATCAATGTATTATTATTAATGATGTGACAAGGACCCGGTTATGAAGTTGGTTCTTCTCACCTGCTACTAGCTAAACAACTACCGTTTAATGCTGTTGCCGTCTAGAATTTGACGTATTCTTTGAGAGAAATCATTTAAATTAGCAAGAGCCTAAATTCCTACTTAAGTGTTGTCCGTCCATTTTTTGTGCCAAATACCCAATAATCAAGGCCTGTACAGATCACATCTAGGTAATACAATTGCATATCTTTAGCCTCTTAGCATAATTGCCTAAGTCATATTTTGGCCAAACTGCGATATCTAACCTAAGTCTATTCTAACTCTAACGCTTCTGACTCACTGTGCCTCATTGGCTATATCCTAAGCCAATCAGAGTGCTTTTTACATTCCATAATTGCCGTCTGCCTAAGTCTTCTATTTAAGTTAATTTGGAGGCTAAATACAAGATGAAACTTAAAATAGGACCTGGCAAGGCAATCATGCTATGAGTTTACAGATATGTGAATTTTCTCATACTACTCCAGTCATTCAACATTTTTCTAGTCCGATTCTTGTTTTGGGTGCTAAAGTATAAATAAGTACAAGATCTGTGGCTTCCAAACAAACCCCATCTGCAGATGATACCAGCACAGGTTTTGAAATGTGTTACTTTAAGCAGCAACCCTGGCTGTTCGTAGCCCTGCACTGACTTGGTGTCAGTCATTAGCTGGAGATAATAGCCAGAAGGGTCAGGAGATTTAAAAACTGATCTCACCTTTTCCCCACTGCTCCATCACCCGCCTATGAAGTTGTGTTCGAGAGCGGTTTTTCGTTAATCAGTCGCTTAATTGCCACTTGTGTGGGGAGTGTGTAGGGAATAACAGCAATTTCTTCCCCCAATCCCGTTTTGGGTAGAATTCACTCTGGTCCAGAAGAGAGTGCTCTATTAATGTGAATTATTTTCATATTGAGAAATCTTTTTTCTTTTTTCTTTTTGTCTGTTGGGGTGAACAAACCGTGATTTAGTGTTAGTGTTCAATTGACATAGATTGAGCAAAACAAAGCATTTTTTGTCATATTTTACTTTTTAGAGCATTGAGAAAATAGAATAATTCCATTTTCAACCTACTTTAACCTTGTGAACACACAAGGTTTAGATTCTAATTCATTGTCTCGGGTTAACATGGAACGGTAATTAAAACGAAGTATTTTCTTCCCTGGTCTTAACTAGTGTAAATTGAGGGTTTATCCATGTGTGTCTGCCCTGATATTGCGGCCTAAAACACAACAAATACAGCAATTGTATGCAGGCACCCAAAGAACAAATTATTCCAGGGCCTTTTACATCTCCATGTTCGCTCTTCCTATTAATCTGAATTAAATAGGTGTTAGGCCAGCTTGTCAGCCAATACATCCTGTTTAGAACAATAACATTGTTTGGGTGTGTTGCGTTAATACAGGGGCCATCGCCACCCTAAGGCTACTTGTACATCCCCTAATAACGCCGTGTCAATGTGATTTATGGACACCGCCTAATACATTTCCTGTAATTATGTGTCCACCTGCAGCATGCCTGGGATCAATTACCTTGTTTATTTGTTGGGGGAGGGGGGGTTTCGTTTTGTTTGTGTAATTTCTTCAATGTATTTAGTTATGTGGCTCCATTATGTGGGGTTATAAAGTAATATTTGCTTGCTCTACTCTATTTCTTTGGTTGCTTCTTTCTATATGGAAAAGTTGTGCAGTGCAGAACGGTCATGGTGAATGTGCATGGTTGTAATTTGTGTCGTTATGGGTAGTTGTGTTTTCCCCTGTGAATGTGTATTATTAGTGTTTGAACCCACCTCATCATGGTGGCTCTCCCTGGTTCACTTGCATTATGTAGCTTCACTATTGATAGTACACTTTTATTGTAATCACCGTCGCTTTGAATAAATGGTGACTTGCTTTAAAATGTGGCGATGTCAAAGAGCAGTGAGGAGGATTCACCTATCCTCCTCCACTCTAACTTTAATAAACATATGCACCTGGATCTGCATGAAGAGGGACAGGATGAGTAAAATACACCAAAACGGAATCATAATTCCGTCATTGAATGCAGGCTATGCCGCCGGCTTCAAACGCGACATTCATTTTGTAAATTTTGGGTCGTTTTTTTTTTAAAACTCTGGGCTGAAAATCAGATGAGTCATTAGAGGAACAGGGGTGACCTTTTCAGACGGCCCCTGACGTGACTGGAAGGTCATGCCAGCTGAATGGCACACCTCTAAGTGACTGTCAATCAAACATCTGTCACAGTGTTTGCCCCCCAACCCCAACCCTCACCATCTGACCCCTCCCCCCCCCCCCCCCTGTGTCATCATGAAGCAAATATTATGCACTGGTGCTCATTTAAATTAACCTCTCAAAGTCTGTGTGTGTGTGTGTCTGTGTGTGTGTGTGTGTGTGTGTGTGCGTGTGTCTGCATGTGTATGTGTCTGCGTGTGTGTGTGCTACCGCATGAATGTCCTTCCAAATTAAATTAAATTCCCCAAAAAGGGGGTTGACAAGAATGATTTATTTATTTTGGTGTTTTTTTAATTCAAGAGACAACATGTGTTCCCCTGTAAACACCATCAAACACCATCACGACCCCAGAGCCTCTGGTCGTTAAAGGGGAACAACGACTTTGGGAAAAAAGTACAATCCCAACGCTAAACAGTTCTGACCGTCGATGTCTCGATTCCCCGCCATATTGAAAGGCATTGCGGGCCTAGTCTTTCGGTTTCACCCTGTTATCACACACAGTCAGAAACCCAGAAACCCCCTGTTCTCGTCTTGTCTTTCTCTTTTTCCGCTGCTTGCCGTGTTGCTGAGGATTCATGCCCCGACAGGATGAAGACGCCACACACTCAGAGCAAGTCTCGCCAGAAGGAAATGGCTTTTAGGAATTACCGATTGTCCGGGTAGCGGCGCACGTCAGTGTGCATTTCAACGGCCAATCACTTGAAAGAAACCTCTCGGGGAACACAAGTGTGAAGTGGGCCAATAATTGGACTCGCCGCGGCACTGTTAAAATATGTGTGTCTAAAGTAGCTGGGGGAAGGTGTACTTATCGGGCAGAACACTGCAGATTTTATCAATATGTGAAGGGCCGCACTTGATGCATTCATTACCACTTCCTGTCACAACAACAGACACACATGCACAAAGAAACACACACGTACGCTCCTTTGACAAGGAAAGTCTTTACGCGAAAAGACCTGCATCGTGTGAGGCCTACTTATATCAAACGCTTATCAGGATACACAACATTGGTTTTGATTCAAGGTAAACTTTAAATGATGCTTTGTTTAGTTGACTAAGTCATTCAATTCAAAGGGCTATTCAATTGCCAATTTCTACCCATAAATATGACAGTGAATACAAATACATGCATTGTAATGTGATGCGAACTGTCTGATCATGTGTTGTCTTGAATAGTTATCAGCCTTACATTAGGCAAATTCTAATTTGATCGTTTTGGGTCAGTGGGCGTGTGTTTGAGAATGGCGATTCATAATAATATTTTATTAATTAAAGTTGCTAAAGTGTGAATACAATTTGAAAGTTGCTTGTTGTCTGCAAAAATAACATGAGATATAAGGAATATGTTTTTTTTCCCGATCATATACATCACATCCCCATTTAAAGAGATCTTAGTGCTTAAAAAAAAATAATGGTCTGTATTTTACTCAGCAAATAGAGGAGTAAACACCCCAGTCCTAGGTTAATAAAAATGATAATGATACAATGACAATGCAATATGAGAATATGTACATAACTATTAAGTACACAACTGTTAACACACAAACATGCCTTTAGCGTTTTGCTTATGGGTATATCAATGTTTTGGACCAAAACATGGCTGTTTAAATAAAAGGCTTACTGAGGAAACCACTGTTGTATCATTTATGTATCCATCCAAAAATACAAAAATAAAACAATTGACTTCCATGATTGCAATTTGCTTGATAAATGAGTTGATTAAGATGGTCAAATGTTTACAAAAGGATTTAAGAAGAGCTCTGTAAATATTTTCGAAATTTAGGAATTTGCATCCCGTCAAAACCGTTTGCAAATTGTAATTAAGCAACTAACAACCACCCCCCCCCCTCTCTCCCCGGGGATTCATTATTCTGAGCTAAATCTGCATTTTTAATTACCTCATGTGAGATAAAATGCTGAAAATACTGCATTTGCAACACCAATTAATATTTACTAATTAAAAAGCCAAAAACATTAAAGAGATGGACTAAATTGTGAGAGTATTGCAATAAAGGTATGCCGGCTCAGGTGGTTCAGAGAATAAGCGTTTGTTAACGAGGTCGCTCGTTGAGATTGTTAACGAGGTGGGGCCGCTGAGATTGTTAACAAGGTCGGGCCGTTGAGATTGTGAAGGCATTTTCATCTAGCGTGTATTAAATTGGGAGGAGTAACACTGCATGACAAACAATAATTGAATTGAGTAAAAATAATTAATGCCATTGTTCCTGACTCAAAAAGGGTTGAAGGCTGAAGGCTTTCAGCCTTCAATCATAAAAAACGTATATATTCATAAACTACAAATCGTGTAGTGTCTTCCATCCAAGTAAGGTATAGATGGCTGCTGCTCTAGATTATGTGTTTTAAGAGAATAAAGGCATATTTTACCCCACTTGATACAAGACTATATCCCTCATTCCGTCTTAGTTCATATGAACAAGCATCGCAAAACAAACACTCCTCATTAGCCTTATACGCACTTAGGGTCCGCTTGCATTCGGCCACCATTCTCCCCTGGCATCTCACCTCTAATGTAGGCGTAACAACAGCCCCGGGGTTCAGTATTCTCCGCCTCCTGTCTAGTTGCGGGATGGGTGCAGCACACTTTCACCTATCAAAAGTGCTCCGCAGGGAAAAACGCAACACTGACATGTAGCAGCGTAGAGGAACACACACAAACAACAGGCAGGTCTCCGTCAAGCCCAAACGCTCTGTTTCATTGGAGCGTTCAACAGCCCCGTTCTCCCAGTTCTGATCTCTGATTGGATAAACCAAGTTTTAACCCCCTCCTCCCCCCCAACAAAAACACAAAGCTGTGATATCAGGAGAGGGGGTGGGGGGAGAGGGGGGCTGGTGGAAGAAGAGGACCCCCTGCCTGGCTGGTGAAAGGGAGGAAAGGATCTCTGGGAATCGGGTGGAGGTTGGCGGGGGGGAGGTTGTGTGATGGAGACGCACAAGGTTCAGCGCCCTTTTCTATTTTTTTTTCTCTCTCTCTCTACGAGTGGTAATCAGTCGGGGGGGGGGGGGGGGGGGTTGGCGAGGGATGAGGGAGGGGGGTGAATGAAAAAAGCTGATTTCCAAGGAATTAGCATGATAAGCGGGAACACAAAATCAATCGGCGTCCTCTGCCGAGGTCTCCTCTGATTACTTTGAACTGTCAGAAAATGGCGGAATCAAATGGAAAGTGCTCGAGGTTACGGCGGTGATTTGTTCAAGAAGAGATCGCCGGCCCAATTGACACAGCTCTTGAGACAATAATTGGGTTATCAAAGAGAAGGCAGTTCAAGTACTACAGGGCCCAAAGCTTATTTGCATTGGATTTTCATACAGCTCCGCACACCCCTTCTTTAAATGTACTCTTTTTGTTGCCATTCTATATTGTGTTCTCGAGGGCAGAATTGATGTTGGTTGTGTGTGTGTGTGTGGGGGGGGGGGGAATCGTCATCATCGTGGTCATCTTCATCACTTTGCGATTGTTAGCGGTGTGCATGTGAAAGCATATAAGGTTGTGTGTGTATGTGTGTGTGTCTGTGTGTGTGTGTGTGTGTGTCTGTGTGTGTGTGTGTGTGTGTGTGTGTGTGTGTGTGTGTGTGTGTGTGTGTGTGTGTGTGTGTGTGCGTGTGTGTGTGTGTGTGTGTGTGTGTGTGTTTGAGGTCAAATTGGTGTGTCAAGCATGTGTGTGGCCTTGATTTTTTCTGTATTGGCTATGAAATCATGATTATCAAAAATGCATTCACCAGATGTAATACAGCTCCTCAATGCCAGAATCTGATTGGTGGAGGTGTGATTGTCTACTGTTCACCCTATACAACGTTTTCTTCCTGTGTTTCTCTACACATATTTCCCGGGAACATAACTCTTCTAGTGGTCACAGTCCACAAAGCCTCTCTGCCTCCTTCCTGGTTGTTTGTCAGTTTTATCCCCCCCCCCTCCACAAACACTCATGTAGCTCACATCCTCTGTCACAATGAGCATTTGATCTGCAAATCCATGGTGTGTCTTTAACCACCATCACGTTTTTGGAGAGGCACCATCCCACGTATCAACCCTATTCGCCATTCCACTCCCCCCCACTCACACACACAAACACCCTATGGTGACAAGGACTTTATTCTAGTGTGAAAGATCCATTCAGAGTTGCTGTTCCATTTCCCCCTCACCACTTCTCATCGTTGACAGCTCTCTCCGTGGCAGCCTTATAAGGACGTACTCCGGTTTCATCATAACGATGGTTATGAACTACTTATCAATATAGCCAGGCAATAAGTTAAGCACCTGTATTTGCCAAGAGTTTGACTTAAGTCCTCTTGTTCTTTAACTTCTTGTCTGGAATTGTGAGTTCCAACACTAAGATCCAGGACTTCAACACCTCCTTGAGGAAAAAACATAGAGGATAATGAGCGTGATGCGTGTTCTTAGTATGTATGGTTCCTTTATAATTTGAGCGGAGGCAAAAGCAAGAGTTGTGTGAACATTCACATATAAGGTGCGAAGCTCCATTGCACATTTTAAACAATACAACATTCTCCCATCAGCACCGCTAATTAGGTTAAGGAAACTACATGAGAAAACGAGGGGGTTTGTTTGAAGCAAAATAGAAAATTCTTCAATTTCTGACCTCTTTTCAAGGTTCTCCCCCATTACAGGAGAACCATCAAGCAGTGCTATTAATTTGAACAGTAGTTGTGGTCTGCAACATGTCCTCTGTTATTACCACAAAAAAATGAGAAGTTGGGCCAGAACAGATTTTTACAAAATCTGACCAATTGAAAACACAAATCAATGGTCCAACTGTTGGCCAGATTTCTGGCCGAAACAGAGTTGATGTAGTGTTCCTTGTATAGGAAAACAGTGAGTGTGGCGATACCCCATGAAGTTTCACATGGTGGTAGAAGAAGGAAGTTCTGGTATCCGTGGGTGTTCTCGTTGGTGTTGAAGGTAACAACTTAAGAAGATTGAGCAGATTGAGCCCTTTTTTGGAAAGGGCTCCAAAACTTATGAACAAGTGAATGAAAGAAGGAAGTTTAAACTAGAAGAAAGCCAACAAAGAAAAGAAAAGGAAGACATCATAATTGGTTGATATTTATCATCTTGGTGCACCTTTCCTTTGAGTTTATACTTTTTTTTTACTTGATCATACTTTTTCAAGATTTTTTAACAAAACAATTCAGATGGAACCTCGACAACCTAGCTAAACCTTAGCATCTTCAGACCCCTTAGCGGTTTAGGACACATCGTTAGCTGCAACCCACATCACTAGAACAGAGCAATCCTTGGCTAGACTAATTTGGCCCGGTTGCATCTGCGGGCCATACTTCAGCAGACAAAACTGCTAACAGTAGATGAATTAAAGGTTAGAAACAATATATGATGAATGTTGGTTGGGTTGGAAGTAACAAAACAAATTACAGGCGGACCAAAAAGAATAATAAAGAAAAGCCAGGGGCCGGTCAATAATTAGAGGTGGCAGAGACACTGTCACAGGGCTTCTCTTCTCTTATTCATTTAATTGCACAGGTTGAGTTTTTCTTTTTGGACTAAGAGAACAGTGGCATCAACACCGCCTCGCATCTCATCAGAGGCTTCACAATTCCAAAGGGGCAATCAAAACAATGTTGTTGTTCGGCTGAATGTTCACTTTACTTGTGACTCTTTCCACCTTCTCCACTGAATGTTTGATTACAGCCTGGCATGTTTTGGGGGGGGGGGGGGGAGCTTTTTTCATTCCCTCCTCTTTGATCCCAGCTAAGGAGGTCCCAAACCGTGCGCATGCACCATTGACAGTTTGAAAACGATTTATTATTTATCTTTATTTTTATTTAATTTTTAATACCAGATTCAAATCGCACACATAAGACATCAAAGATGGATAGATGAAGAAGTTAAAATATGCAGTCAGAAAATTATTCAAATTGCTTTGGGAAAAAAAAACAGAAAGTCAATCCCCTCAATGTGTCCGAGCGCATGATTCAAACAGAATGATACCGTGAGCTAGACACGCAACGCACACAAACACCGCTACACACGCTATCACCCTCAAAGACATTGTTTGTTTGTCTGTGTGTATTTCATTGTGGGGAGGGAGCTAATATTTATTGTAGTGGTCACTGGCTCCCTCTAACCAGAGGGGCAGCCTATTATTACTGGGTTGTATTTCTGGTTAGCGCCACGCTGTTTGCCAATATGTTCCCCTCACAATGTGAACCCTGGAGGGGACTTAAAGGGGAGCGGGGGGGGGAGGGGGGGACAGGAAGGCCATCCAAAACACAAGGCCCTTGGAAGCAGGCCGACACCGGCTGCGCTCCGCTGGTCACACACACAGCTTGTGCTACACCTGCGTCACACTCAGCGTGGCGCCAACCTGCTGCCATTCCCCGCCAAAAGGTACACCTTTACCGACAGGGCAAATTAAAAAGGACAACACAACAGGCGTACAACACACCCCCGGAGACGCCTGTTGAATTCATGCGCCACGGAAGACGTCACTTGTTTTGCAGTAGACGTGTGGTAGGGTGAGGGGTTGGGGGAGATCAACCATAGTAGACCTAAAGGATTTATTTATGCATTTTGATGCTTTATGAGAGAGTGAGAAAGCCAGGAATGTATGGGAGATAGAGGGGAGGACATTCAGCAATGGACCACGGGCAGGTATTGAACCCCGGGTCGCTGTGATCAGGACTGATCCTTCATGGTGTACACTCTAACCGATGAGGCACCGGGGCACCCCCAACCAGAGTAGACCCCGGACAGAGTAGACCTTAAGAAGAAAATGATAGCATTGTCAGTGGGTGTTATGTTTCAAAATGGAGGGATTTGACAACTTTCCCCCTCAATCACTTTCACTCTTTGAGGGATTTGCTTTGTGTGTGAGATACTGGAAACAAAACAAAAAGGCGGGGGGGGGGGGGAATCCCACAGAAGAAGAGATAGGAAGTCGTCCTTGTCTGGAAGCCCTCCGCCGTGTCGCAGGAGGAGAGAAGGATTCAAAGTGAGGCCCGTCTCTCTTAATTAACACTTTGAAAGATAAAAGCAGTTTATTAAATCAATCAAAAATTATGGTTTGTTTGTGAATACCGGCAGATAAGGACATTTGCATATTAACTTTGCCGCTCTAACCTACATTCAAAGGATGTTTGAGGAGATTGTGTTCTGCTCCTGAACATAAATATTCCCCCTACTACGGTAAACATATTTGTTCTTTCTTTCAGTGATGGGGGTTCTCCGGTCTTCTTCTCATTCATCAATATTTTAATTCCGAAGTATTTAAAATGTTAATAGCAAAAGCCTAACGTAAATAATGTAAACAAATGATAAATGAATGAGGATATCATCAGCATAAGAGAGGCCGATATCCTAGGTAGAAAAGTTTTAAAATGTAGGAGTCAGAAAACAGGTCCTCATGACAAACACAATGTTGTCGCATCTATATTTTGAAAATATGTCAGGGTTAATAACTTATTTATTATTAAAAGAGAAGGTAGAGTCGTCATTTCATAAACTAAATGCATTTAACATAAAATAATACACGTTCAGATAACAGAACAGAAGGTGAAAATGGCCCGTCATTTAATATTATGCTACAATAATATAATATTAGAAAACTATTACGTCAAGCTACATTCTACACTTTTATAATCGTGACACTTTCTCTAACCCCGACTATTTCTTCAAAACAGGAAGTGTGTTCAGCCCATTTCCTTTGCACTTCAACGAAACGAAGGAGCTAACCGACAAACACATTCAACATGGCATCTCAGGGCCATTTCTCTCACTCCCCTTGCACACAAAGATATGACAACAAAGGAACCACATCCAGGAGATATCGTCCATAATAAGGGATAAGGTTGAGGGGTGGCTGGGGGTGGGCCGGGGGTTACCGGAAAGTCAATGCCGGTGACGGCTAATCCCTGTACCTATACAACAGTTGCATTGTGTTGCAACCAGGGTGAGGACAGAAACACACACACACACACACACACACACACACACATACATACACAGACACATAGACACACACATACATACACAGGCACATAGACATACACATGCACACACACACACACACACACACACACACACACACACACACACACACACACACACACACACACACACACGTGCACATACATTCACACACATGTACACACACATACACAGACACGCACACGCACAAACAGATATACACCTACATACATGCACACACGCACACACACACACACACACACACACACACACACACACACACACACACACACACACACACACACACACACACACACACACACACACACACATACATACACACACACAGGCTCCTGAGGTAAGAGTGGTGACAGATTTTAAAGGGTGGTTAGACTTCTGGCTGCGGTGTTGGTGGGTAAGCTGAACAGAACGACATTGTTTATTTTTTATAACAACATGATTTACTGAGGTAGAATATAGATTAAAGGAGAGATAATTCGGGATAGTGATGGGAGCATTGTGCTCCCGTGGAGGATAATGGATGTAAGCAAGAAAGGAAAGGAGGAAAGAGGGAGGATACGAAAGCAGGGTAGAAGAGTGGGAGAGATTTGTAACAGCCTTTGCAGGTCCTCCTTTAATTGCGATCGCATGAGTTAAGATTTGAGATTTAAAAATAAAAAAGAATAACAGTGCTTGAAAAAAGAAAAGTAAAAGCAGTTTGGACTTCATGCTTGAGAAGTATATATCTGTGTGTGTGTGTGTGTGTGTGTGTGTGTGTGTGTGTGTGTGTGTGTGTGTGTGTGTGTGTGTGTGTGTGTGTGTGTGTGTGCGTGTCTGTGAGTGTATGTGTGTGTGTGTGTGTGTGTGTGTCTGTGTGTATGTGTGTTTCTGTGTGTGTGTGTGTGTGCGCACTCCGCTCTTGTTTCATCTGCTGGCTGTCTCAACTCACTTCACAGTCAAAGGGAGGCCAATTAGGTGCAAAGGGATTAAAACACACATGCACACACACACACACACACACACATATACACACAAACCTTTTATACATTTTTGCACCTCCGTTGCAGTAGTGGGTCAGGTTAAGTGTTCAAATGGCAAACAGCTCAGCGCCTTTTCGTGGTTAAACTCGTGGCAGTTATTCACCACATTGGAAAAGACGGAGTAAAACCTCCACAAAAACTCTCTCCCTCCCTCTTTCATCCCCCCCCTCTCTCTCTCCCTCTCTCTCTCTCTCTCTCTCTCTCTCTCTCTCTCTCTCTCTCTCTTTATACATATATATTCCCAACTCTCTCTCTCCCTTTCTCTATACCCTCTCTCTCCCTCCCTCCCTCCCCCCCTCTCTCTCCATCCCTCCCTCTCTCCCTCCCCCCCTCTCTCTCCCCCTCCCTACCCCCTTCCCTCCCTCTCAGCAGGCCCATCCACTTAGAGGGCCACAGAGAGCTGAGGCCCTGGCCCTGACTTCCTCTCCTAATCCAGTTACCCAGGGTCTGCCGGTGGCTCACCTCAGATGCCCCGGTCCCCAGGGAAACAGCCAAGCCCGACCGCACCGCAGGTGTAGCGGAGACCTTGGGAGAGAGAGAGGGGCTGAGCGCGAGTGAGAGGGAGAGAGAGAGAGAGAGAGGGTCCGTACAGGGTCGTTCAGGAAGGGTCAGGCGAGTGATCAATCACTGAAATGAGTTAATGCCCAAACCCCCCCTCCCTCACCCGAAGACTTGTTTATTGGCCTCACCCTAAAACCCACACAGCACAGTGTCAATAGACCCTTTCCACAGAGGCATCCTCTCCGGTTGTCTCTCTCCCTCCTCCCCCTCCCGTTCTGTCTCTCTCATCTCCGTCCATACCTCTCTGGGCCTTGCAGCGTTGCCCATGGAGCGAGTGCGTCCCAAAACACGAGTGAGAGAAACGGTTTGCTAAAGACTTTGTATTTTTCTAATGCTCGATTGAAGGCTCTTATTTTTTTTATTTTTTTTTACTTTAGTTAGCTTGTGTTCGGATGTTCTTTACTTCTTATTTTGGTAGTTTTTGATGTTGGCGTGGTTGTTGGAGTACATGTCTACTAAGGTTAGTTCTTAAATAGGGGCCTGATTTGTTGTAAATCATTTGATTAACAACAATGATAGTGTAACGGGGGGGGGTTAGGCAGAACCAGAGTGCACAGACTGACAATGGTGACAGGGCAGTCCAACGGATTTATTGATCGCACAGATGATCAGGGTCGGGCAGGCAGAGTAAACGGGGACAGGCAAGAGTTCGGGAACCGGCAGGCAATCAGGTAGACTGGGGGTACCGTCGGCAGGCGGGTAGTCGGGCAGGCGAGGGGTCGATATCAGGAGGGCAGACAGGCAGGCGAGGAGCCGGAAACGGGAGCAGACAGGCCGGCAGGGACTCGACAACAGGCGGGTGGTCAGACAGGCGAGGGTTCGGTAACAGGCAGGATCAGCGTTGGAGAAACGTTTCTGGAGTTGTGGGAAAGCTCTGTGAGTATTGAGAGACGATCTGGCAGAGACTGAGTGGAGAGAGAGGATTTATATAGAGGGAGCACGGCCGAAGGTGATTGAGCTAATTAGGTGAGATCAGCTTGGCAGGCAGGTGAACGGGAAAATCAGGAGCGGACCAAGACAGATAGAGGGCAGAATGATAGCTATTTTTCCTCTGAACTTGCTTTTTCAGAGGGACGGTACACCTTTGGCCATCATTTATGACAAGGAGCCCTGAAAACAAATCCTTCAAGGTGCCTTAACAATGTGTTTTTGTATTTTTTTGTAAACCTATTTGAAACGGACCAGTAGAAGGTTTTGAGTGATCATTACCAAGATATGTAGCTGCAACTGGGATCATATTGTGCCACGGGGTCACCATTTCTTTTGGGTCATTTTCTCTGCATATTGTATAATTATTTCTATCATTAATGTGTAATGTATTCATGAACTTAGCCATTGTTGACGAAACCGTGTTCACACTTGCGTTAATCTAAACTCATCCACATTTCAGGACAAAGTCGCTGTTTGTTGTTCAGTTAGCCCCCGCTACTGACAACGCTGTTTCCATAACAACAACCAACTGTGGGACAGCCGGGGCATAACCTTGTTTGAGCTAAAGTCACCATAATAAGACTGAAGGGCTGATTATGGTCCCACGTTCAAGCAACCCAAATGGGTTACGGACCCCTTAGGTCCTTGCGGACCCTCCTTGCGTCCACCGCACAGGCCTGACGTGCGCCTCCCAAATAATGTAACCTTCCGTTGAGGCGACGCAGCAGCAAGGGCTGTGATTGGTCCGCTCACTAAAACCTGATGCAGAACCATAAAGGCTCACGACTGCGTCAAAGCATCTGCGTGGTCCTTGTGTTGCGTGAACGTGGGACCATAATCTGCCCTTGAGGTCCAATCACAATCTATATCAATCCACGCATGGCAAAGTTTACCAAAAACTTTATTGCACTTTTCACCATGCCCTAAAATGTTGTTATTCATTACCATGTCACAACAAAGGGCAAAACCAGAAAGACTGTCCTTTTGGAAAGACTGAGTTTCTGAATTTATTAGGAAATGGCTAAGCTGAGCACGGGGTCTTACTGTGTGTGTGTGTGTTAGGTTGTGTGTGTCTCTGTGTGCGTGTGTGTGTGTGTGTGTGGTAGGTGGGGGGTCTAAATGGGCCCCAGTCAGTACCTGGTCTTGGCTATGGCCAACCCCTGCATTGGGGGATGGGGGAGGCGGCAATATTTGTCCTTGGGTTGAAAAGGGCACGTGAGTCAAGGCATCTTTTTCATAGCCAATGGAACCCATTTGCCTTAATGCGTGTGCAAAGGTCTGTGTGTGTGTTTTGTTTTTTGTGCTTGTGTGTTTGTAAGTGTGTGAGAAAGTCAATTAGAGAAATACATACACAGGCAGCAAAAGGCTATGGCTGTGAACAAATCAATGTGTACAAATAGAGCATCTTTAGAATCAAGCGAAGGCTGTCATCTGCATAACAAAGAATCTGACACTGTCCATGTCCTGTCCTTTCTGAATAGATGCTCTGTATTTTACAATGCACTGGCTACGTTACAAGATATATTTAAAAAAAAAAAAAACTTCAAAGGTGTTGATTCAATGAGGAATAACAGCGTCAAGTCAGACAAAGAAAGACAAGAGAAACAACCTATTAATACATTTCTGTCAATGAAGACATGCTGTCAGCGTTCCATACTCGCAGTGTTCTCCACGGCCATATGTTCCATCAAAGAAATAACACCTTACCGCACAGGAACACAAAAGCACACAAAACGCGGAGGCACTTGTTTCAACCTCGTTTTTTTATTTATTTCAACCAAGCAGGTTCGCCCAGCAGAAGTCCAACCGTCCCTGTGAAACTCGCCGCACCTTCAACAGCCCCCCTGGACCTGCGAACGTGCCGCGAGTGTTTTATCCCGGTGTTGTTGTGGTCTGTGCCTGGACAGCAATATGTCGGCCATCTGCCCGCGTCTCTGCTCTGAAAGCATTGGTAGAGGTAACCCCACCCGCCACCCACCCCCCGCCCTCCACCTTGAGCGGAGGTAGCCGAGACCGCCGCCAACAGCCTACGGAGGGTCGGAGGGGTGGAGTTGGGGTGGGGGTAGAGGAGGGGGGGTAGTCGTGGTTACGGTGCTAAACAGGTCACATGGTGTCTTGCAGCCATATTTGGGTCAGAGCTTCGGCAGGGGATGAGAGGAGGCTAAGCGCATGGAGGCAATGTGAAACAGCCCCTGTGGGGTAGCACGCACACACACACACACACACTCTGCACAGGCACATATACACACATACAAGCAGGCACACACACACACACACACACACACACACACACACACACACACACAGAGGCAGACATAAACACTCACAAACACACACATACACACACAGACATATAGAGTTATCCACACATGCGGAGCACAGACACACATCCACACACAAACACACAAATACACAGGCATGCATGTGCATACACACACACACACACACATCTATCTGATACAATTGTCAGATAGGGCAGTTTTCTGTCTCTTTGTGTTTCTTTCTTGTCTTCTAATGGGAGGGAGGGACGGTAATGGCGTCAGGTGTAAACATGAAAGCATCCCCGGGAGGCTTGATAAGCTCAGCAGACGTGCAGGTGTAATGTTGCTTTGAACAACATTCAGCAATTAAACAATCCTGCAGTGATGCGCCTGGGTTTACAGGTATCTGTGTGTTTGTGTGTGTGTGTGTGTGTGTGTGTGTGTGTGTGTGTGTGTCTGTCTGCATTTGTGGATGCCTTTATGTGTGTGTGTGTGTGTGCATGTGTGTGTGTGTATGTGTGTGTGACAGTGATTTTTTGTGTGTGTGTGAGTTGTTTTTGTGCTAGTGTGTGTATGTGTTGTTGTTTGTGTGTGTGTGTATCTATGTGTGTTTGTGTGTGTGTGTGTGTTTGTTTGTGATTGTTTGTGTGTGTTTGTGCGTGATTGTTTGTGTGTGTATTTTTATGTGTGTGTTCGTGTGATTGTTTGCGTTTGTATGTTTGTGTGCGTGTACATGTGGTTGTTTGTGTCTGTGTGTATATCTGTGTGTGTGTGTTTGTGTGTATGTTGGGGGGATACTGTTTAAATGGCAGAGGTATTGGAGTGTTTAAATCTCACGGCTGCTCACGTTAAGGCTTTGGTTTAGATCTGAGCTGTGTCGCGGTATCTTTGGAAAATAATTAGTAGCTTGGTTTACTTACCCAACCAGTAACTACAACCAAAGTAACTAACATTGCTTATAGAAATGACAATGGCGATGACATATTCTGATGAACAATATATTCATATTAACAAGGACATCAACTTAACATAAAAACACAAAAATAGAACGTAAGAACATATAACTGCCTTGAAGTGTACATAATACACATGTAATTTGTGGGAAGTGTTAGAGTTTTACAGAAACATCCAAATGACTGATTATGATTATGCATTCAAAATATTCCATGAAGGACCAGACAGGAGTTTCTCAAACGCTTGTGTGGCGGTGGACCTTTCTTTTGGTCCAGCGCAACACAAAGTGTAATGTTTGCGTTGCGGTTTTGCACGGGGTAACCTTACTTGTGCATGGTATTCTGCAGAATAAGACTTATTCAGTCGCATCTGCAACCCTTAAATATGACTTTGACAAATGTACTGTGGCGAGACACATATACATTGCATTGACTACAGACCCTTATTTATAGGATAAGTAAAACATATGCAAAAATAACACTTCAAATAGCGATCAACATCAGGACATGGGCAGTTGTACTGCTATGCAAGTGCTGTCTACACTATATTTCAGATCCAACTGAACATTTGTGGCCGTTAGGCATTTCTCATGGTTTGAGTATGTCACGTGTGTATATGTGTGTGTGTGTGTGTGTGTGTGTGTGTGTGTGTGTGTGTGTGTGTGTGTGTGTGTGTGTGTGTGTGTTGCTTGTGTGTGTTGATCTCAGGGTCATAAGATACAAATGCCGCATGAACATGAGTATGAAATGTGATCACATTTCAAAATGATTTGACGCCGTTGCAGTTAACATATTAACATCCATTTTTCAGCATCGACTTGACAAGTAAACGGGATTCGTTGAAGCTAACCATCAATTTGACCCAGCTTTTTACGAAAACTTTTAATCTGAAAAGTCAGAAACAATAAGATCATCGATACCCTGAATAGCTTCACACCATCACAACATCCCTAAAACAGAGTTACTCAGCGTTATTTACATTTACATTTACATTTAGGGCATTTAGCAGACGCTTTTATCCAAAGCGACTTACAATAAGTGCATTTGTTACAATAAGTACATTTGTCATAAGAAGTGAAACAATATATCGCTGTTGGTACAGTAAAGACGTTCATAGAACCAAGTG
>NC_136937.1:25373585-25376085 GCF_949987615.1 Pollachius pollachius | reverse complement strand
CATATTTAGAGCATCTGTCGGACAATGTAATTAGTTCATACAAATACGAAAAAGTTCTGCAAACTTTGGGAGACCCCTACAATCTTTCGTCAACGTCCAACAATCCTATTGACGACACACATTCTCATATAGCGCGCTACGGAACATTAAATTAAAAGACTGCTAATCATTTGAGCATTTAAAGTGGTTCTCCGAGATATTGGTAAATTCTTACTAAGTCTTCTAAGTCTTACTCAAATTCAGGCAAGTTGTTTAATTCCTAATTAAATAACTAATTGTGCATCCAGAAGGGGAGTTTGCTTGGTTAGCATTTGCTTATCGTTATCCAATTCCATTGACGTGCAGAGTTACAGTAGCCTAGCTCCTGTTCATGTCAGGGTAAAACACTTTCAATGACTTTCCAATTGCTCAGAATTTCCAATGTGTTCAGAATAACAATAGTCGATTATCCAAAACCAGAGCCGCTTTTTTGTGGTTTGTCTTCACACACACACAGATAATTCAGTACTATTCTCAGCGCTGTGACTGTGAGGCACCACTGGCACAATTAAATAACCAGCTGCTTCTAGCCGGGTCGTGCATGCAGAGGTTAACCTGTCAACCGCGCATCGCAGGTAGCCTAATAATCACAGCGCCGGAAATAGTGAGAAATTATCTGTGTGTTGGTAGACAAACCACAATCTTGTTGCGTTGATACTGGCACTCTTTTTGAATAAGCGACGATTCAGAACACCCTGGTCACTGTGACAGCCAGCCTTGGAGACCTCGCTGTAACAAGATGGTGTCCGCTTACATTCATGTAGCCAGTCATGTAAATCTTGTAGCCATTTTCACCGGCTTGTGGTTTTCCCCGCCAAAATAGCGACTAGAGTTCCTATTCAATTCCATAATTTGTCAATATTTCTGTTTCTTTACCCTCCTGACCCAGTGACAGGGGGAAATAACTGTGTGTTGAACAGGGCACTGAACACAATACTTATCTCTGTCTGTCGTATCGGTGAACGAGCGAGAAGAGGGAGAGCAGAGCTCTACCATCTGCATAGGAAGGTGGCAGCCACACACTGATTGACCCTTTATAATTGATGGCGCCTTAATTACGATAATCGTCTGCCACAGCCGCTGTTGTTGCCATGCTCCCCCACATCTCTGATTCCTGGCACCCCTGGGTGCAGGTGTTTCTGCGCAGCTTACAGATGTTCCTGTCCTCCGCTGCCTCCAGGCTGTGATTTGTCAGGGGGGGTGGTTGGGGAGGTTAGACGACTACCTCCACCCGCCTCCGCCTGGGTGACTCCGGTTACACTGAGGGTGACGGAGAGAAGAAAAGGACTTTGAGCATCGTGGAGGCCGATATAAGTGGGTGAAGTGGGAGGGGTAGGAGGAGGGGGTGGTGTAGGAGGAGGAGGAGAGGTGGGGGTTGAGTTGAGGAAAATTAAGGGTTTAAGCGACAGGCAACACAGGATTAGAGGCAGTGAAAGGTGCTGTTAGCGGATGACATGTATGTACATCTTGTGCTGGGTATTTTAAGCACACTTACCACTGTAAGTGCACACGTGCGCCCCAACACAATGAAGCCTTGTTGGATATTACTGGTGGTATGAGGTTCACACAGACACACACACATGCCCGCACACACACACACACACACACATACACACACGGATGGCCCTGGAAACTTGCACTGGGGAATAAAACCACTCCAGACTGCGCAACACAGTAGCGGAAAAGGAGTGAGTAAAATTGGTTTAGACAGACAAACAAACAAACACACACACTCACACACATACACACACACACGCACGCACGCACGCACACACACGCACACACACACACACACACACACACACACACACACACACACACACACACACACACACAACAGATAGCCCACACACTCACTCAGTTAAGTTTTCCTTCAAAGGGGCCCCTCAGGATAGGCTTCTGTGCGAACATAATCCAAGGCCCCTTTGAAGTGCGGACTTGAAATGTCTTCTTTTTTTCTGTCTTTCTTTCGGCCAGACTGCTGCCAAGTGCCATCTCCATCCTAGGGGTTTGGGCTGGAGTGGGGTGGGGTGTGGGGTTGAAGCTCCTTCCGCCCCCCCCCGAGAGCTCTGCACCTGGTGGTCAATTCCGGCTTGTGTCTTCCAGGACCTAACCGGAAAATGTCACACATTGACAACACAATCCAGCGCCCCCCCTTCCCAACCCTGGGGGTCTATGGCTCTGGATGTAAGGGGGATTCGACCAGAAAAGCTGTCACGTCATGTGTAGATGGGTTTTTGATCTTTATTTTTTAATGATGTTAAAATCAAACTCTCAAGCCTTAAAATCAAGTATTTTTATCGCTAAATGACGGATAATATTTAAAAGTATTTAAACCGTTTTCTATTATAAGAGGTTGGACCATTGACATAATTTGTCTGTGAAAAATAAGAACGAGATAACAGCTCCCTTCAGAAGAATTTGCTCATCTATACCTATAAATTTGTTTTCAGGCAGATTT
>NC_136937.1:25363585-25368585 GCF_949987615.1 Pollachius pollachius | reverse complement strand
CAGGCTGTACAAGTTGTGACACCAACTGCCATGCGGGAGAGGTGGGAGAGAGTACTGGTGAGGGGAGAGGGTGGGTGGCTGGCTGGCTGGGGGGGATACAGGAAGTGACATGACTTAAGTCCAAGTTGGGTGCGGTTCCAGCCATCTGGGTATCTCATCCCCCTCCTCTCTCCCTCGCGCTCTCTCTCTCTCTTGCTCTCTTGCTCTCTCTCCCACTCTCGCTCTCACCCACCTTTCCCTCTCACAGGACAGGAGGGGAGTCTCGTTGGTGAAGTTTGACAGCCAAGATGTCCCAGTTTGCCTTGGTGCCACTCGGCATGTGTTCTGGTGGAACAGACAGGGCTTTTTCACCACCTCCCCCATGCACACACACACACACACACACACACACACACACACACACACACACACACACACACACACATACACAAACATAAACACCACATGCACACACACACACACACACACACACACACACCCACACACACACACACACACACACACGCACACACACACACACACACACACACACACACACACACACACATACACACACACACACACACACACATACACACACACACAAACACACGTATACACACACACAAAGACAAACACCACATACGCACAATCACTCAAAAACACACGCGAACAAAATTTGTAATCTGTATTCCGAAGGGTTCCTGAGGGTTGCAGTCTGAAGTCGTAGCAAATGCTCACTTAGGGCTCAGGCTCCGCCCCTTGCTGAGCGTCCGGCAACGGGTCAATGCAAGGCTCTAATACTTTCAAGAAAATATGTAGAAACTGTAACCATCTTGTCCGCATGTCTGTCTGCGTCTACGATGCTATAGTGGATACTACCACTGCTGATTCTACAATCAAGCACGCATTCAATTCAATCAAATGAAGATTTGACCGCATGGCGCGTACGTAAAGCTTGAGGTTGAGTTGTGTTATTGCCGTGTGTCTCTAGGCTATTGATTACATTTATTTCTTGGAGAGGTGCACCTCTTTAGTAAGGCTGGTCGGCAATACTCTACGTATCCATATCAATTCCCTTGAGCTTTCTCAGGGTCTCCGAATAATTAAAGAAAATAGATTTCGGGTTCGCTGTCGATTGCCTCCACAAACCTTTAAAGCTGAGGTGATTCGAGGGGTCACGGGGACTCTACCCCCTGGCAGAAACATTTTGAATTATTATGTAAAAGCTAAATTGTTAACACATTGATAGGGTTGTTCCTTTTCAAGTAGAATAATATAAGCTTTGTAGCACGTTTTTATCCTATATTATCTCAAAGGTCCCATGGCATGCTACTTTATGGATGCTTTAATATAGATATTAGTGGGCCCCCAACACAGTATTTGCAGACATTCCCGAAATTCAGCCGTGGTGCAGAATTATAGCCGCTACGAGCCAGTCGCACATTGAGCTTTCCCCAAACGCGCCGTTTCGGTGTCTGTAGCTTTAATTCAAATGAGGTGGAGAGAAGCGGGTCAAGGAGGAGGGTGGGGGTGTGGCCCTGAGCAGCTTTCGGCCAGGGTACCATGCGCTCTGTTTACAGTGGGTGCATCGCAATGGCGAGGCGCACACAGCCTTTGGCCGGATTCTGTACATATCCTAGAACACTCCGGGTGCTCCAGTGGGAGTCCTGGTGCTCTATATCTAAATAATATCATATTATACATAGATTTATATTTCATATAATATATATCATCATGGCCAAAAGCTGTGTGCGCCTCCAGACGATATTATGAATCTCAACGACTTCGTCGGGTTCTCCGACGTCTCTGGTTCTTCCACGTCCACATTAATCTGAAGTAGACTGAACCTCGACATGGAGGAGAAAGGGATTTTTGCCCGCCATTGTTGACCGCGATTCAGGGAGTCACTTCAGGGAGTCAAAGTACTTCAGGGAGTCAAAGCCAAAGTTCCTTTCCCCCAATTCCTTCTCATCCATGGCTTAGATAACCCCCACTATGAGTCTCGTTGTGGAAATACCAGAGACGAGAGTCTGACGTGTTATGTGCCATAACACCAACAGCAGAACGGTTATCCAAATAACAAAGAGATGTATAACACTTGCGTTACATTGTGTGTAATCACACACGCACACACACACATGTGGCGCTCGCATGATCGTAGCTCATTGTCTCATTGGCGGGCAAAATTCTCTGGGAGGGCAAGGCAGAGAAATGGGAGATACATGGCCCCTTATGACGACATATGGGGCTACATTCCAAATCAGCGCACCTGACCTTCCATTTTTTCAAAGGCAAGCAGGATACCTAGTGCTCGGTTAACACCAAACGCAATTTTTAGCCACTGGGGGATGATAGGCAGGCTAGGGGAACTCATATTAATGTTAAAAAACCTTATAAAGTGAGATTTTCATGCCATGGGACCTTTAAATCCCATTCAGATACACTTGGCCTCCAAAATTTGATTGAACATTGCACATTGTATGCAGTTAATGCAGTCAACGGTCAGAGGTAGGCCATTTTGAAAGTTCTATATGTCGTTATTATGTATACTTATGTATTGACAGGGGCGGTTCTGGGCACGAGTGAACCGGGCAGCTGCCCGTAGTGCCATTTTTTCATGACACCGTGGGGGGCACCACAAAAAATAAATAAATAAATCACCTGCGCCGCGAAGCGGTTTTCTATGGGGAATTGGCAGATTGGCGCCCCCTCTGTCTTCCAGTTCTAACTGAAAACACTTACTCTGCCCCTGCAGGGAACTGGTAACTCAGACACCTAACGTTTCAGCCGTGCTGGAGACAATGTCGCTCTTTTATCCCATCCGGCTAGCCCTGAAAAATCGATCAGATCCACTACTGACCTCGACACTTCAGAAACAAGTGCCGAGGCAGATTTAAACAGTGGGATGATTTCATAATTGAGTGATAACGTCGCGCCTCTATGCATGATTTCATATCTCGGATCATTTGGCTAGCATGGCTTTTGAACCAAATGGCTGCCTTTCACTCTCCGTATTGTGCTAATGCGTTTTATTTAATGTGCGCCCGCCGCTGTAATTGGTATAACATTGCTCCGTTAATGCATTGAAGGAAACCTTAGCATTAAGTGCTAAATTGAATTTTCTCTTTTTTTAAACTAATGGTGAAAATGACGGTTAGGGCAAAGGCAGCCTATTAAATGTAATTTGTTCTGCATCGCTTTGGGCGCTAGCTACTTTCTCCATCTGTCTTTTATTAAGTCCAATAGGTGGAGAGGTATACCACGGCAGCTCACAAACACATACACACACACACACACACACACGCACACACACACACACACACACACACACACACACACACACACACACACACACACACACACACACACACACACACACACACAAACACACACACAAACACAATCACATACACACACACACACACATACACACACACAAACACACGCACACACACAGACATATGCACTAGCTGTCAACACAGTGCTGGCGGAGGTATTCAACAAGGTGTAAGCTGCCGTCTGTTGTGATTGGAGGCACAAAGGGGAATTATTATGCTCCCAGTGGAAGGCCAGCTCCACACACACACGCACACACACGCGGTTATGCATACATTCACACTGACATCCGCAGGCAAAAGGCACAGATGCAATAAACCTGGATGGTATTCATTCACTCTCATACAGGCTGATACAGTGCACCGAGGAGCACACATCCAGGCAAAAGACACAAACACACACGCAGATGCACAAAAGGACCATTCATCAAGTGCACACAAAATCCACTCACAATTCAAACTCACACCTGTAAACACAACAAATGAGGTGCTTCCTCTCCACATTCACATACAAACACGTGTGCACAATTCTGATAAAAATGTATTATTGGTCTTTGTTAAAAAGTGTAAACGACAATAAATAATGCATTTATTGTTGGATCTGTTTACCATCCTATTGTAAGACAATAAAGAATACTAAAACGATTTAATCATATGGAATTATCGCTCTTCCACAACAACAACACATAATAACACAGATAAAAAAACTTGATTTAAAATGAATACAAAGATACTACGTAAGACGTCTTTAGCTGATACAAATAGATAGATCAATCTATGTCTTTTTAAATCTTTTGTGTTTAGACTTTGTTTACTTTGGCAACAGCGTAAGTCATGTACGGGATAGTGGGATTGATGTTGTGTTTTTATCGGTTGGTGATATGTGTCATTGTAAAAGAGGCTCCACAAGACGCAGAACGCACCGCTGTCTGGATCCGTGAAGTAATATAAAGGTCGGTGTGTAGCTGCAACATAAATTGCACTACTTACAGCTTGATTAGCTTCATGTACGTTGTAACCAGGCAGGTCGTAGCCTGTTAGCTTGCAGTTTTATCAACTAAATCTCCTTGGAGTGTGGGTGAAGATAATAAAGTAAGTTTGGTTAAAGCTTGTTTAGAGATGGAGTGTGTTACTTAAGCTCTTTTATTTCTATTTGATTTCTAATATTAGCTCTGCTAATATTATGAATGTATTGATGCCAATTCACGTGAATGAGAGATAATCTGCTGTTTAGATAATGTATCCTCAATCATTTCCTTTAATGTCATTTTTTAATCGATTTATTGTGTTTTGGTGGATGGATAATAATAGGGATGTTACTCTGAACACTTAAGAATACATGGTATGGCTTTTTCAACCACTTTTCACACAATATACCTACATGCTTCATAACTTCCTGTAATAATCATTAACTGCAGCACAATTAAGTGCTTATAAAGTTTTTTATTCAATAAATAAGAATAGATAAAAGACACCTGACTCATAACTTATGACACATATGTTACAAACCATTTTCTCTTTATCTCCACTGATTTTTAATCTTTTATTAATTCTTATTTATTTAGGATCAGTTTGAATTCAAAAATGATTTCACCTTATTAATGCCTCAAAGTTGTAGGTAATCTGAAGTTCTGCCGATAACTTTGGTATTATATGCCTTAACTGATCAGGGTTATCGGCTGG
>NC_136937.1:25333585-25348585 GCF_949987615.1 Pollachius pollachius | reverse complement strand
ATCTCTTTCTATTGGTTGTAAAGCAGCTGTGACACATAGCAGAATTCTCACCCTGTTCACACTGTGACCATATAATCACGGAAGATCAAATTAAATGGTGTAATGATGCAGTTTTTAATAGAGAGCAATTAAGAGAAGTATGACTTTGTCAAAAAGGTCATGTAATTGAGTCAATGTATATTGTACCAGGGTTCGACAGAGGTCAGCAAGAGCCCATGTTGTATTTGTGTGTGTGTGTGTTTCTGTGTGTGTGTGTGTGTGTGTGTGTGTGTGTGTGTGTGTGTGTGTGTGTGGGTGTGTGTGTGTGTGTGTGTGTGTGTGTGTGTGTGTGTGTGTGTCAGTTAAGACCCATTATCAGTTAATGGTGAGTATATTTCCATTTGTTTTAAAATGGAGTTAAGGTCAGAATAACAACATTTACAATATCAGATCCAATTGCTTTCCTGAATGAAATCCGTGTTCCATGGAATATTAGTAATTAATGACCTTCTTTACTATTGTATACAACAACAAATATACTTAGTGTAAATTCTAAATCCTCGACATTCGACAAAGTACAGAAAAACAAAACTTTTTGCCGATCTGTGTTGTCTGTGCATGACATCACATCCTCTTTGATGTAAGCAAAGTGTATGTTCCTGGGGTACAATAAAAGACTTGTCACTTATGATAGGTCTTCAGCTAAATTGCCCGGGGGGGCCCTCACCAGAGAGAGAGAGAGAGAGAGAGAGAGAGAGAGAGAGAGAGAGAGAGAGAGAGAGAGAGGTTCAAGTCTCAATTTCACGTCAATGAAAGACGGAGACCGCATTAGGGAAAATGCAATTTATTTGGGGTTGGAAAGCATTTGGTTTCGGTGGAAGGGGGATGGGGGTGGGCTGGGTAATGGCAGCTTAATGTTCCCTTAAGCTGTCATTTAAACGTATACCTATCATCGCTCCTGGCATCGGGGTGCCCCCCCACCCAACCTCCCCAGAACACTGATGAACCGGCGAGGAACACATCGCTGATTAACGGCCCCTCCCCATCCATGCGTTGCTTTCTCTATTTCTGTCGGGGGCCCTAATGACATTAGATCGGTAATTATAATATTATTCACAGTTCACACAGGCCTCACTGTTAAACTTTTGAGATATGAGACCATTATCATCTTCTAATCTCTTTTTATGTGAATAACAGCGTAGATTCATATCGCTCTGAG
This sequence comes from Pollachius pollachius, assembly GCF_949987615.1. NCBI lineage: Eukaryota > Metazoa > Chordata > Actinopteri > Gadiformes > Gadidae > Pollachius > Pollachius pollachius. The sequence continues at coordinate 25,347,387 of NC_136937.1, read as the reverse complement.
ACGGATCTAATGTTGCATTAGCTCTCTGGTACAGAGAGAGAGAGAGAGAGAGAGAGAGAGAGAGAGAGAGAGAGAGAGAGAGAAAATAAGTCTAGTTATTCTGCCCTAAAAACAGAAAATTGAGGCTGACACAGAAACACACAGAACAATATGTAGAACAACGTGAAGCCCCTTAAATGTCCGACATGCTTTTACACGTAGAGTACATGTTTGCTTTTATTTTGTAAGCCATTTTTTGTAAGAACAAGAAATGGCCTCAAACATATCGTACGACTATGACTGCTATCTACGTTGAACGTTAACAGCTGTTAGCAACCGGGCTGCAACAATTCTGGGAGTGTAGCATGAAGCTTTGCTTTGTTTAACAAACCTCCATCTTTTGACCCGAAAAACCAAACCATAATCGATTGTGGGTAAGCGTTCCTATGTAACTGAATGTTAGTACAGCGCTTTTCTAACCAGCGGCCACTGAAAGCACTTTACAAAATCGCCTAAAATTCTAACTTTCACACACCGGCGGAGTTGTCAGCCACGAAGGGCGACAGCCAGCTCGTCAGGAGCAGTCAGGGTGAGTTGCCTGGCTCAGGGACCACTCAAAACTGAACTAGGATGCGCCAGGGATCTAACCAAGCAACCTTCAGGTTACGAGTAAACCGGCTGGTCACTGGTGTCAAGTCCCAACATGTCCATTTTCACAAAATCCAGGGCAGCAATTTCCCCTTCGACACCCAGGGGCTGCAATCGGGCCGGGAAGGGAGAGTTAGAGGTCCCGTCGGCGGCGAGGGAGATCTTCCCTGGCCTCCTCCGCTGTAATTAGAGGCTGTGACGGATCGGCCACAGTAATGGATCAAGGAACTCCCTCGAGGGAGGGAGGGGAGGGGAGGGAGAGGTGTAGGACGAGGATGAAGGCTCCTGCAGGGGAAGGAAAAGGTATCGCAGTGCTCCCCTTGAGAGTCACACCCACTGGGCATGGCACAAGGTCGCCAGGTCAGGGGATGAGGATGTCCATTCATGGGCAAGTGAACCTGGTATGGGATGATTCATTTTTGAGGGGTGTTCGGTGAACTGTTTTTCGGGATGGGAGATCAAACAACAAACACAAGATTAACCTGACATGTTAGAGGCCGTGAGTGATGACAGAGACGAGAGAGAGGGATAGAGAGAGAGAGAGAGAGAGAGAGAGAGAGAGAGAGAGAGAGAGAGAGAGAGAGAGAGAGAGAGAGAGAGAGAGAGAGAGCAAGCAAGCTGCGAACAGAACCTTGCCAGCAAACAGAAACATAATGCTGTTTCTGTCTTTTACGGAGGCCAAGATGAAAACAGCTTGAAGTAAGGTTAAAACATCCGGAAGAGACAAGCCAGTGATGATGAGGGGGGAGATAGCGGGGAGAAAGACGGAGGAACGGGGGGGAGGGGGACGGGGGACCGGACACTGAAGGTAAATTTTTACCAACTCAATCAGCGGCCCCCAACTCATGCTGGATGACAACGGCACTTTGTCTGCGGTGTCCGGGCTTAATTAGGCCGCCACTTTTCCTCCCTTTCCCCCCCCACCCCCCCACCCCCCCCCCCCCCCCCCCCCCCCCCCCCCCCCCCTTTCTTCCTTAATGAACTTCATGCACGTCGACCCTGCTTGTATAATCAAGGCACAAGACGGGGAACTGCAAACTAAGGTGCCAGAAATAAGCTGACAAAAGCACGTGGGGGTGGGGGGCACTCACTGCGTTACACACACACACGTGCACACACTCACACGCACACACCAGACCACTGACACCCCCCACCCACCCTACTCCCATCCCCGCCGCTTAACTGGAAAGGGGAAAAAAAAGACCAACTGCCTGCTCCATAAAACTCGCTTAGCAGACACTGAGACAAAATGGACTGTAAAGTTCGTTAGATGGAAATATTAAAAAAGAATTAAGCTAATGGAGATAAAATTAAAAGAAATGAGGCAACAAACACTCAGGCGCCCAAAATGGCATCGGCGTGACAACCAGGATTTCTAATGACGGACTGCGTTAAGGGGAGAGGAGGAGATGGGGGGAGGATGGGATAAAATACTAAAAAAATGAAATGGCATCCAGCTCTGAGATTTCTTTGAGGTGTAATGATCCGAGTATCTATCGCACTCTAGGCACCAATGGGTGGGGGGGGTATGCGTGTGTAGGTTGTGGAGAGGGGTGGGGTGGAGGAGAGAGAAGAAGGGCCGTTGAAATGACAAAGAGCCAAGTCCCAGGGTTAAGGTGGCATGTTGTGCTCAGCGATCAAGGTTATTGAGGAGGCCGGTCGTTGAAATCTATCTGAATGTGTAAAGGGATCGATGATCAATGCGAAAGCTGCAAATCTTAAATAATCACATCAACATGGCCTGTTAGATTGATTGTGTGCACAACTTAAGATATGCCTAAATCCTTGAAATGGATATGTTTTTATGAATTCTCACATATGCATTCATATATTTGATGAGTTACAAGACCAAGGAGAGGTATTTATTAACTTTCTAAGTTAAAATACATTTAATGCAGAGTACAAATGGCCGGAACAATGCTTCAAGCGTTTCCAAATCGCTTGGACGACAAAGCCACGATTGAGAGTTCAAAGTGCGGGACCAACTTTGCTGTTTAAAGATACATAACTCGCCCCTGATAATGGCGACACGCAGGGGCGTAGGAATGAGTTTTACATTGGGGGGGACACATATCGGAACCCTGACAGATCCGTTAATGGTTTGAACAGAAATATGTCATAAATTAACTACACTGAAAAAATTCACAAATATATTTTATTCTACTAAAAATATACATTTGTAAATGTAAAGGAAAACACATTTTGAATGGCAGTAATGAACTGATAAATATCAAATCAATTCTTTAATTGCACGCTCAATCATCCAGTTTTTTAGAATAAGAAGCGGTGACAAGACGCTGTGTTGCGCTTCAAAATAAAATAAAATATTTTTCTCCCCCGGTATAATATTTAGGTGGGACAGATGCGCCTGTCTCCAATATTGGAGGGGACACGTCCCCTCCGTCCCGCCCGGTTCCTACGCCCTTGGCGACACGAACACAATCCTTAAGTTTGAGATTCAATCTTTTTAGAAAGAGAGAGTGAAACAGGGAAACACAAGCATCCTGGCGTCAGGTCTCTGCGGCGCACAGGCTGCACACTCGCAACTTTTCGGCACATTAGGCAAACTATTGTCATCCTTAGAAGCTCTTTATTCCTGCTCCATCGTGTTCGTCTTCTCTCAGTGCTGCGAGCCATTAAGTGACTCTCTTTCTCCCACTCTCGAGTCTGGATAGTTTCCAAGTTTTTCTGCCCGCCGAAGTCCGTTCTTTATCTGTCTTTACGGAGCTCTCTGCGGAGCACGGCGGAGGATTAAGGCCTCTCCTGCTCTCGGATCAAATTGCGATAATTAGGTAAAATATGAAGCCAAAGTACAACTTTTCCACACATGGAGTCAGACAACGACACGCACACACACATAGATATACACTAGTCCACAGCTATGCACAACATACACAGTACCCCCTCGGAATCGTCTCGAAAATATTCCATTTAAGGCCGATCCGGGGAATGAGAGAAATCCTGGATATGGCGCGGCCCTTTTCAGCATTTCCTGTTAATCTCCTCAAGGAGAAATGCAAGATGACAATGGCCAAGAACCTCCAATAATTGGTTCCAACAGGCTTACCATGTTAAAACCTGAAATGGGTTCTCCCACCCCCACCCCAACCCCCCTCCCCTTTTAAGTATGATCCATTATTTCAATCCGGGGGAGAAGACATCGGGCTTTGAGAATATTAATAACTCCCCACCACACACACCGCATAAAAAAGAAATCTCCTCCCCATCTCCTTACACAATGCTCCCCCCCCCACCCCCATGAACTGCCCCCCAACCCGTCCCCGTTTCTAAAAGCAGTGTACCTGGAACCACGGCAAAGGTCCCACCAAGGACGGACACTTGAAAGAGCACAAGACCCCCCCCCCCCCCCCCCCCCCCATCTCCTCCTCGGCTTCAGAGCCATCTTGAAGTAGACCTTGAGACCCTCCTTTGTCGCCCTCCCTTGAAACAAAACAAATAGAATTTGGGCCTTTTGATTGGCTCTACTGTCGCGCCAAGTCTCTCTCTCTCTCTCTCTCTCTCTCTCTCTCTATTTCTCGAAGCCAAGAAGTTGTGATTTCACAGCGAGACCCCTACACTTCCTATTTCTTACATTTGGGCGGGAGGAAATGAGGACCGGTAGGTCTTGAGAGAACGTCAGGAACGCTTTTTCTTTTCCGAAACCTCAAACTTCCCAGAATTCCACAACAGTGCCATAAAACTGAACGTCGCCATGGCGCACTGCCAATTATTTTATTGCAGAAGATATACCAGAGTTTTATTTGGCAAAAAATCACACACATACAAACACACACACACACACACACACACACACACACACACATAAATAAATATATATATATACACCCACACCCACACACACATATATATATATGTACATATATATATATATATATATATATATATATATATATATGTATGTACCTTATACACATATATATATAAATAAACATATATTTATATACATCTTTATGAAATAAGTTTTGTTATAAATCATCCACTGTGTTTGGAAGGATCTTCTTAGTGAAGAGTTTAACAAAGACTTGTTTAGCAACATTGTTTGCATTGCATTCGGGGCTGTGGAGACACAGATGTGTGTACCAACACAGGACCTTTAGCAATTCATGCATACGCAACATCTTCCTCGAGCTGTAGCCCGGCGTAAAAAAAAGGAACGAAAAACGCATTAATAAAAACATCAAGCAGAAGTATTTGTTGTGGACCGCTGTGTACATCTTTACACAAGCTTGCATCATTATGGTGTGTTTAGTTTGCAGATCAGCCCCCCAAAAAAGAGAAAGGAAAATGGTTCTCATCACCAGGCGTCGGTAAAGCTTTTAAGCACTTTAGCTGGATAAAGCCACTCTGATAAGACGACCGTTGCATGAGCAAAGAGGAAAAAAGGACAAATAAAACGGAAAAAATGAAACGGAATGAGATGAAGACGACAACTGACAGCTGTTATCCAACTTCTCGTGAAAAAAGAAAAAAAGGTTTAAAATGTTGCCAAGAGTCTTGTGGCCAGGGGGTTCGACTCCCGATTGGGGGGGGGGGGTTCTCGGTTCGATCACCAATGTGTAGCAAAACCTGTGGGCACCCATGGAGCAGGAAGCCTCACTGCGACATGTTCCTAAATGACATGTATCTGAATGCGGAAGTCGGGGGAGGCTACTGTTCTATACACAAATACTCTGATGGTTTCCCAAAAAAAACTGTAACCATTTGTCTTTTTCGATTTAGCCAGAGTTGACAAAGAAAATGTACTGTACAAATATACACAGTATGTCAAATTTAGATTAATTTTTTTAAACTTAGTGTGTTTCTCAGATCCATTATAAATATAATTGCTTATTTTTATGCAGAGGTTCACAGTTTCCCTGTTGATACTCACACATTTCCATGTATTAATTGGAATTCAATTGTTATCATTGGGGGAAACGTGATCTTACACCAGCACCTCTGATACAGGCTGTTCCCCCGCATGTTTAACAGGTTAACCGGCTAAATAGGTAATTTCAGGTTGGTTTCAGATCCTCATACCAACAGCAGCAGGGTGTGCTAAACACTAGTCAAACCTGAGCCGCACGCTGGCTACCTACCCAAAGAGTGAGGCGTTGTACTTTCCATTCCAACTCTGAAAAATTGGCAGACTCTGGATCCTGCCTCATCATTACGACAGACGGGCGAAAATTAAACACTCCAAACACAAGTGCATAGCTACACCCAGAGAGCAATTAAGCATAATGCAGTCGCTTGCAAAATACTTCCTCCCTCCCTTCCCTCGCGGCCGCCTGCACCAGGTAGATCGAATGGAAACAGGCCCACGAGAAGCTAATCGGCCATGTTATCTGCCACGCGGCGGTGGTGGTGGCGGCGGTGGCGGCAGGGCCAGAAACCCTCCTCCGGTCTGCACAGGTGCGGTACTCAGCTGTGCCATATTGGTTAATTGAGCAGATCTGGTGTGTTTTCTACCCTCCTATAGCCGCAATTATCTCTTGGCACAGGAAGCACACTCGGCTGCTTTGTGTGGCGGCCTGCACAGGAGATATGACAAGGGGGGGTTCGTAGTTTTTTTTTTTCACGGACTGCAGTGGTTAAAAAAAAGCGGCACCACCTGCCATCGTGCTGACAGTAAGGAGTCATGGTAGCCTGGTACGCCTGGACTAGGATGGCTGTGGATTAGCATGCTCTGCTGATGCTGTGTTCGTCTTGCTAGGCCTCTACGTTAGTCTTGCTAGGCTGCTACGTTAGTCTTACTATGCCGCTACGTTAGTCTTGCTAGGCTGCTACGGTAGCACTGCTAGGCTCCTACATTAGTCTTGCTAGGCTGCTAGGCTGTGTATGTAGCAGTGCGGAGTTGGATTTGATAAAGGGCTGGTGTTTATGTATCGTTAACAGTAGTTGCTGCAAAACAGTCGTTTGTAAGCTCACATTCTCTAATAACGCAAGCCGTTGTTTTGCACACACCAGTACCACAGCTGGGGTTTCTCCCGCTGCTGTGAATTAATTAAGCAAGTTCAAATGACGTATCACCTTTTTGGCGTTGCCTTAATGCAGTCCAATGAGGCAGATCGATTTGAGTTCCTGCAGGAGGGGGGAGAGGGGGAAAAAACAGATTCTTCCTTCCTTCTCCACCTTTTCTCGATTAGAATACGTGTGCTTTGGAGAACCACAATGACTCCCACCCTTCAATTGGCGCAGGAGCAGTGCTGTCACATTAAGGTGTCGTGGGAGCAAGATAATATGTCAGATTAAATATGTATGGGTGAATTAGGGCTATCTCAAGTATTATATCATTTAAATTCAAATCGCTCCATCGCATGCTATCGTCTCATTACGGCGCTTGAGAAATTAGGAGATAAAAACACTGTCACATGGGCCTGATATTAAGGCTAATTTACCCCCTCCTTGAATATCTCTGCACTCTTAACTCTTTATTTAAAGAAAAGAGAAGAAGCGCACCAAGTAGAGATTCTTGATATTAGATTTGGGATATAAAGGGAGTTTAGCTCTAAATTGAGTGTAATGCCGTTTGGAGAAAATGACACATTCTCCCGTGGAAAAAAATGATTGCCGACATTGAAATGAAAATCCCTGCGGAATATTATTGAGGTCATTATCTCTCTTAGACCTTTGTGTCTCATACTGAGAAGCTATTAGTTGGGGTATTCCACATCCTAGGTCCCTTGTTTTTGTAGTTTTTTATTTTTTTAAGACTGTGTCTCCATGCGGTCTGCTGTTCAAGGTTATTATCAATCACATCCACCCCAAAAAAAAAATATGGAGAACATTTGCTTGATGTGAGGACTCTTACGGGAAAAAAGGAGATGATAGTTTGAATAATGTCTTTTTAACCCATTTCAAGATGAACCATTTGAAAACGTCCCAAAATCGTAATGTCTCAATGATAATGTCAACTATATGTTTTATCACAAGAACTCAAGACGGCTGTGCCCTTCTACTGAAATGAAAAGCTTGCTTTCCCGTATTTAACGACCTCCAGCCATTGGGTTTTCGCCGGATGTTGAAAAATTAAGGAATGAGTGAAACTCCTTTCCTCTGAGTTCCACTGCCCATCTTTACAGGAGATTCTTTTAAACAGGGAGCACCCTGAAACGGTTCTCTTACCATCTTTGATTGAAGGCCTTGGCGATGGAGACGATACACAGCGGCTCTGACAAAAAGTACTTATTAGAAGAAACTTATGAAAGAATCCTTGGATAAGACATATTGCTTTGTGTCATGTGATGTAATACAGGTATTTTTGCCGGTAGTTCCATAACACCACTGACCTTTTCACATGGTAATTGCCGTATCAATGTGGAGTAAGGGATTTGGATGGAATCAACAGAAACCCACTTTTGGCAGTCCGGGAATTCTGAGTTCTGGAAGGGAGACGCAGACAATAAGGTTACCAATCAGCTGACTGGAATTTCAGCATGCCCTTGCCTAAAAGGTGAGGCCTGAGCCAAACATTACACACAACGGTGCCAACATGACAAACCAAGCTCTGAACATGAACGGATGTAACAAGGCACCAAAAAGGAAGGCAGTTTAAGTGTGTTAAAAGGAAGTGTTTTTATAGAGCGCAATGGATAGCAGGAAAGTATACTTACTTAGGTGTTCATCTTGTGGCCTAGTGGTTCTGGGTTTGATTCCCAGTTTCCTCAGCCTAACTTTACACATTCTTGTGCACTTTACTTGCTCTTTATTGGTCTGTTACTGTTTTGTACCAGTGTCTTTTATGTCTATAAAAGCCTCCTACAAAATTGGCAGTATATGTGACATTAAACAAAGTTCAAATAGAACAAGAACTATGCTCTCATGATGGTATTTTTTTGAACGTTCCAATGTTGAGGACAGATTGGGGGGAGCCATGAGGATTTCAGGGCCCTCATCGTGGAATAAGCTTGAAAACAAGATGGGACTGAGGAACAGTGACAAAATAGTGGGGAAGGCTGTGATTGACTGAGTTTTTTCTTTATTCTTCACTGCCATAATCAACGCATACAAAAATGACTTATTTTTCTTTTGTTTTATTGTTTTCTTTATTTGATGCCATGGCCATATCCACCAGGTCTCTGTCATAAAACTGATGTTTAATCTCACTGAGACAAACAAGGTCATGTAAGGCTGAAGAAAGAAATGAAAAACCTCACAAGTACTACAGAGTACATCTGCTTGTCAAGGATTGAAAAACAAATTCAAATTGAATTACCAAGTCTCCAGGTAAGACAGGGACCCTCAGGAATCATCTTCAGGGCCACTATACATGGCTACACTTGTGTCAATGATGTATGAAGAAAGGCTTTCAACACTGTGGTCCTGTATATTTAACCTAATTCAGAGAAGATTGGTGAAGGTCAAATGAAGACAAAAAAAAGCAGCAACGTGTAACAGCTAAACAATGAACTCTGCAGACAAATTACGGTGCCAAATGGCTCCGGTTCAGCTGGGTAAAGGCTCGGTTCCTGAGGTGAGGTATTAGCCAAAGCTTATTTATTTTCATTTCCCCGGCTTTTATTTGCTCTTCTCCCTGGTGGTAACACAGGCTGATTTATGCCATGATTCCCTCCTTCATTTTAATACCCTTTTTACTCATCAGACCGACATTACATCCCTGCCTTGCTCAAGACCCCCCCCCCCCCCCCCCCCCCACACACACACACACACACACACTACCAACACGACCACCAACCCCCCTCCCATCCTCTCTCACTTTCTTGCTGTCTTCCTTCACCCCCTCCCCCTCCCTTCCTCCCCCCTTGCGTGGCTCCTCTCCTCCTTCTCCCGTCTCTATGAAGTAGAGTAACTCCTGCACACACACACACACACACACACACACACACACACACATACAAGAATGTACACAGGCATGCACACACACACGCACACACTCAGACGGGCACACTTGCATGCACACACACACACTCAAGCACACCCACACACAAACACACACAAACACACACACACACACACACAAAGGACCACCACCACAGGGAGGAGTGTAAACTAGCTTCCTCCCCCCCCACATCCCCGCTACTCCCCCCACCTCCTCCCCTCTCCCCCATCATCTTACTCCTCTCCTGCATCTCCTTACACTGGCAATTAATTGGTGTACAGCCATGTGCATATATGATAACAGCCAACCTACCTTCCTAGCTCGCTCCCCCCCCCCCCCCTGCACCAACACCACCACAGCCACCACCACACCGCCCGCCACTACCTCACCCATCTCATCCTCCTTCCTCCCACCCCCTCCCTTTCCCCCCCCCCCCTATTCTCCCTCCTCCCCAACAAGGAAGAGAGGAAAAAAAGGGAGGTTAATTAATGTAAGGGGCTGTGCGTTCACGGGGATGCATAGCCCGTGTGCCGTGCCACCATACTCCACCCCCCCCCCCCCCCACACACACACACACACACACACACACACACACACACACACACACACACAGCCCCCGCACCCCCCCCGCCTTAAGAGCCTTGATTCTTCTCTAACGACCTAGTTCTTTTTTAATGAGCGGTATTAACCCCTGGCTACTGTCGCCCGGGTCCTGATTGTCAAGCCGGGGCTGAAGCGCTGTGTGGGGCGAGAGGGAGAGAGAGAGAGTGAGAGAGAGAGAGAGAGAGAGAGAGAGAGAGAGAGAGAGAGAGAGAGAGAGCGAGAGAGAGAGAGAGAGAGAGTGAGAGAGAGCGAGAGAGAGAGCGAGAGAGAGCGAGAGAGAGAGATGGGGGGAAAACTGACAGAGGGGGGGAATATGAGGAAGAGAAAGGGGGACAGGGCGAGAGATGGGAGAGTGACAGAAAGAGAGGATAGAGAGGGGGAGAGAGAGAGAGAGGGGGGTAGCTAGAGGGAGACTGAGGAGCCAGAAGATAGATGGAGGGGGTGAGAGTGACAGAGTGGGAGAGGGAGGGAAAAAGAAGAGAGAAAGACAGGCTGGATAGATGGATTTAGATATAGTATAGATGGAGGTAGAAAGAGAGAGCGGATGAAGAGGGAGAGAGAGACGATGAAAGAGGGAGAGAGACAGAGGATGGATAGAGGGAGAGAGGATGGAAGAGAGAAAGAGAGAAAGAAAGAGAGAGAGAGAGAGGTTGGATCGGGGAGGGAGAGACAGAGGATGGATGAGAGAGAGAGAGAGGGAGAGAGAGACAGAGACAGAGAGACAGAGAGAGACACAGGATGAGGGGCAAAGAGAAAGAGTATAGATGGAGGGGGAGAGAGAGAAAGAGGATCGATAGAGAGAGAGAGAGAGAGAGAGAGAGAGAGAGAGAGAGAGAGAGATAGACAGAGGATGGAGGAGGGAGAGAGTGAGACAGAAGTTGGATAGAGGGAGAGAGAGACTGGTTGGATGGGGAGAGAGGCACAGAGCATGTATGAGTGAGGGAGTCCTCTCTGCAGCAGTCAGCAGGTGATATGCTCGATGGTGAGGTGTATTAACATGCCTCATCAGGGCCGGGCCCCGCAGGAAATAATAAATGAATTAATTAATACGACAACAAGGTTGCCTAGCAATCGCCGGCTGCCATCATCAACTATCTTACTCCCCCCCAACGATGATCACCTAGCGACCCCTCGGTCGATCGCTCTCTCTCTCCCGGTCTCCCGCGGTGTCTCTCAACCTCACGTGGACCCAGAGGTACTGAGCGATCCCACTGTGAGCAGAATGAAGAGGACAGGGAGAGAATTACAATAATTAAGAGAATGCATCGGTTTGGAAACCTTTAAACTCATTAAGACCTTCAGGAGAAATACGAAAGAAAAAAAAGACCCCAAAAAAAGAAGACCCCTTTTTTTTTTTTTTTTGGATAAAATAGAATAAATAGGAATTCTCCTTGGTTGTGTTGCTCATAAGGCGTGTTAAATTGCAAGCACTGATTCGTCACAGAGCACAGTGTTATATAAATCCAATAACAAAATATGGAAATGAAGACACCTAATTAGATAGAGAGAGAGAGAGAGAGAAAGAGAGAGGGAGAGAGAGAAAGAGAGAGAGAGAGAGAGAGAGAGAGAGAGAGAGAGAGAGAGAGAGAGAGCTAGTGTGAAACACACGGAGAAACGCTGCCACTTTCTCCTTTTAATGAAGAAATGCTTTGAATGGTGCCGAAATGGTGCTCTTTTGTTTTGCGTGCCCCCCCCCCCCTCCCGACACACACACACACACACACACACACACACACACACACACACACACACACACACACACACACACACCACACACACACACACTACCTATAACACCAACGCCACACGCACTACTGGAATTGAAACGGTTCTGTGGACCTAAAGTCATGTCCCCAATTTGTTCAACAATATTCTGTATGAAAACATGCTTGATGAATGAGTGATAAGAAGCCAAAGTCCAACCGTTCAACTTATTCAGAATATATGTTTTTTTAAATAATGAAATTACAAAGAAATATTAAAATCATAAAGTAATAGCCTTCAAAGTAAAATAGCATATTGGCACTGTATGTGATGTGTGTGTGTGTGTGTGTGTGTGTCTGTGTGTGTCTGTGTGATGTTTGTGTGTGTGTCTGTGCGTGTGTGAATACCACACGTGTGAGCTGTACTTTCTCTACACTGAGCCATATTTCCATACCCTGGTCCGAGTGGAAATGGGTTAGTGATTTCTAAACATGAGCATTGACTGAAGCCTTGTTCCGTCTGTGTTGGAAAATGATTCCATTTCCCATTAGAACAGTACAGCAGGGAGTATTAGCAGCAATAAACATCACTGTCAATTTTCAAAAGGGTGTGCTCGCTGCAGTGTGTGTGTGTGTGTGTGTGTGTGTGTGTGTGTGTGTGTGTGTGTGTGTGTGTGTGTGTGTGTGTGGGAGGGGGGGGTGTGTGTGTGTGCGTATTGGGAGGAGGATTGCATGAATGTCTAATGTATGAATGCATGACTTGTGTGTGTGTGCTTCCAAAAGTATGTGAGTGTGTGCGTGTTTGCGTGTGTGTGTTTCATTTCATTTCTGACTTGGTATGAAGTAGATATACATGCATGAAAACATTGTATTTATAACGTGTGGCTGCACGTGTTAACAATCCATGCATTTACTTTTATTTTGATTACTCAAAACCAGGCTTTGTCGTGAGTGGGCGAATACATAATCACATTGAATAATCAAAAAATGTAACACTATAAAGAAGCGATTTAGATCCTATTTGTGTGTGTGTATTTGTGTGTGTTAATGTTTACATATGTGTGTGGTCTTGTGTGTGTATGTATGTCTGTTTGTGTGCATTACCTTCTTTGTATCCCTTGTGTGTGTCTACACTATATGCCGGATGAGAGAGGGTGAGTGTGTGAGTGTGTGTGTTTCTGAGCTCTAATCTGTCAATGTATCTGTCTGAACATCTTAGCATGTGTATGTGCATGTGTGTTTCTGTATTCATCACTGTATATGGGGGAGTTCTGCACTGCACTGGACAAGCCGAGTATCGAGGTGTCCATGAGCAAGACAAAAAACACTAAATACAAATATCACTCTGTCATTTTGACTGTGCAATGGTTAGGTGGGAGAAGCCAAGAGAGGAGCTTGCTACAGGGGAACAAGCTGCCCACGTGACATGTAAACGGATCATGTGCATAACATGGACGTGGTCAAGTACGACCCTCTTGCCTCCTAGCTACCGCTGTTGCATGCTCTCCGCAACCTAGGCTAAAGGTGTAGGATGGTAGCTATCATAGTCAGCTGCCTGGCGGATGTACACCAGCTAGTTTGTCAGCTTGCCGGTTGACAGGAGAGCAGATCTCAGCAACCACAGGCAGCCGGGAAGGGCGGAAAAGAAGAAGCTTCTTGTACCCTTTAGTGTCTGTATGTCTGTCAAATCTTGTGAGTGTGTGTCTGTGCGTGTGTGTTTTAGCGTGTGTGTGTGTATGGTGTTTGATCTAAGAGGGTGCGTACAAGGTGAGCTGGAGGGGGGGGGGGGGGGGGGTCAGCTTGTCGGTCAAAGCAGGAGAGAGAGGGAAAGTCAAACATTGCACATTATGCAGACATTCATAAAGTCAACCATTACACATTATGCGGACATAAGCAGATGTGCCATATATAACGACAATTATATCACATGATGCATAACCGCAGTCATACATGAGGCCAAACATTAAACATTATGCAGACATATTCAGATATACCATCTATAAAATAAAACACTCACAAAAGCAGTA
>NC_136937.1:25253585-25328585 GCF_949987615.1 Pollachius pollachius | reverse complement strand
GATACGAAAGACGGCAAAAAATCCACTTTCCTTGACAGCGGCCATTGTATGCTTAGCAACAGTGAATTATCAAAAAATAATTCACCGCCGGGAGTCGTGAAGGCCCCTACAAGTGAACGGAGCGTTCCACAGCATTGAGAAGAGCCGTGTAATAAATATATATATATATATATATATACATATAACGTTCATCTTAACAGGTTAATGTTGCGATTAATCTCAAAACCTTAGTGCGTATATTCAGGTTGGATGCAAAATCTCATATTATGTCTTTTGTCTTTTTTCTGACTTGACTGACTTGAGCACACGTGGGATCAGCCATCTTGGCGTGATGGTTGTCCATCGATGCTCTGTTCCTCTCTTGCAGGGAAATGGCCAACAGGTTTGGAGGTGCCTTCCTATATGGTGGTGGGCTGTGTAATGGCCTTGCTGCTTCCCACAAGAGGGCAAGTGCATGGCTGGAGAGACGTCGTGTTTGAACTGCCCGAACTAGAATTGACGTAATCATTGTGCAAGGTTCGTAAGGCGTACGTTTCGCGCACCTCTCAACTTTCTTATGCTCTTCATGGAGTGCTTGCAGTGCATGGAGTCCACGTCCACACCATTGTTGGGGAGGTACGGCGACCATAAATGTGGGCGATTGCCAGGTTGATCATTTTAAGGAAATGTCTTTTGAAAATATTTTTCTTTTGCCTTTTACTTTATTGATTTCACGCTTCAATTACCTTTAAAGCCGTACTCATGTTTCATGATCATCTAGTTAAACAACATTTATACATCGCATTGACCTTTGATTGGAATGGATTTCTAGGTAAACACTAACTTTCGGATTGCCCCTCAAAAGACATGTCTGCCTGATCCATCCCAACGACAAATAAATATGTCACAATCCTGTACTAGAAAATTCACATTTCTAGGCTGTACAGAGACTCCCGGGGTACGCATTTTTTGGAATTCAGTGTAAATCAATGTTAGTGATTCTCCATGGTTGACGTTTCTTGTGTACCCCACCGTGTCTAGAGGCGTTTGACGAAACAGCGCAGTGCAAACGAAACCCCACAAAAACCACTAGGAGAGAACAGGGCTACTGAGGATGTGATGGGCGCTTGCCAAAAAATCCTACAGTCGTCCGTAGGGGAGATACCCTGTGAATTGTGCCTCTGTGTCCTGACTCCTATTGTACCGCCGAGTGATGGGCTGCGGCATGCACCACGGTGATGAATTACCGCAAATCCCATTTCTTTTGGGAAATCTGGAAGGTGTAGGGCGGGGCAAGTTCCTGTGTGTGTTTGTGCTTATTGGTCAGGGTGAAAGGGGGTTGGGTTTTAAAGGGTGGCAACCCAAGCAACAGTGACAAATTGCCTTGGATGCCGTGTTGCGGGTTCTGCTGAGCTTCTCTCCCCTCCTTCCTTCTGTTGATTGAGATGGGAAGAGGTGTTGTGCAGGGCAAGGGAATTATTTTTTGTTTGATGGAGAGTATGAAAACACACACTTCCTCAACTCAAAGATTTGCCGGCGAAATGGGGCAGCTCAGACAATACAAAAACAATGATGAACGTGTATATGCGCTGCACACATTTTGTTGAAGTCCACAGCTGGGGTACATATGAGTGCCCTGAAGGGAAGGGCTAGTCGCAAACGCAGCCCGCAGAACTATCGAGCAGCATGGAGGCAGCTGAGGGGTTGCCGGTTTGAATCCTGGGGGAATTTCAACTGACCCTCACCCAACACTGATCCTCCAGGGAGAAAGGAGCTGGGGGGATGGGGGAGGCATGGGGGGGTTGAAGTTGTAAGCCCTGAGGATAAGATGCAATCTGGTGGGAGATGAATTCCGTTTCCCAGCAGGCCAGGGACATGCAGAAGGACTCAGTCAATGCTTCAAGCAGATACCGGTTCCACTCTGACTTACTCCTATGTGATGCTTAAGGTCCCATCGTGGCAAGGCAATTTGAAGATGATACCACTAAAGGAACAAATAAAAGCAAGAGATTAATCTATCAATTACCAAATACAGGAATTTAAGATTATTTCAATGGTATAGGTGATTCTGATAATTGGATCATATTAACAAACGGCACACATACCCTCAGATTTAGAGGGATTGTGCGAGCGAGAACAGTATAAAACCCTGCCAGGGCTCTGTAAAACCTAATTTCCTTTTTCAAAAGAATATCCCATTGAGGCGTCCATGAGCAGGTGTAATCCAGCCCTCGTTTGATTGGTTTAAGCCACTGATTAGCCGCTCAGGTTCCATTGTGGCTGGGTGCAGAGGTGGGGGAGGGGGAGGGGGAGGGGAACAGAGCAGGAGGTCAACAGCAGAGGATACAGACAGTCGAAATGGAGATACAGCTCTGGCTGTATGTAGCCACGCTAATCCTCGGTCTCCATCGCTGCGGTCCGTCAGATTTGTTGATGTCCTCACTGGGGCTTTTTCGGTTGCCAGGCGAGTGACAACAGAGAAAGCTAGAGAAAAATGTGGTTAATTCTGCTGGAAGGCTAGGATTCTTCTTAGGACAGAGAATATTCCCTGGATGGGCAGGCCTTCAACATTCTCTCTCTCTCTCTCTCTCTCTCTCTCTCTCTCTCTCTTTCTCTGTCTCTCTCTCTCTCTCTCTCTCTCTCTCTCTCTCTCTCTCTCTCTCTCTCTCTCTCTCTCTCTCTCTCTATCTCTTTCTCCCCCACCACGCCTCCATCTCATTCCTTCCTTCAGGGTTAGCATTGGGGTAAAGTGAAGCAATTACCACCGAGACGTGCTCGATAATTACACAATGCTCTTTCACGCTGATTTTATATAATAGCATCATCCACGCTCTGCTCGACTCGATAAACACAGGTGTGACCGATCGTTGCACAAAATACTGATCTGATTGCACGTGCGGCGACGGTTCAGAAAGATAAACAGCACGGCGCTGTTAAAAGGTAGTATCTGACTCACATGTACATCGTACATTACACACTGCACCCCCCCCCACTCCCCTTCTGAGACTGTAGGTGTAGGCTCTCCGAGGACTCAACGGAGATATTAAACAGCCCTCATTGATCTCGCGAAACAGATTTAGAACCAACATATGGACACATCAGCCGTTTGTAGATGTTTATCGCGCAGATGTCTCATCCCTCCTTGGGCTAATCGTTACGTGAAACATGCATAATTATCAATTGTAATCAACCCGCCTCCCCCCGCAAAAATATTACGCACACGTGCCGTTGTTTGTTTTAATCGTATTCTCCCTTCGTTTCGTTTAACCCAACCCCCTCCCACCACCACTCCCCAAATACCGACTGCCACGGTGTTTCAGCCAGACGTCGGACGCACCGGATTCACCAAAGACTTCCAAGGGGAGGCTTTTTCTTGCGATCCACCAAAAAAATAAAAAGCATTTAATCCACCACATAATTAGCAAAAAAAAAACAGGCTTCTAACACGCGTCTCCTTGACAGTTCGACCCTACTTGTTTACGCCGAGGTAATTTCATTACGCCCCGTGCGGTTCCCAGGAGTTGCATCGAGTTAGCGCTAAACGCTCACCAGAGAGGCTCTTTGGAAGTATTTGGCAAAGGCATCAGCCCCAAAGAGAAGGTATGGAGAGAGAGCACAATGGCCCCCTTTATTCATGTTGACAAATTCCATTAGTGCTCAAAGGCTGATGTTTGTGCTCTATTTTGTTTATGATAATGCCCCCCCGGCATGGAAAAAAAAATAAAGAAAAGAGGAGGATGCGCTATTCAGGCCTATGAGGCCTGACAGGCACGGTGGTTGATTCTTTACGGCGCGGTCCCCGCCGTCGCTCTCACGTCACCGCCTGGTGTCAGGGGACGGGGGGGTACGGGTGTCGTTCGACATTAACACCTCTCATCTCACGAGCCGCGCCTCTCTTCCACCGGCGTGCCACCCGAGGATCACCCTGACGCGGATTGCACAGCCTGGCCCGTGGACGCCAGAGAGAGGGAGGTTTTAGAATGACGGTGGCAAGATGGCGGAGGCTTATGGAGGTGATTTGGGGTTTGGTGCGTTTTCTTTTTCTTCATTCCAGTTGTTTTATCTTTACCATACCTTGACCATTAGACATTGTTTTTTTGCAGTGGTATATGACTTTATAAACCTGCCAAGGTATTGTCATATGTTATTCACTGAAATGATCTTCTTCACAGTTGTTCAGTAGGTCTTTTAAACTGAGACATCCATTTTCTTCTTGTTTGTTTTTTATACTTTGCTTAACAAGCTGAAGATACTGTATATATAAAAAAAGCTGAATGTAGAGTCCAACCCATACTGTATGGCATAGTATTGCCAAAAGGTGCTTGGAGGAGTATAGAGGTAAAGGAAGGAGGTCTTTCGGCAACCTTTGACATGACCAATTGGTTTTTATTTGCATTACATTGCGGGGAAAGTTGTTACTCCAATTCTTAAGTAGGGGAAAGGCATCACAAAGGTGTTTGCTACACAGACCCCTGTGTTGCAAAGGCCATACTCATCATCACAAACAATAAATACCTCACAAGGTTTTGTTCACACCGCAGTTCACTTTTGCGAGGCCATTTAGATTCTCTAACAAAGTAGATTTCCCAATAAACATATATTTCCCCCCCAAGAAGCCATGTGCGATGTCAGACGTTATGTTTGCTGTGTTAAAGACTGAAGAGACGGGGCCGCTTCTGTAGACGGCAGACATGGTGGATTCCACAGCACTTAATCCCGGCGCGTTGTGCATTAGCTTTGACATCTCCAGCTCAGCCGGTGTGGAAAAAATGGGCTGAGAGCACGCAAGCCATCTCGTGCGCGCCACCGCGACTCTTACGTCCTGTTCCATGCCTTCATGTCTACGGCTCAACTATCCATGTTGGCTATTTATGGGCTTATATGCCACTTCCCCCCCCCGATGTGTGCGTCTGTACGTCTGTGTACACAACTGTATGTACCGGTGGTGAGCTGTGTGTCTGTGCGCGTTTGTTGTGTATGTGTGTTGTGTATTGAGTCCTCCTCGTGCCTAGGCGGTATTCCTGTGTTTGTGCGTCAGTGTGTGTCATGTGCGTCCACACGCATCTGTGAATGTCTGTTTATATATTGTGTATGTGCTTGGGTGAAGGGTGGTATTACAGACGAGGAAAAAAGTGAAAACGCACAGTCCTGAGGTTGGAAAGATAATGATGTCAACAGTGAAAAGGTTGGAGAAATATGAACCACATTGGCAGCGCTGGCACAGAGGGCCGTCTTCCAGGGGCCTGGCTGAATCCGGAGCTCGGAGACTCGCATCGAGTGTGTGACTGGTGCATCATGGGAAGAAAGGGAGGGATTTTTTTTATTCCCCCCCCCGACCCTGCGTGCACCAGGAGTGGAATGCCCTATCTGAGAATACAGAGAGAGAGAGAGAGGGGGAGAGAAAGAGACAGCGCAGGTTGTACCTATTAAGGCAGCTTAGTAACTGAAGGAGCAGCAATTTGAAGAGCCAGCAGAGGGGGTGGGGGCCGGGGGAGGGGGATATGGGACTAAACTAATGCCATAACTCGGAGGGCTCCCAGAAGACAGCTTTCGGGATCGGGGGGGGGGGGGGGTGAGATGACAGAAAGAGGGTGGATGAGATGGGTTGGAAGGGAGGGAAGGAGGGAGGGCGGTCATCAAATCACATAGGTGGCTTTGGATGGGGCTGGTAATGAGCAGACCTGTTCTGTGCCAGGACTTTTATCACGGGCAAATTGTACCCACGGAAGACGAAGGAGAAGAACAAGAAGAAGACCCCCCCCGCCCCTTTGAAAGTTTATCTCAACCCCCCCGCCTCCCGCAACCCCACCTTCCTCCTCAAACTGTCTAAAATGTTGGATCTGTTTAAGCAGCAGATGTATTATTTCGTGTGTTTTTTTTGCCAGTGCATGAATCTACTTTTCATTGTTCATTCCTTTAGCTGTACATTCACTGCCTTACTTTGTGGCTGGCAACAAGGGGACATCAACCTGAAACACTATCCTACCGCGCTATCGCTTTAATAGTTACATTTTGGGGGAAAACGCTTCCAAATGTCTCAGGAAAGCCACTAGACCACACCAAAGAGCAAATTAGGTAATATTATGTTTCTACAATATGCCCAAAAGGCCAGTGTAATTGCATTTATAAAAAGGAAAAGGGTTCTCATACAGTGGATGTCAGGCCGTCTGACGAGGAAAGAACTTCAGAATGGAGACGTTTTGGAGTCTACATTTTGTCCGACACTATAAGACAGTATAACTAGCACGGCCTGTGGTGAGAATTCATCGTTGTGTATCAAATTTATACATTTAAGGATTGTTCAGTCCCTTCACAAGAACGTGAATCCTGGTTGTGACTTTCAGGTGAAGTTGTCCTTTTCCATTAGTGTCCATTCATCAAAATATCCTTTGTCAGAAGCATTTAATTACCTGATCCAATTATCCGATTGGTTCCCTGAATAAAACTGTCCAACTGAAGGTAGGAGTATGAGTGTATTAGTACTGGGGGCAAGTAAAAAGTAATGGTCTGGTCACATAAAAAACTGTAGCTACAGCTCCCAATTGCAAACAGTACTATCCTCATGACATTTTTTTCACTCTGCAGCTCCCAGATGTGAAACCATCAATGTGTGAGCCATCCCAATACTGACGGTCTGCAGCATCTATCTTCCAGCCTAAAATACACAATTATCACTGTTGCATTGTACCGCAGTACCTAGTCACACAAACA
Organism: Pollachius pollachius; assembly: GCF_949987615.1. Lineage (NCBI taxonomy): Eukaryota > Metazoa > Chordata > Actinopteri > Gadiformes > Gadidae > Pollachius > Pollachius pollachius. Next base: position 25,321,895 of record NC_136937.1, on the reverse strand, counting down.
CCAACACACCACAAACAGCACACTGCAAAACAATGTATTTCGGGGGTATGGGGCGCTTGAAATCCAGGCATGGCTTCCGTCCAATAAACCCACACCACCACCACCGCCACCATCACCACCACTCTCAAACTTTCCTGTATCCTTGGCAGCATAATCTAGTGCAGATTAAGGAAGGCTATCATGAAACAGACCTCCCTACTGTAAGTAATCCCCTCCCCTCTGAAGGAAAGAGGGACATGGGGAAGAAAAAAAATACATAATCCACCAGAGACTAATTTTTTTTTTGCGTGCTCCTAGTTATGTCAGTGTGAATGTTAAGCAGTGCTAATCATATACCTTTGTGGACACTTAATTAAAAATGTAAAAAAAAAAAGAAGAAAAAAATTGAAAAAGAAAACGTTTTTTAAATCGCCTGCTCAATTAATATGCAAATGTATAAAATAAGGTAGCAATTAAATTAAGGACACTATTTCATGTTGTCTTCCTTAAGTAGGAAAACACTTCCAACCAACCCCCCCGACACACACACACACACACACACACACACACACATACACACACACACACACACACACACACACACACACACACACACACACACACACACACACAGACACAGACACAAACACACACACTGCAGCTGATGGATTTTGATGTTTACCAGCTTAATGCTGACTTAAGCAAATACCCACGGTATCATTTCAGAAAAGGCGACTGAAAGAAAAACACCAGACAGAAGGGCAGTACTTTACAAACTTAGGGCTATGCCTAGAACATACTACTTTGTCACACTCCCTTATACACACACAGACGCACACAGATACAGACTTCTCTTAAGGTCAGTGCAAAGTTACACGCCCAGGAACAGTAACCGTTACAGGGGCTATTTGATATTCACGCCAAAGTTTTGCCGGGCTTGAGGTGGGGGCTGACAGTTTTGAAGCAGGCAGACCATGGCTTCTAATTAGGCCTCCAAGACACTGTTGTGTTTCAAAGAGCTATCTAGAGGGGGGGCAGCAGGTAATGAATGTGAGAGGAAGTGGAATACCTTTCAGCGCAATGAGGAGCCAGTCAGAGAGAGAAAAAGGGTGAATGCTCGCAAGCAACGAAACAGGGGCATTTTCTGCTTCAAATTAGAAATTAAGTATGGGAACAGTGGAACGTAAAAGGTTGTGAGCCTTGATGAAAAGAAAAATGGATTCATTTGAAATCAAGTCAAACATCCTTACCAAAAGCATACTTATAAAATGTATATTTAGTACTCAAATGTCTATAAAGACTCAAAGATTTTGTTAAGATCGACATTCTAACATTCTCCTTCCTCTAAGAAAGACGTTTGACATTGTTTTGTTTTCTACACGTTTCTATTGTTGCGTCTGTTTTCTATACTGCAGGAGCACTTCAGTTAAACAACTGTTCATTATCAATATAGTTGACTTGACCTTCTCAGCAGGAAGGCCCATAGAAGGCCGCTAATTGTGTGCCGTTTGAAAGGTTCAATCCAATTAGGAACGCTGCCAAGAGTTTGAATGTACACCACAGATATCATGAATCATAATGAACTCAAGAGCCATAAAAAATAGTCAATTAATATAATGATCCTGCGAGTCTGAAGTAGAAGATAGCATTGAAAATTCACTCCGAAATTCCGTTACTGGCTTTATTCACCAAGCGGCCATAGTGGTTCCATCGTGGTTATGTTTTCAGTTCCCCTTCCCAGCAAGTACCAAGACTGCTGCGAGATGAATAAGGCCAATGAGTGTCCAAATCACAAGTCCCTACGCATACACTCCATGCAAGCTTCGTGCAATCTTAACCACAACACCGATGTGTGTGGGCGGTGTGTGTGTGTGTGTATGTGTTCATATGAGCACAAGCTTATGTGTGTAGCTCACTAGGCCTAACCTGCGAGACACACTGGTAATGCTTTGGGCGCCAGCATTTGTGAGATGTTAGGAAAGTAGTGTGTGTGTGTGTGTGTGTGTGTGTGTGTGTGTGTGTGTGTGTGTGTGTGTGTGTGTGTGTGTGTGTGTGTTGTGTGTGTGTGTGTGCGCGTGTGTGTGTGTGTGTGTGTGTGTGTGTGTGTGTGTGTGTGTGTGTGTGTGTGTGACATCAGGTGTTAGCAACTTGTAATCCCATGGGAGCCACGTGCTGGGGCAAGCTTTCACCTCAGCGATTTGATGCCCCCCCCTTGGGGGTTAAACGGCAACCTGCCCCCCCCCGCTGATGTGGAAGCCTGGGTGAACTGAGGTATCCTTCTTTATCTCTGTACTCTAGGTTTTCAGTCTATGAAGTACTTCTTTGATACAGAGCCCACTTATCGGCCATTATGGAAAATAGTTTTAATTTTCTAATTTTTATTCAAATTAATCAGATATGAGTTCAGTAATAGGAACTCAAATATAAATGTCGAACAGGAGCGAAATCTCAGGTGTTCGAATCTCTGTCTGTCTGTCAAGTGAAACGAGACAGGTTGACAAAGTGTTGTCATGATATTTCATCTTTCTCTTCCTCCTTTTCCCTTTTTCCACACGTTGTCAGAGGATACCTTTTAAAACCTCTTCCCAGCAGGCCGTTTACAGGCTGTCAGGTGATGGCGCACCGCGTTCCACTGACAGGTATATATCCGCGTGTTCCAGATAACAGCGATGCGTTGAAAGCAACCTCGGAATTGTTCGCGTGGCGCGTTTCATTCAAACACGGCTATCACAAACACACGGCTATGACACAAAATTATCACCTGCGCCGAGACACGTTGGGTGGCAAGGAAGTGTGACTGGCATGAAGAACGCCAACTTGCAAGTTTAGAGCGCTTTCAAGTGACAGGTGTTGATAGGTAGCTTTTCTCCACCTTTAAAAATGTAATGTTCACAAACGCAACACTTTGTCAAGGGAAACGGCAAGCCGGTACGTTCCTTTTACAAAAGAACTGCACCTGTCGAAATTGTAAGTGTACTGACAAAATATATCTATATATTTTATCCTTTAATGTTTTTGTCATGTTGTTGAATCAAAATCTGTCATTGCCAATTAAAGGAAATCTTAAGAGCACTAACAGCATTTCAGAATTTAATCATTTTATTGATTATCTGGTGGAAGGCAGGCACGCTCATAAGAGAAGAGCTTTGATGAAGAATATTTATGACACGATTCGGTTTTTTGTTCAGCATTATTTCCTAAAATGCGGTCTGAATCTTTTTTCGGCTGTTTTCTATTTGATTAGCAATTCAGAGAATAGCAGTTGTGGGACAAAATGTCACAAGTCTACGGCCAGACCTTCAGCCAGATACCAGCCCAACCGATTAATTTACTTACAAATCACCAACGATTCCTCCGATGACTCGTACCTTGAGCTGATTAAAACATAGATTTTGCCGCCCCGTAAGGGGAACAAAATAATCCCTTTATTCAATCCTCTTCATCGGTAATAATCACAAAGTCTTCCCTTGGCCCCCACTAATCAGAAATCTATTGATTTCCGCTTGGACTTTGGGTGGGGTTGGAGCGAAGATTCCTCCACTCAAGGAAAGTGGGCCAAGTGGGCATGCAAAGTGCGAGAGAGAGAGAGAGAGAGAGAGAGAGAGAGAGAGAGAGAGAGAGAGAGAGAGAGAGAGAGGGGAAAGGCCTGCTATCACCATGGGCAGTAGGCACCTAAAATGCATGTAATTCTGAAATGTCAAACCACTGTGGGCTGCTGTGTGTTGCGCCCGTATCGTTGTGAGCGGCTCGATCACACATTGCTGCCTTCCAGAGAGAGAGAGAGAGACTGAGAGACAGAGAGAGAGACAGAGGGAGAACCATTATCAACTCCCATCTTCCGCCCCGGTGATAACTGAACCAGGTCATTGGGGGTTAGGTAAGCGAGAGGAGCTGCGTCACATCGGTGTGTGTGTCTGTATGTTCGTGTATGTGTACATTTGTATGCGTGTGTATGTGTGTGTGCATGGTTGTGCGAGCGCAGCGTTGTTTGATCGTTACCACCCCATGTCTTTTTTCTACAGGTACGCAGACGCGGGCGGTCAAGATATGGATATGGAAATATCAAACAGTAAAAAAACACATGCTCCTTCGCAATGTTGTTACAGCCAACACGGCGTCGGCGTGCCAAACAACATCACACAGCATCACGCGGCGCCGTGATGAAAGGCGCCGTGACGAAAGGCCCTTCGCTATCTGTTGTTTTCGGTACGGCCTACTCAGTGGTATAGCATGAAGAACACAAGGTTAGTCATAATAAAGGTCTGGCCCCTGGGCTCTCCTACGATACTGGTTATCACCAAGTCTCTGCCCACTGGTGACTGGTCTGCAGGCAACACCGCCAACTGCGGATGTGCCAGGAAAGAGGATGCGAAATGCAAAGGAGGCCGAGAGAAATGGAAAGAAGACAACAACTACAAAAGTGTCGGAGGAACTTGTGATCTCCTCGGGTTTACGTGGGCCAGCGCTGACTGCCGCCTCCGCCCTCCTCCACCCACCACCCTCCGCCCAACCCGGCCCTTTGACAGGGAGGAGGAGCAATGGAATGGAGAGGGGGAGTAAGTGGGTCCGCGCTGCACACGGTGAACCCTGTGTCGAACCCCAAAGGCATCCCTTCAAAGAGCGGTGGAGAGCGAGCGTCCTCATGATGAACAAACAGCCTTGCGGTCAACCTCCGCTCCCTCTCTCGGGACGGGGGCCGCACACTCAAGCGCACCGCAGTGTGTGTGTGTGTGTGTGTGCATGTGTGTGTGTGTGTGTGGGGGGGTTGTTTTGGGGGGGGGGGGGGTTTGACAATGTGCAATGTGATAGGATGAACACCAAAATGTCCAAAAGGATTTATTCGTGAGCATTGTATTTCATTGTAGTAAATTTGAAAATGTGAAAAAAGGCTGGTCACAATGTCCAAATAATAAAAAAAAAACTCTCAATAGAAACTACAAATATTAAGTGGCATTTGGCTCAAATTGCTCATGCATGGTTTTGGCAGTACTGGTTAACTTTATGGAACAAAAAGATATATGAAAAACAGCTCCAGACTTCAGTGTCCCTTCCAGCCAACTGTAAGCAAAATATATTATTTGTTCTGGACTCCCTTCAATCTCTGTTGGAGACGAGCCTCCTGCAGTGACAATCACAAAAATAACAGGGAGAGAGAGAGAGACAGAGGGAGAGACAAAAAGAGAGAGGGAGAGAGTGAATCCATAACAGCGAGGGAGTATCTCTCTCCCCCCTTGACAAACGAGTTTGTATTGTGTGTCAGGTTAGCTTCCTGCCGTACCAGATCGGTCGGTTATTAAATTACAACCTGTCAATGACCTGACTGAGGATTGATGGATGAGCGTGTCAGATGAATGTCAGACTGCTCTGACTTATGTTACTTTTTATTTATCTGCTGGTGCTGCTTTTCCTCAAAAGGCCCCAGACAGGCAGCGGAAACACTTCCCACATGATTGCTATTGACAGATATCGAGTGGTCTAAACTGGCTGTCCCTTATTCCGAACAATGCAGTGCTGGGTTCAGCCGTGAATGATGTGAAGACATTCTCGTTCGTGGTACGGTGCAGTGCTAAAAAGTATTTCCCGTCATTTTAGATATTTGATATACCAAGTACTTTTATTATTTGAACACAAATCTTGGATCATTCTTTATGTATTTCTGGCTTGCTTGCGTTGTCCTTGTTCATTGTGTGAGGGTGGGATTTTGTATGTGAAAGTCTAAATAGGAAGGCCAATGCATTTGAGGAAGGGCTAATACAAATTGTTAGATTGTTGTATAATGTCTAAATCACATTCAGCTTGTTAGGGTATTTCTGATGTAGATTAATAAAAAAAAGCTTATTAGAGATTAAAGAATGCATATACATTGAAATCACACGACTTTAGAGTCAAGCCCAGTTGTGTTTTTTGGGCTTATATCTACACAGAAACATGAGGTCTCAATTCACCACCAAAACAAACCGAGAACTGAAACTCTTTCTCCGGAAACATCTAGAACATGTTTCAAGAACAAAGAAGGGAATAAATGTCTAAAGAGCTGTCATAAAAAAACTGAAGGGAAAAAAAAAACATTGCCTTAAATGTAACGGTTGCACGACCTTCATCTGTACCGACGCAAAGGATAGATGGCAATTTATTTTTTCTCCACTAGTTGTTGCTAACTAATGATAAGCTAAATGAAAGGGTATTTCAAAAGGGAGGGGAAACAAAGGGGGGGGGTCTCCTCGAATATTTTATTTCAAAGACTGGACAAACTGAAGCGGTTGAGGGGGAAAATAAAGAAAAAAGGGCCGCAGGCATGCTGATGATGATTGTCATCCATGCAAATAATCACTTACTTACACTCAGTGAGTTTGTTTCGGATAAGGCAAATTACCATTTTAAAAATGAGCTTGCAAACACTCTGGGGCGAAAAGCTGCCGCCATCGTGTTCCTCCCGTTCTGTTACTGTGGGTTCTTAACCGCGCACGCACGCACACACACACACACACACACACACACACACACATTACTTTCCCTACACGGCACACAGCTGGAATCAGCTACTGGGTTATCTGAAACGTGCCGATCTGATCATAAGCCTATCTTGGTCCTGTTTGGAATTCCAAATGTTTGTGTGTTTCTAAGACAATCAGATGATGTTTCCATTATATTTCACAACCGTCTATGTTGTTTTTGTTTATTTGTATGTATTTTCTGGGGTATTTTGTAGGCAGAGATTATACTGCAAGTCCAGGGCTTATGAAACGAAAAACATTTTGTTGATGGGAATTGGCTGATGATGTGTGTTCAACACAGAAGTTTTACATTTTAGGATGTTTTGCACTTTGTAAGTGGAGGGTGCAATTTTTAGCAGCCAGTACACAGAATCCAAAGAGGCGATGACAGCAAATACATCCCGATTTTCCAGAGTAAAAAATCTCGATAGTATGAAAAATAGATGGGACATTTTATGTTGTCTTTACACCAACAAACAATGTCTACCAACAACAGCTAACCACCAACCGACGTCTGTGTTTCTTTGGTCGGAGGAAGTGAGCAAGCACCTTTACAGAATTTGAAGCTGCGGTCTGACTGAACGGGACAGATCACTACAACATCACCGGTGTTTGCGTATGTAAATACTCTGATTCGGTCGACGATCTCAAATTACTACTACCTTCTACCTCTTCGCACCTTGCTCCTTTTCAGACACCAAATAATACCATAGAACTCAGATATCTGACACATATGATACATCAGAGCTATATGCTATACCAATAAAGAGGGGAGCGGGAGAATCCACAACATCTCCCTCATTTTTGCTGTCAAGGAATACGAAATTGGGGGTGTTTGCAAATTAATGAGCAAAAAAAGTTTCTTGCTGCTTGTAAGGTGAAAACAAATTACAGGAAAGATGATCTACAAGATGGTAAACCGACATCATTATTTTTCCACCTCAATCACACAACTGAACAAAATTTATAAATAATGAAAGAAAACTAACAGTTAAATTGCCATCAATTCCTTTTTGGGTCACACCAGCATGATTGGTCATAATAGTGTGTAGGCCTTCAAAATCTACCTCAAAATCAAACGCACAGCCAGAGGCCCACATCAATGTGGAAACGCGGGGCAGAGTACAAATGCCAAGTCTGGCACACTGAACGGCAGAAACCCTGGAAACTTTATACCATACTACACTACAATTCCGCTCAGTAATGCATTACCTTTCAGTTCCTCCTCCCCACACCCCCCTCTTTGAACCCCGATTATTACATGGAAACCACTCCACTTCTAATAACACATTAATGAAATACATAACAGCATGCTTTGTAGCTAAGGAGAGTCTTCCAACAATCAGTATTGTACATTGCAGTCCGATACCGGTGAAAGGTCCCATCCATCCCACTATTGTGTGGGAAGAAGGCCGAATTGAATCCCCTTAAGGACCCCCTGAAAAGCCAGAGAGTAACCCCCCCTTCCCCCCTACAGGGTTTTACGGACCCCGGAGCAGCAGTGCAGTGTAAATTGACCAAATGTTTTTTTAAGCCCATTTATCGTCTTATCCTCCGACTTGCTGAGTCCATGGAGGAATCCGAGAGCCGCCGTCAACAAAATGAAGCCCTGTCTAGGATTTGGAGGTAAGCAAAGTTTTAAGCCAGAACGCCTGGATAATGCCGGTTTGATTAAATGCTTCGTGCCCCCAAAAGCAGCAGGGGGGCACCCATGGGAATCGCCACCGTCGGCTGCAGAACCACTGCGGTTCTTTTTGCTTTGCGGAAGCTTACGATGTTGCCCTGTCCATTTTCCTGACCTTTACGTTGGAAACTACTTTAACGTAAAAAGTGTTTGAAGCAATCATCTAAAAATACCCATACCACCACGGGCGGGCATTGTTTAGCTTGGAAGACTTCAGGGGCTCTGCTGTGTTTTCTGGGCAGATCCAGGGAGGGTGGGGGAATGCACTTTTTTAAACGGCTCTAGAGCTATTAAGTGTTTATTTGATAGCAAACACACAAACCAAATTGTCAGCCAGCTACAAGTCTAATAAGCCACCGGTACTCAGAAGTCAGAAAGTGATGCCGTGTTTAAATGGGGTTTAACACACTAACAAAGAAGGGTTGAATATGTAATTTGGAGCTTTGGAATTTTTCACGGGATAAGAACCAGATATACAAAAAATTATAACCCCAAAAAATCCCCCAAAACAAAACAAACAAACAAAAAAATAATAATAATTTGCAGCAGGGAAGTACAGCCTTCATGCACATTCATTCTAATCGTGGTGACGAACAATCAAGCTTATGTAGAAGAGTCGCTATACAGCAGTGCTCGGGCTGATCATAATTAACACAGCCACTCAACAATGGGCCCATTCTCAAAGAGACTTCTTATTAAGACAGACATATTGTGCAATCCGGCGTGTTTAAATGGGTATTTAGAGTGGAAGAGGGATCGCAAACTATGAACAATTATGAAAAACACAGTTCTCATAGTGAATGCCTTGTGCCAGTGTGTGAATGCAGATCTGCCTTGGACATACTGTAAGGATGCCCCGTGGTCTCGAAAAGTCTGTGGCGTGACTTTACCATTATCCTGTCTCAGCTTGTGCGCATCATTAGAGATCGAAATGTCCTTGAGCCATTGGTGGGGAGAGTTTCAGTCTCTTGGTGGGTTAACAAGATCACGTTTAAATCGGGGGGCTGGGATGGAGGGGGGGATTGAAATAAAGTGAAAAATCAATGGCTGTTGAACATTAATCGGCAACACACAATTATGTTTGGATTTCAAATCTCGTTTGAGTGTTTGAAAGGAAAACAGGAAGTCACAGAGGGGTTGTTAATAAATGCTTGCTGCGAAAAATGGCTTTTTGGTTAAAGCCCCGGAACAATGTGCTGAAATGCAGAACTTCGGTTTCAGATCTTGAAAACAGGTTAAAAAAACAATCAAGATAAACTAATCAATACCAACACAATTCCCCCCTATTGTAACATGTGTGGAAACATAACATTTTAACCTTCAGTTAATAGTTTTGACCTTCTGTTTCGATTGACCGTTCAGACAAGCAAAATAAAAGTATGAAAAAGAGGATCCTTCCATTATACGATGCCCCTTCATGAAGATATGAATGTTAAGAGTCTGCGATTAAACTATGAAGTCCTGAATTTCAACCAAACGGCCTTGTGCTTGTTCCACAGAGTGCCTGTCAAGGGTGATTACAAGCTTAGCAGGGAAAATGAGATACTGGCTGACCTATTTCTGAACACTTTGTTTCATGCCTCCCCCTCCTCTCCCAAAGCCAACCTTACTATGCATTTGGGACCCAGCTCCTCTGTTCTTTTGAGATTTTGGGGACCTCTATCCTAACCATACAGGACTCTCTGCCTCTGGTTCCCAAACCGGCCCCACTAACCTTGTGTCAATGAAACAATAAAAGAGAGTTCAGGGAAGGGAGGAGGGGGGCACCTAGATCATCCAGGTTACTCCCCAACAAAGAGACCCCCCCCCCCCCCCCGTGGTTGGGATTCTTCATGCTTTTGCACTGATCCTCCCCAAACTTCAACGAACGATTCATACCACTAACGGCCCTCTGCCGAGGGGAACCCTAGTCACTTCACCTTTAGCTTGTTTCCCGAGAAGTCGGCAGGAAAAACGGACATTCAAACTAAAGTTCTGATCCTGAAACGCAGAGCACCTGCTCAGCAGCAACGCTGACGCTATCTCTTAAAGCTACATCTGACACGGCATGTGAAGGGTTGGAGATAAAGTTAGTGGACGCTGATTCTCTGCTTCTGAGAGTTGCCATGACAGAGCTTGGAGGGATGACACCCTGACCTTCTTAGCCCCCTCTCAGTGGTCGAAGGATCTGTAATTTTTTTTACCCACCGCCTTCTCATGACATTGAAGCAGCGGATATTCATTTTTCCCTTTTAAATATTCCAGTCGTTTGACAAACAACACTTTCAATCGACTAATTAAAACAATATGCTCTGAAATGAGATGAAAGCGTGTGAGTAGCAGTGGGCCTCTCTTTTACCGACTCTGATGTGCTGAAAAAGTGAGTTTTTAGCAGATAAGACTTTGAGAAACACAGCCAGGCAGTCCCCCTTCTCCACTTAAATCCTCAATAAAAGCAACACAAAGACCAGGGCTTTGGTCATGAGAAGAAGTAAGTAGAGTTTATTATTTCACCGCCTTTGACTAAGGTCATATCAAATTAACAGACGACTAACTGAATAAAAATAGCATACTATTAATTCTCCCCCCCCCCTCCCCCCCCCCCCTCCCCCCTTCCATAAATCTTAAAGGTTGACCTGATTTTTAACGTTAAACTATGTGGAGAAATTAACAGAAAAGAGAGGAGGAGGAGGAGGGGCAAAACACTGAGATAAGCTAATTTTAACCATGTCACTACTACAGCTTCAATTTGGCATCCACATACCTAAAAATACTCTCGGTCTCTTTAAACAAGAAGGCAATTAAGACCCCCCAATCGTCAAACAGACGCACAAAACAATTCTTGGAGACAATCAAAATGGAGTATTTTCCATTATGTGGAGATTTAAAAAAATGTTTACGGTCAAGCGATGTTACAACAAACCGGGAATTATAATCAATTTTCAGGTGATAAAGCAAACACTAACAAACAGTAGGGGGGGAAGAGGCATTTAATTGCCACCACATTCGTTAACAAGCTTAGTGCTCGTCTTAGCGCCGGGCATGGCACACTTAGCATTCAAAAAGATTCTAATTATTTTCTAGTTGAAGGTCCTACAAGATTGTCAACTCTGGTGTTGGCCCATGATAAAACAGGTTTCTTTCAAACTCAATCATTAGAATCGCATTTAACGAGCATAAATGGATAAGAGGTTAGCGCTGAATTAACCGGTGGTGTCCATTCTGTTGAATGGTGCTGGCGTGCACAAAAGCAGATTACGTCCTCGAATCAAGCCAACACTGATGATGGCACTGCTAAACAGTCAATTATAGAATGTTGCCTTGTTTTGTTGTTGTTCGCTTGATTGCGCGTCAAACCGACTTTAGATTGACAAGGATTTATGGGAAAAGGCGTAGAACGGCGAGTAAAAGCCAATCAAATAAATTCCATTTTACAAGTCGGTTGAGGAGATTTAAAGGGGTGGAATCGTATTTATTTTGTCCCTCAAACGGAACAAAAGTGAAGTGAGATTCGGAATGTTTAATGAGGAATAAGATGATGGGCAGTGCTCTCCATCAGAATATGCAAATCAGCCATCGATGAAACAGTGCCTGATGGGCCCACTCTCCAACCGCTCGTATGAATCGAATCCAACACCGCTAAATTATTCTGATAATTGAGAGCTTTCTTAAGGCTGAACTCAACAAGTCCAATATAAGGAAAAATATCTCCACGGTAAATTGTTTAACAACAATGTTGTACCAAATGAAAATGAACAACTGACTGACAGAAAACAAAAGTGGATCCTTGTTAAATATCTAAATTACATACATTCGCAGAAAGTGGTAGGTCAAGTTATGAAATCTTTGCTTTGTGGGGGGGGGGGCTATTTTCTGTGATTCTAATTCACACAATTCATTTATTTGGTGAATATTTAAACAGTTACTTTACAATTTATTTAATTAGGACATTTCCTTAGGCCTAGAACATAACGTGAATTACTTGTTTTCAGTTAAATGGGTAAATACGCTATTTTATTAATTAAGGTATTTGATTTTATTATTATAATACAATCATATGAATTATTATGACGACCAGTCACAAAGAAAATCCGACAGCAATGACAATAAATACAACACAGGCAAGATGCAAGTCAAGTCCTCCATGGTTCGAGTGCTTTTGGTTGGCTCAAGAACAAGGGCTACACTCGCTTACTTAGAGGAGCAGTAACCTGAGTTCTGATGACAATGGCCATCATCATCATCAGGGGCGTAGGAATGAGTTTAACATTGGGGGGGACACATATCGGAAACCTGACAGATCCGGTATAATTTTTAGGTCTGACAAATGCGCCTGTCTCCGATATTGGAGGGGACACGTCCCCTCCATCCCCCCCGGTTCCTACGCCCTTGATCATCATCATCATCATCATCATCATCATCATCATCATCATCATCATCATCATCGTAGGAGACTGACGCTAGCCGATCCGAGCGTTTGAAGCATCCCTACTCTCAGTCACTCATGTGGCCGGCCCTCCGAGCTCCCTCCCTGGCCACCAGCATCACCAAAATCAACCTACTGCGTTTCTCCAGAAACCCAGGAGAAGGGGATTATTTGCTTTTCCTGGTAGGTTTTTGTGCTTCCATGTCAAAGGGAAAGAGAGAGAGAGAGTGAGAGCGAGGAAGGGGGAAAGAATGGGGGAGAGGGACATAGAGAGAGAGAGAGAGGGAGAGGGGGAGAGAGACATAGAGAGCGAGAGAGAGACAGAGAGAGAGAGAGAGAGAGAGAGAGAGAGAGAGAGAGAGAGAGAGAGAGAGAGAGGTGATGGCGGTCAAGGTCTGAAAGTAGAACACTGCTGTACTCAACTCAAACCAGATGGAGTCTAGTCCCTCTCCATTCTTCTACCTTGTCCCTCTTTCCAAGGAACGAGACACGGAGGCGGCAGGCTCGGCTGAAGATGCACCCTAAACACCCGACACATACACACACACACACAGCGCACACTGATGTTGGCTCGATCCTGTTTTGTGTGATCTGAACGATAGGATCATTGAAAGGGATAGATATGACAGAAGACATACAAACACACTCACAAGCATATCTTTATTGACGAAAAAATCCTTTGGATGTGGTGTGTGGCTGCTTACAGACACAGGAAGCAGACAAGGACCCCCCCCCCCCCCCCACACACACACACACACACACACAGACACACACGCACACACACACACACACACACACACACACACACACACACACACACACACACACACACACACACACACACACACACACACATAAAAAACAGACACACACACAAACGGAATTCCACTGGAGGGAGTCAACAACATATCAAAGCAGCGCAGGTACAAATACAAAAAGGGACATTGGAAAATATATCACACAGACCAAACATCTACCTGACCTCGAATGCTGCGTGCGGAGTGCCTCTGACTGTGAGTCGCACACAGACGCACTCCAGAGAGTTGTGTGGGCACACCTCAAACCGACACCGCCACTCACTGAATGCGACGCAAACCCACAAAGGCCCCCCCACCGTCATGAGATCGCAGTACGAATGGCATGAAAGGAGAACACAACACCACCTACACACAGGCACACACACAGGCACACACACACAAGGGCTCCTCCAAGCGATGCTACGCTCCCCGCAGACAACACGGCACCTGTGTTGGCTGCGGGAAGTCTGTTCCGAAACCAAAACGTTAAACCCTGAAGTGTGGGGAGCCCACTTGAACCGAAAACAGATCCATCCAGCTTTCAATAATTATGCAGAGTGGGGAATTACAGGAGTTTAACAGTTGAGTCTTGGACGCTGCTGTTTGTAAGCTAATCTTGGACAATTCCGATCTTCGATAGAAAGACGTTTAGACGTTGTTTTTTTTAATAGGAGAGTTGTCCAGTCTGGGAAATTGTGTGTGTGTGTGTGTGTATCATTCAGGATGTTCCATTAGGAGGATGGGGGTGCTGAATGAGACAGCATTGCTTGGCTTCTAGAAGAAAAAGCCTATAAGTTATACAATCTTTGCTTTTTAAGGGTTGGAAGTTGGACTCAGTCTTCTGTGTTCAATCCTGCCTATAGACAGCTGTTGGAAACCCTGTTAATTGATTATTTCCAAGCATTTAAACCACACAGAATTCCACAAAGAATAGGCTCCATGAGCCACATATATTAATAAAAACTCAATATAGGTTTTGAAAATCAGCCGACATTGGGTCTGGCCAGACAAATCGGACTAGGCAAAAATCTAAGTCAAGGACACCCCTAATATATATATATATATATATATATATATATATATATATATATGCTGTATTGATTTTTGTTTTTGACCAGGCATATTCTGATTAAGAGGATGGCAGTTTACATATCTTTTTCCCAGGTAGAAGTGCATGAACACACATACAGACACAGATTATTTACATCCATTGATTGAATTGTATTGATTTGTGAGCTTTTTAGGCCATTTGATATGTACTGTGCTTCTAATTGGTACAACTGTACAACTCACAAACACACACACACACCACAAAGTGCCCAACAACACAAACACACAAACACACACACACACACAGACAGTGCATAGCCAAAGCAGATGCATATATTCCAATGCTCTCATGCCAGTTGTATTCATATTTTACTTGAGGTATAATAACCATTAACAACAGAATGATGTGATAGTTGCAATGGACGACCTCAAACTAACAGAGCCCATAGGACAGACCCGGTCGAGTTAAATGCTGTGGTGAACTGTTTTTAAGCTTTGACTATATCCACAGATCTTAAGAGTGGCTGGGTGAACAGATACCTATTTCCTTTTTTTTATCCAGAGCTAAATCAAATCGTAGCAATCTCTTCCCCATCAAGGACATTTCAGAACGATGAATAGCCAGCAGGAAATGTGTTTTCAATGTGCTTATTGTTTTGTATTTCTATATCTTATGAATTATATCTAGCTTAATATATATATATATATAACCTTTAATACGTATCCTGTACTGCTTGTTTTTGCTCTGTATCGGTATGAAGTGCTCACGTTTCCAGTACTATTATATGAGATGTGAGAAGCCTCAACACTATACGTGTGTATTGACTATGTGCATAGCAACATGTGTACCTGTGTAACATGTAATTGTGTAGAATGCCCTGCTGTCCCTGACCATGTGTATCAGTTAGTCCCTGTGTAACTTGTCATTGTGTTGAATGTCCTGCTCTCCCTGACCATGTGTATCAGTGTGTACTTGTGTACCATGTTAAAGATGTTAAATCCACTGCAGTACAAAAACACTACACGGACCGCGGGGGCCACAGCCGAGGGAACGCTCTGAGGCTCCCGCCGTCGTCGATAAGCAAACCTCACCTCTCTGCTACTTGAAATCAGCAGATAAACGACACGCCGAAAAATGTTAAATGCGGGGAGAGCCATGTGTTTACACAAAAGAGGAGTGATTGAAACCAGCTGTCGATTCACCCAAATTCACCTCCCCCTGCTTGAAAAGGCCACAAAACAACACAAAAATGTACAAATGTACACACACCGCACACACAAACAGAGACAATTGCTGGAGCACCGTGCGTGAAACCAAAGAGGAGGAAGCGGAGGTCAAGGTAAACACAAAGGGGGTGTTAAAGACAGCGCAGCTGGGTTCTCACCAGGCGCACGACATTGGTTAAGAGACGGTAATAATCACTCGCTGTTTATCGCAGAGAAGAGCACACACCAACATAAATACGTAAACACAAACACACTCAGACAAACAGACTCAGGTTTCTCCGGCTAAACCAACCAATCATGGGAAAGAGGTTGTCTTGTGTGGCAATGTGTTTCGTCACTCGCGTTTAGCTCTTTATCTCTCTTCTGTCAAAACAAACCACAGGAACGTTGACGTCTGTTGTTTCAGAGGGAGAGAGAGATGATGATGTTTAGGCTTTTTACATTTTCGTCCAAACCTAAGGCGATGAAACCGCATACACTTTAATTACATGTACATTTACATTTAGGGCATTTAGCAGACACTTTTATCCAAAGCGACTTACAATAAGTACATTTGTCATAAGAAGTGAAACAATAGATTGCTGTCAGTACAGTAAAGATGTTCATAGAACCAAGTGCAAGTACTCACAATTGCTAGGCTAACCCATTCCCCGTGTACGGCAATGATAGCAGCTACTGCAGATGCTATACAATACTATGTACTATGAATAAGTGCAATGTAGATTAAGTGTGTACAATAAGTGCGTACATTAAGTGCCAGGACGTACAACATACAATGGTGGCCGGAAGGGGCTGGGTAGCTATGCAGAGTCGAGGTGAACTCTGAACAGGTGAGTTTTGAGTCTTTTGCGGAAGCTTGTGAGCGTCTCTGCGATCCTGACATCGGCAGGGAACTCATTCCACCACTAAGGTCCCAAAACAGAGAAAAGTTGTGACTTTGTTGATCGACCTTTGCTTGATCTTAGCGATGGCGGTACCAGACGTCCAGCTGTAGTTGAGCGGAGGGATCGAGCTGGGGTGTGTGGCTATACCAATGCTTGGAGGTAGGCAGGGGCAGTTCCATCGACTGCCTTGTATGCCAGTACCATCATCTTGAATCTGATGTGAGCTACTACAGGGAGCCAGTGGAGGTCCCGGAAGAGGGGGGTCACATGGGAGAACTTCGGTAGGTTGTACACGAGGCGTGCTGGCGCATTCTGGATGCGCTGCAAAGGTTTAATCGCAGAGGGAGGGAGTCCAGCCAGGAGGGAGTTGCAGTAGTCGAGGCGGGAGATGACCAGTGATTGGACTAGAAGCTGAGCTGCTTCTCTTGTGAGGAAGTGCTGGTGTCTGCCAGACATTCAGATATGCGTGTTGCAATCAGGGCTTTGTCAGATGAGGGAAAAGAGAGAAATGTCTAAGTGTCGTCAGCGTAGCATTGATAGGAAAAGCTGTGTGATGTAATTGTAGAGCCCAGAGATCTGGTATACAGGGAGAACAGAAGAGGCCCCAGTACCGAGCCTTGAGAGACACCAGTTTCAAATGTGCAAGGTTTGGACAAGGAGCCGTTCCATGTTACCTGATAAGTGCGATTTGTCAGGTAGGATGTGTACCAGGAAAGGGCAGATTCAGCAATGCCAAGTTCAGCAAGAGTGGCAAGGAGGATCTGGTGGTTCACCGGGTCAAATTCTGCGGACAGGTCGAGGAGAATGAGAACCGATGAGAGGGACGAGCTTCTGGCAGCACTCAGTCACCGTGAGGAGAGCCGTCTCAGTGGAGTGTGCCATCTTGAAACCTGACTGGTGAGGGTCAAGCAGGTTTATAAATGAGAGATAGGAGGACAGTTGGTTAGCAATGGCACGTTCCAATGTTTTAGAGAGGCATGATACTTACATGCTTCCTTCTTAACTGTTTGTGTGTGTGTGTGTGTGCACGTGTGTTTGTGCATATTGTAACTGCCCTTCATATCCAACTAAGCTGTGGGGAGAAATTAACTTTATTCTCCACCTCACTTCAAAACACATAAACTAACCCTGCCTCTTCATGGAGCGAAAAAAAGCATAAAAACCAACGCAGAGCTGAAACCCTGGGATTTCCTCCTGTTCATCCATCGCCACACTGCCAACTCTCCCGGGATAACTCTGCCTGTTGATAAAGTTTATTGTACACCCCTTGTCTATTTAATTCTAGCAGCAAGGATGATCTCACCAGTTAGTTCAGGGGAGTGTGTGTCTGTGTTGGGGGGGGGGGGGTTCGCACCCATTGAATGAGGATCAGACAATGGAATAAGTGAGGGGCAGGAGGGGGGGGTGCATACTGAAACGGGGGTACTGACACAGGAGATATCGCCCAAACAAAGTGCCTCCGTGAGAAAGGATGATGGAGGGGGTCGGGGGGGGGGGGGGGGAAGAGAGAGAGAGAGTGTGAAGAAAGAAAGAAAGAAAGAAAGAGGCTAGGGGAGAGAAAAAACGATGGGGAAGATTATCTTAATTATCATTCGGGGGGCTGCTTAGTAGCAGCACCTGTGCATGCATAATGTCACTTATAGGAACATTGAGATGTGCATAATTTAATGCTCCCCCCCCCCCCCCCATACACACTCACACACACACCGGCCCCCCCCTCCTCTAAATCATACACATTAGTGGCGTAACATGGGGATGAGCTGAGCCCAGGATGAGGGGTGTGTGTGGTTCATTTTCGCAGCGATGAGAATGTGCTTCGTTATTCAAAGACACCCCGCAAGCACACACACACACACACACACACACGCACACACACACACACACACACACACACACACACACTCTCACACAGCTTAATGTAGCCATGCAGGAAGTCTCAGTCGTGGAGTCCTTGGTGGTGAATGCTTTTTTTACATACAGGGAAAAGTTAGAGTCCCCAGCAATGGCCCTCATGAGAATGAATCTGCCCAAAAAAATGACCACACTCTAAAATGATGCTCTGTAATGTAATTGAATGAGATCTGAAGACCATTTAGGCCCACCCAACTGAGCTATTCAGGGATTAAAAAAATGGCACATGGTAGTCTCCTGTCTATTATTTCATACCAAACTGACAGTCCTCCTACAGTTACAACTTTACAGCTGCAACTGTACTAACAGTGACCAATGTCTATGGCATTGGGGAAATGCTAGTGTTGCTAATAATGTTACTTTGGTAATTGCCAGTGCATACTGTGGTTCTGTAATAGCCAGTTATGCTAACAATGCAACCTATGTCGTAGGGGCCTGATAGAGTTAGGCTATCCATTTAATGTGAATGGCAGTATGCACGGTGTGTGTGTCTAATGTTCATCAATATGTTGAATTTATAGTCACATAGACGGCACAAGACTCATGCACACATTTGTTTGAAGCACATTAGAGAGATGTGCTTTGTTTTTGTTTCAAGATCACCACAGCCATATGTGCTAGCGTTCAGAAACAGGGATCGGGAGGCCATTTTGCTATCTTAACCTTAGCGCATAAAATCATCCAAGTGGTTGCTACAGAAGATGGGAGGCCTTTCCCACACAAACAAGGAGGAGAGGGAAAGGAGTGCGAACAACGACGAGATAACTAGGAAACAAAGTATGATCAGCAGTTCTGTCATCATTGAGCAATGTTAAGTATTCCGCCTGCTGCGGCTTGGCCCAAGTCGCGTCCAGGCACGGCCCACGCAGTCAAAAGTTCACCAAATCAAGAGAGGGCATTGTGGGTTTGCTGAAATCAAAGGGGGTGACTCTCATCCAAGTGGAGTAGGCCTATTTCTGAATTCTAACTATGCCAAGACAGATTGAGAAGGAGGAGGATGTTTCTAGTATGCAAAACTCTCCTACAAAGGAGTCAAGGAACAATTGTTTCTCGCTGAATAGCCTGTGCTCAATAGGGGAGATTGAAGTGAATGTTTGAGGTGATTCGTTATGTGGAACTAGGGTGACTGTGTCAGTGTCATGGGTCCCTGTAAAAGGAAACAACTCTAACCAAAGTGGGAAAGTCTTCTTTTCCATGGCTTGTGGCCGGTTTTGCCCCAATGGGCACTAGGAATGGGTCTTGGTTGTAGTTCCGATTGGTGATGTAGTTCACTTTGGCTGCTTGTGCCAAAAGACAACTTAAGCTGTGGGTCTATGTTCCTCATTACCTTCTCTTTTGATTAAGGTAGCCGACAGCCAGTGAGTTTGTCTAAATTTGTCATGCACCTTTTTACATTCATACATTACTTTGCAACCCTGGCCGATTGCCTGTTCCTGTACAGATGCCCAAAATTTAAACAATAAATAACATCCTCTTAATCCTACTTTTGAGTCTGTTTATGTGACAAAGGGGACACCTTATGGCATTAGGGGGTCGTTTATTGTACCCTCGTCTATCGTACAATGCAGCTTTCAAGCTTAAAAAGCTTCAAGATATTAACAGTAGAATTACATATTTTTTAAATTCTGCTCCAGGGAGTAGTTTTTATGTTGCTGTGCTAATATGGCTCCCCTTATTATTGTTATAGTTATTATTAGAATGTCCCTAAACCTGGCATTGTATATGTCTATAATGTAATGTCTTGTTTAGCATTGGTCCGCTAAAAAGCAGGATGAGGTAGTTAGCCAAAGGGCATTGTCGTTACATTGCAGGATATAATATAGTTAGCCAGAAATCGTACTGTTTTATTAATGTAACAGGTTCTCACTGATTAGTAAATGTTTGCCAAGGGAGCATAAAAGCACGGACACCATTTTTAAATAATTTAAGTTTTAATGCAGAATTTTTGAAAAGCGCTTTGTTTCCATGCTCAATTTTTTCGGTTCGAAAAAATTAAAATATTCTCTGCCTACCTAACATCTGTGACAGGAATAAGAGGCTGTTTACATTGTATATAAAAAAAAAAAAACATCAAGGAAAGGTAAACTCAAGCTGTTTTGGGTTTGATTCCCGGAACCATCCTCTCCATTCCGTTTATCTCAAGGTGTCCGTCACAGTGAAATACCTTGGGAGGGTTCCAGTTATTCGGGATAATTACAGTCTAGTGAACTTAGGACAAGTGGTATTACGACTTTAAAGAGAATCCACTAATCTGGAGGATGTAAAACTCTTTGAATACATTTCTGGAAGCTCCTTCAAATCTCTCTCTCTGTCTTTTTCAATGTCTTGTTTGAACTCCTCAGCATTTATCGCCCACAATTTGATATATTTAAGATACTGCATTACAAATAAATTATTCATGTAAATTAGCTTTTCATCTTCCAAGATACCCTAACTCCTGTGATCTTGTGAACAACTCTTTCTTTCGTTCTGTGACAGAGATCTCAACCATAGCCTGGGGCCTTGTCTCTCAAATAGCAGCATCAGAACTTTGCATACCTACAATTAGCATATTAAAGGGATCTGGGGAAGGGGTGAGGAGGGGGGGGGGGGGGGGGGTGCAGAGACGATAGAGATTTTTTTTTAAACAATCCAATCAGTGCTTAACTCTAACCGGAATTAGAAACTCTATGGGGTCCAGCCTTCAAAACATTGAAGTAAAAAAAATTCAAATTAGCGATTAGCTTTTTATGTTTGTTATTTTTGTGTTATTCTTTATTTTCCCTGTACTGGGTAACAGCCCCTTTGCAGTGGTACCCATGGACACCGCCATCCAAGAGACGCTTCTTGACGACTCTATCGTCTCTTATTGACAATAATTCACGTTTAGAACTAGAGCGTCCCTGGGAGATGTGGCAGTTGAGTCAAATCTGTACAAAAAACGACACACACTCTGGGATTCCAAGTTGCTGTTTACTTCGTCTATTTAATGAGAGATTGTTAACAGATCTTAAGTGGTCCCTTAGAAATGAAACACACAAAAAAAACACCCCTTCACAAACATGTTCAACTTTGAACTTCATCAGACAAACTTCAAGCACACAAATTAGGCGGAGGGACAAGTCTCTTGGAGTTTTAATAGCTGCAACTGAAATTGGACTTAATTTGACATAGTCGAATTTCCCGTCCTAAATTTAGTGCTACATTTAATATGTTGGCAGTCTTTCAAGTCCTTTCAAATCCCTTTAACTTTTAAAGCAGTAGATAATAATTGGGCTGTACATTTTCCTTAATTTGAAAGGAAGTCCATATGGCTAGCTGCCAACTAAGGCAGGTAGTGGCCAAGCTAGTTGTGTCAAGAATGATTTTCGCAACTGAAAATCCAATTTCTCCTTGTGTCACCTTAACCATTTGCAAGTGCTCGTCTACAGAGCTCTTTCACTGTAAGAAACCTGCCTTTATAATTTGTAATTAGTTAAGGCTATTTCCTTACAGCCAATGGAGATTATAAGACCAACTAGAGCACAGTGTGTGTGTTTGTGTGTGCGTCTGTGTCTGTGTGTGTGTGTGTGTGTGTGTGTTTGTGTGTTTGTGAGTGTGTGTGTTTGTTTGCCCATCAAGTGATACACAACACGTTAATAAAAACTTCCACTCGCATCCCAGGCAGCAAACGGTTTCAGGTGTCCACGCACTGTAACTTTAAAATGCCCTTTGAAAGTTCAGATTGCGCAGTAATGCAATATGAAACAAACAAATCACTTCTTTACTTTGAAATTAGCAACCCCTCTTGAAAGTTGCATCAAAAGTGAACTCCCCAATCTTAAGTGAATCATAAGAGACAGAGTCGCAAATGCAAAGCGACACGACTGCTTACCAAGCAGTCGCTGGGACTGGTGGGGCTAGTGGGGGTCTCTACACCCCCATCGCCATCCATCATCGCTGAGTACCTCTGATACGTAGCGCCCGGTGGCCATGCGGTGTCTCTTGTATGAGGGGAGACAGCGGTGGGTGGGCTGAGGCGTATGGGGGGTGCCTTCAGACAAATGACCTTCGTTCTCTAATGGGTCACTTCAGGCGCCTGACCCCCCCCCCCCAAAATCACTTGGCAGTCCGCAATGTCCACTGACAAACACTGTAACCTGACCCACTTCACCCCCTTCGCCTCACCCACCATCCTCCCTCTCACCATCAGTCCAAGCACAGCCTCCAACGTCCACCACTGTCACCGCCACCAGTCTCTCCGTGACCCCGGTGGATTCACATCCCATCAGGCCGTGTGCGGTTTCACGTGATGCGACTGACCGACGCAAGAGCGGTGATGCTCTGACACAAACACACACACACAAACAAACACACATGCGTGCTCACACAAACACACACACAAATGCCGACGCCATGGGGCTCGCTAATGAGGAGACAGCTGATTGATCCTCCTCCACCAGATCACACAAATTAGGAGGGGTCAAGGGTCACGGCCAAGCCCTGACTCTTTAATAAATAAATATGAATAAATGAATGCAATGGAAAACTAAGTTGCTGACCACTTTGTTGACAAACCTCCCTTTGGGATACTTGTGTGTGCATATCTGTGTCTGTTTGTGTATGTTTCTGTGTGTGCGTGTGTGTCTGTGTGTGTGAGAGTGTGTTTGTGTGTATGTATGTGTGTTGGTGAGTGTGTTTGTGTGTGTGTGTGTTTGTGTGTGTGTGTGTCAGTCTATGTGTGTGTGTGTGTGTGTGTGTCTGCTTATGTGTGTGTGTGTGTGTTCATGTGTGTGATTGCGTGTGTGTGTGTGTCTGTGTGGGGCTATTACTGCAAGTGGTGCGCTCGGATGAGAAAGAAAGAAAAATCCCAAGTATTATTTGTTGAGTGTTGTTTGTGGCATCAGGAATGTGACTGTTGTCGCCGCAAGTCCCTATCACTATCAATACAAACGGAACAATACTGTAGCCCTAGCGTTGAGGGCTGATTCATGATGAGTCGCTGATTTAGAAACAAACTGTGGAAGAAAGGCATCGAGGACACAACCCAAAGTGCTGTCTGAGTTCGATTTATTAACCACCGCAACCCGATTTAATCCCGCTCCACCACTTTCACACCACAGACATGAGCAATCGAACAGAGAGGCAATTGGGAACCTCAATATTGAGTGCTGCATTTTTATATTGTTAGCATCATTGCCTAAGTCATATGTTTGCCAAATTGTGATATCTAACCTTACTCTATTCTCTTAATGCTGCTGATTCACTGTGACTCATTGGCTGTATCCTAAGCCAATCAGGGTGCTTTTTACATTCCATAATCACCATCTGCCTAAGTCATCTATTTGACTTAGGCACTTTTGACACTAAATACATAATGAACCTTAGAATATGACTTGCTATGCTATGAGGCTAATGATGAATAAATATACATATATACAGTATATATATTAGGGATATCCCGATTCAATCCACGGCATCGGTATTGGTCCGATATTGGCCCATTATGCTGGATCGGATATCGGAGGGGGGTAAGAAATATGATCCGATCCGCGCAGCGTATTACGTGATAACAACAGTTAGCCGTCAATAAGGCGCATGCGCATGAGAGCTACCGCATGAGAGCTGCCTGTTGAAAAACCATGTCAGCAGTAGTCACGTTTCCATCTAAAAGGTGAAGCAAATCTTTAGAATGTTCGCAAAAAAGAAATTCAAATTAGGTGTGTTTCCATCAAGTGGTTGGAGCGGAAAACGCTACACATTCCAGGGCTTGTCGTATCCTTTTGATAACATCATCATAGGTCCTGATATATTGTGGAATTGCATTGTTTTCCATCTAAAATAGCTGTAATGTTTTTTTCTTCGATGAGAGCAAGGAAAAGTTTTACCTCTTCAGCGGTCCACACGTATCTATTTTTCACATTGGCCAACGTATTTATAATGCAAAATTCGTCGCAGCCTTTATACCACAGATATTCCAGGGTCTACAGCATATTACCGCGTTGTCTGATTAGAGTTTAATTCATTTTTCACAATTTACCCGCTCTCGTTTTGAGGACTGTTCACACGCCATTCCGTTCAATGGGAATCGCGATGGTCTATACTGTCAACATAAAGTGTACATATTTATAATTTGAAATTCGCCCCAGCCTTTACACCACAGATACTATAGGATCTATAGCATATAACCGCATTTTCTGATTACAGTTTAATGCATTTGTCACAATTTACCAGCTCTCGTTTTGAAGGCTGAACAGACAATTTGACTGGAATTACTTAGTAGGTGTCAATATATCAGGGATTTATGGACACAGTATAATTAAAGGATATACAAACATAGACATGCTATATTATATATATATATATATATATATATATATATATATGATATGTGTGTGGATGTCTAGGATGTCTATGTATACAAACGATTAAAAAAATATATATATTGACGCTACAAGTTGATGGGTTGCTATGGGTTGCTATGGCCGGTCGTTATGCGGAAATCAGAAAGATATCAGTCCTCTGTGTTCAATGTTCGCTACCTCACAGATGTTTCGAAAAGTGTGTTTCCATCTCCCATTTTACACATTTACTCTCTTTCGCATAAGTGAAAAACCACCTCAAGCAAGCGGGAAAACTCAAAATCTTTGCAAATTAGAGGATTTTTATGCCAATTTTGGTGTTTCCGTCACCGTTTACTGTTACCATACTTCAAAATTTGCATAACAGCATGGGGATGGAAATGCAGCTAGTGTGGCTGTGTTTCAACTTTAAAGAAGAAAAAACTGCAACAGCCTGGGCCTGGCTGTTGCACGGCTCTCCTCGGCTGTTGCTGAGGAGAGGCGCCGTCACGTCACATGCACCAACCTCGGCTAGAGCGGATCACAGCTGTAGTGATAGCAACAAGCTATCACTAAGCTACTCCCGGTAGAAGCTAAATGCTAACGTAAGCAATCTTTGTCATGTGATGGAAAACAATTTCAATCCTTTGTGGTATGGTCGTCTCGGATTAGGTTTGACTCAGAGAGTGGTAAATGTTCAGCACGTGGTTTATTCTAACAGAGACACAAGGCAAACGAACGTGCGTTCTGAAGGTGGTTCATGAAGCATCTCTCGAACACAGGTAATCAAACGGTTTATTTTGGGAGTGGGCGGAATGGTAAATAAGCCATGCCTACGTGTTCTAATTTACCCAGGTAAACCTTTGGTCTGTCTTGGCTTCAGCGGAAATGGCAAAGTGGCCATGTTTGTAGTCTTTAACTTATCTACAAAATCATGAAACCTTATATGGTGTTGTCCACTTTGTGAACGAAGAAACCACTCATACCTTTTGCTAGCTTGACACATGTCATCAGAAATAGAATAGACTAAAATTATTGACTTAATTATTATCACATGATATCTACTCAAACGATATGCCATATGAAAGAGACTACAAGGAGTCCAACCGTACAAGCCTTATCGTTTTGTGAGCTTATGTCTATTAACTAGATGTGAAAGAATAATGTCAAATATAGCTGTTAGCAGCAATGTGGGGGTCAAGCAGAATGGGACTCAATAAACTAATTTTGTTGGACAGAAGTAATCGGTTAGGTGGCTACATGATGATATTGGCAAATGGTTATCACAATGAAAATACATTGAAGTTGCTTTGTAAGGGCCGGAATAGACTTGCTGCTAACAACGCCCCCCTACGCGTTGATGATGCCCAATTATTTGGGCATCATCAGGATAGGGTCACAAGACTATGAGCAAAGTTTTTTTTGGATGGATGAAGGCCTTGCAGAGAAATGAGCTCACTTCCTGTTTGATGTCCCCCTGAGGTCAAAGGTAAACTGTTTGGATGTCCCCAGAATGATGTCCTGAGTCTATGTACCAAGTTTGGTTGTGATATGTCAAAGGGCTGCTGAGATATTTGCTTACTTCCAGTTTGGTGGCATTGCGGTCGGTTTGATTGGCTGTCGCGGATGTTTCTGGGAGAAATAATTGACTAGATACATGGGGAGGTCTGATAATATCACCAGACATGGACAATTTGTTTGAAATATACTTGATGTGAAGAGAGAGGAGTTAAAACACGTCTTCATTAATAATAGCGCTCCCTAGAGGTCAATGGTAACCAAATTCATTGAGTGTCCCCATGATGATGTCATGGGTCTATGTACCAAGTTTGGTTATGATATGTCAAAGGGCTGCTGAGATATTGGCTTACTTCCTGTTTGGCCACGTTGCAGTCAAATTTGATTGGCTGTCCTGGCCAAATTGTTTTGAATTTAATAAATCGTTTTTTTTTTTATCAAGCATGGCCTGATGATCATGTCTGCCAAGATTTACGATGATTGGACAGAATTTGTCATAGAAGATGCATTTTGAAGGTTTTTGACATAAACCAAAATGGCGGAAAATCCCCCAAGGCGCAAAACAACGACATAGGGTGCGTTGAACTCGGCTTGGATCAAGGAATCCAATGATACCTTGGTTGTGAATATTGGATGAATGGGTCGAAAGTTATAAACATGAATGCATGTCATACTTCGACCTGTTGGTGGCGCTAGAGCTGATGATCTAGCGACCTCAAATTTGTCTCATGGGCTAATGGGACTGTCTTGAACCATTGTGGCAAATTTCACAACTTTTCACAAAGGCGTTCTATGGGCTGCTATAGACTCCCATGGATGTAAAAAAATAATAATAGGAATTAATTCGAAAACAATGGGTTGTCTCACAGCTTCGCTGCTTGACCCCCAATAACACTTCCTGGTTACTACAAGTGATGACACACTCGCATATATTGCATACGCACACACTTGATTCAACCATTTCAAAGTATCAGCTGTAACAGCTCAGCTATTCTATACATTATCTCAAATGTATTTAAACTTAAGCAATTTATCTATTTGTTTAACGTCTCACTTTATGTTTCCAACCATTTACATTTTTTAAAATGTGTGCATGTTTGCATTGATTGCTCCATTTAAACTTTTGAACTCTGTTCAAATCTTTTCACTTGATTTAAGACATTCAACTTTTCTTGAAGATCTCCTATTATACTACTTTTCTGATCTTAATTTCTTATTAATGACTCCTATAGAGCAGCCTGACACGAATCACAGCACAAAATACAATGTAGATTTTCGGGAAACTCATTCTCTCATCTGGGCGCTTTCAGCATTTTCTGTCAACACTCAGCTTCGTCCTTCTCCGCCCCCTCGCCCCCCTCCTGCCAACCCCACTCCGTTTTTATTGGTTACTTTCCGGAAGAGCATGTTGCAGCATCACTTGGAAAATTACATATAAATGATTACATGGAAAATCCGGATTGTTGTACGTAGATAAATCTATCACTAGTGTTTAGCGCTCTGCACAGCCAACCCAGATGGTCAGCCGGGAATACGTCTAAATGCATGTACGTCATTATTTGACACTTTAGTATGGTTAAACATGACTATAAATCATTATAACAACGTTTATAGGTCATAAAAGTCGAAAAAGTATGATAGGTGCTCTTTAAGTGAGATGTTTTAAGGTGGCTTAATGACAATCATGAGCAAAGTGGTTCCATATATTTTTTTATTACTATTATTTGTTATAGCAAAAGATAGTATCGGATAGATATCGGTATCGGCAGCTAGCCTATGGTATCGGTATCGGTGACGGAAGTGAAAAAGTTGTATTGGGACATCCACATCCCACCACACGGCCCACGTGAGGGCAAGGGCGTGGGCCGTGTGACCCCTCCCAATTCCGAAGTTTGTGCAGACGCCGCCACCGCCTGTGTCCATGATCTGCCCACGGGCGGGTGTGAAGGATTACCAGTCACACACAAGCACACACACACACGCACACACACACACACACACACACACACACACACACACACACACACACACACACACACACACACACACAGGCACGCCACAATCTCACTCCTAGCAACCCTGCTGGTCCCTGCTTATAGCATAGTAGACTGCCAACATGCACCTGCCACCTACAGAAATTCACACAAACACATGCCCACGTGCGCACACACTCGCTCACACAGACACAAACACACACACACACACACATAGACACACAGAACCATGTATGAACACGCAGATCTACACATAGATACACTATGCTTGCACACAAATATCTACACGCACACACACACATACACACACACACAGAGTACTCTAGGCTGACAGAATGCACAATGACTCACTTGCCAGTGTAGGGCATGTGTACACAATCCAAACCGACATTAAGTGTGTCTATTCTTTTATGTCTCTCTATTCCCTATATATTATATATATAGGGAATATATATATATATATATATATTTATATATATATATATATATATATATATATATATATATATATATATATATGAGTTACTGATCCAAGTGCGTACGGTAAAGTGATTCCTAAAACCTACATTTGTATTGTGTATTGTGTGCACCGAGTGTGTTGTATACCGTCCTTTACACTTTCTTTGAGGGGGGGTGGGGGGGGGGTTTGCTTACCACTTGCCAAACGAAGCGACG
Source organism: Pollachius pollachius (assembly GCF_949987615.1). NCBI lineage: Eukaryota > Metazoa > Chordata > Actinopteri > Gadiformes > Gadidae > Pollachius > Pollachius pollachius. The sequence goes on along the minus strand of NC_136937.1, from coordinate 25,292,978 downwards.
CCTGTAATTCCTCGCCAGTCTGTGTGTTTCCTTCCCTCGACTCGCACACAGAGCAACTTTTCAGGGGTTATTGGGGATCCCGGGCAACGGGGGAGACGGAGCAATTAGAAGAGGGATCTGTGAGCAAGTGGACGCAGAAGAAGAAGAAGAAGAAGAAGAAGAAGAAGAAGAAGAAGAAGAAGAAGAAGAAGAAGAAGAAGAAGAAGAAGAAGAAGAAGAAGAAGAAGAAGAAGAAGAAGAAGAAGAAGAAGAAGAAGAAAAGAGGAGAAGAAGAATAAGAAGAAGAAGAAGAAGAAGAAGAAGAAGAAGAAGAAGAAGAAGAAGAAGAAGAAGAAGAAGAAGAAGAAGAAGAAGAAGAAGAAGAAGAAGAAGAAACAGAAGAAGGAAGGGAAAAGGAGAAAAGGAAAATGAGAGAAGAAGTCAACGCCCACACGAGCTGACACTGCGCTCCCCGGCCCCTGCCTCCCTGTGCAGATTTGGACATGATTACAAGTGAGAAACACCAAGGGGGGTCTGGCTCCACGTCAGAGACGGAGCATGCACTGTGTGTGTAGATGTGTGTGTGTGTGTGTGGGGATGTGCATGCGGATAAACACAAGCACGCGCACATGTAGACACATGAATGTGTAGTCTTTATGCTTTTCTTGTGGGAGCGTGTGTTTGTTTGTGTGTGTGTGTGTGTTTGTGCGTATGTGTGTGTGTGCGCTTCGTGTTCATCTTCATTCTTTGTGTGTGAGTGTGTGGACGTGTGTGTGCGTGTGTGTTTGTGTGTGTGTGTGCGTATGTGTGTGTGTGCGCTTCGTGTTCATCTTCATTCTTTGTGTGTGAGTGTGTGGATGTGTGTGTGTCTGTGTGTGTGTGTGTGTGTGTGTGTGTGTGTGTGTGTGTGTGTGTGTGTGTGTGTGTGTGTGTGTGTGTGTGTGTGTGTAAGAGACAGAGAGAGAGAGAGAGAGAGAGAGAGAGAGAGAGAGAGAGAGACACACACAGACACGCACACACAACACACCTCTCTCCACCCGTACAGTTGGACGGCGCGGAGCGGCAGCTACATTTAATATGTGCAACGTGCCACGAAAGGCACAAGAGGAACCGCTTTGGAAAACCTCTCCATTCAGCGCGAAAAAAAAAAAAACGATGTGCTTTAACAATGGCATTTTAGCGCTTGAAAATACCAGTTATGACTGAATAATAATTTTGTAGGACTCTTTGATCTCTGAAAAGCCATGCAAACCAAATTTTTGTACATGTTCAAAGCCGGAGACTGACAAAGATTTTCGTCTTTTTTTTGGCTGCCTCCCTCACCCACCTTTAAGTTGGTTGGGTGGAGAATCATTACACTTCAAAAGTCCTGGCCTCTGCCGCAGAAATAAGGCAATCATTAAATAAAACTCATGGAACAAATACACCTAATTACATTCAGACAAATGCACGTGCTTCTCCCCTTTCCCCCACAGCCCTCATGAATGCTTAAAAAATGCAGAGTTGAATGTCGGGGAAGGGGGTGGGACAACTTATTTGAGGGTTACTGGAGGCTTAGTTTGCAGGAAGATGCGTTGAAAACTGTACTGTGTCCTCTGTGTCACAGTAAACAGTGGAGTATGTTTCTTGTATTTCAACACCTATTATATAAATTGACTCTAAACCTCCCTGTTATAGCAGAAACTGGGATGTTGGTGCCTCGACATCTTCGCTGTTTCTTGATTTTGATTAAACTGTATTTAGAACGATAAAAATGAACTCCAAATTGTCTGTATAATAGTTTCAAGAATACACATACCATTGGCTTTTTTGGTTTTTTAGGTGCTACCATTTGGCAGGGTACCTATTAAACAATCAATAACTGAACCGAAAACAAACTTGTGCTGGAATTAAAAAAAAAATACAATAAGATGCTTCAGTAAATCAACATAAATCACACGCATTCCGGAAAAGATGCAGTTAACCAACATTCCTTAAAAGTTCCACATCCTATTACTCTTGTCCACATATTAATTTTCTTTAAGACATTAAGCAATTTAATTACCGTTAAGAGCATTACGGAGTGATTTTAAGTATAATTTGCGGTTCATGAACTGTTTTTGAAAATGAGTCTTAATATAATTAACTTCTGTCATTAGGCTTAATCCCTGCAGGGTAAGGGAAAAAAAAGGAATGTTTTTTGTTAAAGAAATGACATATACGTAACACCACATATTCCTTCACTCTCCAATGGAAGGTTGCACCACAAAGGTTTTCTATCTTCAATGGACTAATTATCTATTTCCAGTGAGTAAAGTAGAGAAAAAAAAACGTCTCAGGCCTTTAATGCCTCCGAGCTCGTACACCATTCATAATCACAACCGGGCCAGTATACAGTATCGCCACTCTCAGGACAGAGACGCGGAATACAAAATCACAATCTGCTTTCCTGAGTATTTTAGCAATGGACGCAAGATAGACGATATAAAAATAAGGATAAAAAGGAAGAAAGAGGAAAGGCCGAGATTATTTCCCCTTAAATTAAATGACCCTTTTGTCTCCGTTGTGTGGTAAAGTAGACCGCCACACACGCATAATTAGAGCAGATATTTCCTTGTACAAAAAAAAAAGAAGAAGAAGAGAAGAAGAAGCATGGAAGGGGGAGGCGGGGGGGGTGGTCGTCCTCTAATCTAATCAACGGGGACAGTCACGTATTAGTGATGGGAGCACTCGGTCGGCTTCACCCCCCCCGCCCCTTATGAAACATGCATGCCCTGACACCACCAGGGCTAATTTACAACAAAAAAAAAATGAAAAGAAAAGGGCTGGGCCGTTCAAATACATCAAAACGGTCCGGGCCCTCAGGGGCCGATCCGGATAACGCCCCCTCCGTTCCCTGTTCACACCGCCGGCTTCCCTTGTGTGCACCTTGACGGGGGGAACGGCGGTCTCTCTCTGGGCCGACGCCGCGGAGTCTAAGGACGAACTTGCGCGGTCGTCATGGCCGCCGTAGCCGGCGTGGTCCTCGCCCTCGTCGTCGGGGTCTCGCTCAGCTCTCTTCCGGCGCCGCAGCGTTTTTAATCAGTTCGGGTCCGCGGTCGCCCGCCGCCGCCCGCTGACCGGTGGCAGGCCCGCAGCGGGGCCAGCCGCGGGGCTGACCGGTGATTTAGAATGATATGATTACACCTATGGGCACCACATGGCCCCGCGCGGCGCTGCGAATTAGCCTATTTCTAGAGAAGCCTGCGTAATGAGCGGTGTTCCCCCCCCAACCCCCCCCACGACTGCGGCTAGCCAGAGAGAGGGAGGCCGTGTGCCCTCCTAATCAGCCATCACCCCCCCCACACACACACAATCTCCCCCTCCTTTGCCGCCGAAAAAAGAGAAAAAAAGAACAAAGAAATAAAACTGCTGCCGCTACGTGCGTCACAATGTGTTTTGGTGGCTATCAAAGGGTTCTCATATGCATCGGCGAAACATATAATCACTTACCCCTCTTAGAGTCAGAGAGAGACAGAGAGAGAGGACGGGATAGAGAGCAAGAGAGAGAGATAAATAGGATAGAGAGAGAGAGAGAGATAAATAGCTAGGATAGAGGGAGTAAGAGAGAGAATGAGTAGGAAAAGTGAAAGCCTAACTAGCAGACTTTCCTATGCTGTCCCTGGCGTTGTTATCACTCCAATGCACAAACAAGCAGAGTTCATATGCAGTAGTTAGATTTAAAAAAGTATGATATTGAATATGACCTAACACCAAAGTCAAACCGCCAGATAACCCCGACAGGGCCTCCCGTCTTCATCGTTTGCTTTTGCAGAATGCAAGTGTTGTTTTTGGGGAACCACCACATGCAGTTATTATCGAACATAGAGAGCGCTGCTGTATACGTACGCTGTGAAACTACTACAGTACCCTGTTGAAAAGAAAAGCACGGAAAAGCTCATAAATTGGTGTCGTTTTTCCATCTCAGAGCCATGATGAACGCAAATCCCTGACCGATGCCCCCAACACAGCAGTATCAGAAAAACGCTCACAAAGTTGTACGCTTTTATTATGGAAAATGTCGGAACACAACGGTTTCCTTTTGTTAAATGTAAAAAAAAAAAATAGAATAAAATCCAGAAATTACAGACTCAGAAGTAATGTACTTTCTTCAAACTCGGACCAATGATGAAATCAAATCGCTGACCGATGCCCCAAACGCAACACACCGCTGTGGTATCGGAAGCTCGCTTACAAAGTTGCACGCCTTTATTTTATAAGATATCCGACCACAACGGTTTTCCTTTTTAAATGTTGAAAAAAACAATAGAATAAAATCCTGAAAGTACAGTACTGGGGCTCAGAAATAAGTAATAATTAGACGGGAATAAAAAGGGATGGAAATCCGTTTAGGAGAGCCAATGACATTGATGTTCATTTGGGGCGTAATTACAGCCGACTGATGGACAACCGTCTTTTGCACATTATCTATTAAACACATTTCAACGCTTCCTGTCCACCAGTGCGGTGGGATGTGGAGCTGTGGACACACTGGGGTAGGACCGCTGTGGGACACGGCTCAAGGTATTTCTGGAGTTATTACTGCTTTAAAATCATAGGCCTATATGAAATCATAGGCCTACAATGTCCATAGGCATACACCAAATGTCCATAGGCCTAAAAAACAATCTTCATTCACTTGATTCACCTCTTTGCTATTTATAATGAGGAACTGTGCTTTTAGTTGTCGTGAGATCGGAGAGAGTGTTGCTACTTGTTTGTAAATGTTGCCATCTGCCATTAAAACAGGAGCTCACCATAGATTTTTTGCTCATTTGTTCATGGGCGATTCAGTTTTGGTAAATCTGAACCAAGCCAAATGTGTAATTTCACTTGGAGGAAAAAAAGATCTCGACACAGATTGTCCAGACAAAGAATATTTGAGAAGGAAATGCATTGTGGTCTTTGTAGTCCTTCAATAAGTCATATTCTACAGTTTCATGTCGTCAATGAATACGGCCCTTTATGGCCAATCACCGTGAGATGGATTTGTGGAGAGAAATAGAGGAGAAGTAGCCTGGTCCTACCAGACTCTTGTACTTCATTTAATTTGCATAGAGAGTCTGGACCTACTCAATTGACAAACGTTAAAATACTTGAAGGCGGGTGTCTGTTGACGTTTAAAGCTATTGGATCTGCCCAGTGCCACTCTGGATCTGCCATAACCAATCGCTAACGTTTGGCCTGGAATCACGTTGCACGCAGGCTGTAAACAAACCAAACACCGTGCGTGAAGATGTCCGTCAAGGAGAGCTGACTTTAATGTCATTGTTCTCAGCCACTCCCTCTGTTCGCTGATTGGACGGAGAAAATTTAGACAGAGAAAACCAACTAACATACCGCAGACCCAGACCAAGTACTGAAGGGAAATCAAAATTGAGCAGAAGGACTTAGGTGGGCAGAGCCAGGCTAGAGGAGAAGGGGTCCAAAAGAAGGAAGAGGAGGAGGAGGAAAATGAGGGGAGGACGAAGATGATGAGGAAGAGGAGACTGAGAATGATGAAGATGATGATGATCATGGTGAGGGGAGATGTTCACGAGGCGATAGATGAGCATGAGGTGGAGGAAGGGAGTGAGGGAGTGAAGGAGGATTATCACGAGGAGGAGGATGATGAGGAGGAGGTCGAAGAGGAGGAAGCAGGAGATTGCGTGATGAAGAGGAGGATGACTACGAAAGGGAAGTAGAATGACGAAGAAGAGGTGAATGATGAAGAGGAGGAAGCAGGAGATTGAAGAGTGTGACGAAGAGGAGGATGACTACAAAAGGGAATAGAATGACAAAGAGGAGGTGAACGACGAAGAGGAGGATAACTACGAAAGGGAGTAGAGGACGAAGCGGAGGTGAACAATGAAAAGGAGGAGGAGGTGGAAGAGGAGGAAGAGGATGATGGTGACGAGGAAGAGGAGGAAGTGAAGGTGAGAGAGGGGGAGGAGGACAGTGGTTAAGGCTTGACAGATGATGCGGTTGCATCCCACCATTAGGCTGGCCGGAGCCCCTTTCATCATCATCCTCTTCATCATCACCATCTTCTTCATCTTCCTTCTTCTCCTCCTCCAGCACCGCTGGCAGAGTGGAGCGCCACCTGCTCCGGGCTCCTCGTTACCCTGGCCAGAACGCACAGCTGGCCGCTCTTCTGACGATTCTGATTGGCTACTCCCTGATGGTCACTTCTCCCTGCATGTCATTGAACTCTCGCTCACTCACACACACACACACACACACACACACACACACACACACACATACACACACGCGTGGACACATGCACACACACACACGCACACACATACACAAAGACGCACGCATGCACGAACACACGCACACACATACACACAGACACACAAGCAAGCACACACAAATGCAAACACATGCACACTCATACACACACACACACACACACATACACTCAAACACATGCTGTATTTGCCAAAGCTAGGTCAAGGAAGGAATGCTTTCCTTGCCAACTCTTTCTTTTTTGTTGCTGCTTCAAACTGTAAACAATTTGCAAAATAATAACTGTAAGAAGAACACAGCCCCACTGTTTATGAAAAAAGTCAGGAACAAACACACACACTGATCAGCATTCAGAAACACACACACACACACACACACACACACACACACACACACACACACACACACACACAATAAACATCTGTCAGTTTATATCAGTCCCTCAGTTCCATCGTATATCAAGTTGTGGTCAACGCTCTGCCTGAATACAGCTTCTCAGCCCACACGTCAGGGCCCAGACCGAGAAGAAAGGGAAAGAAACCGACTGAATCCATTTCTGATAATATTATAATAATTCTTCTGAGTACGTTGAAAGGGATGAAAAACCAGATTCTGGATTCACAGAGCGACCCGCGAACGGACAACACAGATCTATTTCCTTTCAGGGTGTCTCTCGTCTCTCCCTGGCCCCGACGCGTCCTTCATGTGCCCTGAGAGGAGAACTGCTGGATATGTAAATGACTTAATGAGGTCAAATCTCTCTCTCTCTCTCTCTCTCTCTCTCTCTCTCTCTCTCTCTCTCTCACTCTCTCCCCTCTGGCTTCTCCCCCCTTCGCCCAAACCATCAGCCAACTGCTTCTGAAGGTTACATTCTTTCTGCTCACTTTTTTATATAAAAATGAACAAATAAGGAGAACGAGATCCTCAACACAAACTGCTTTTACCGCAAGATTTGTCACATTTCTGTATGCATTTTTTTTAAATGTGATTCTTTTTTCATTTGAATCTTTAATTTTGGAATAAAAGGGCATAGGGAGAGAAGAGAATACATTGATGATGTCAATACTGGAGCGCTGCACTGAACCGTTTTTCTTGTAATATTTCTCCATAGAACAGAGGATATGTTAACGCTGCAATTATTTTACACAACACCTCCGTCCCTGTAGGCTGGCGGTATAGAGATTGTCAAGACATCGGGCGAGCGTTCAACGCTAATCAGGGCAGAGGTCACCGGCACGTGGCGTTTGATGAAGCAAACTACCTCTCCACTCTGTTTAAACATGTCTTTCCTGTACACCACTTTTTAAACAGTGTGTACAGAAATAGAGATCAGTGAGTAGAGATAGAGGGGAGAAAAAAATAAAGACTACATCGTGTTTTAATGCAGGCAGCACTGGGTTTCACTAGTGAGTGTATCTGGGAGAGGAGACGAGAGGCCCCGGGGCTAAAATCTGCACTGAGCTTTGGTCTCTACGTGGACTAACAGTGAATCGTCATAGCTCATCCGTCCAAGATACAAACGCCAATCTGGCTGGAGCACATGGTGGAATGACACCAGTGTGAATTACTACGAGTGCGTGCGGACGCCAGCGTTTATTTGGTATGTGTTTTGGCCTCCCTTTTTTTTTGTTGTTTTTTCAATCAAAGGTCTAAGTGTGAGTAATCTCTGTCGGCAATATGAATCTGCAATAGGCGTCGGCAATTATCGAATAGAAGAAATTCTAGTAAAATAATGTCTGATGTAAGGAAAACATTGTGATTATTGCCTGTACATTGGTGTTGTTGATGCAGCTAGTTTGCAATATATAAGAAAATAAGTTGTGTATGATGACCATATTCCTTTATATAAATGTATGAAATTAAGTGATTTGCACGTTAATTAATATTAAGGTATTCATAATTTGTCCAGAGAGAAAAAAAGGCAGCTGAAAAGTTGAGCTAGATAACTTCCAATCTGACTGTATGACTCGAGTCATTGGCCTTAATGCAAAAAAACAGGAGAGAAAAAAGTCAACGATTCTGCAGATTCTTGTTATAATCCTCCTCTCTGGGTGAACCCCTGTGATGCAAACAGCCTCTCCATAGGGGAGCGTTTGGCTGGTTTCATTGCAATTTCCCAGTCCATCGGTCAGTCTGGCCGTCTGGGAAACCCGGGTGCACGCCCAGCAATGCCTAATTGTCTGGGCAGTTCACAGCACATTATCAAATTCATCTGCTAATCATTTAAGACCTCCCCCTTTTATCTGCTCGGACGGTGCCGGAGTGATCTCGATAGACTCACCGATCGATCAGGGGGGAAAATCAGGGTGAATATGCAAGTTGCCTTCAGATATTTGGCATAGATCAACCGTTCTCCCTTTCATCTGGGCCTTTGATGCTGCATCTAATCTGTGTAACGCAGTATGACGACCTTAATGGAGATAAGCCTCTGCTTGACTATGGGAGCGAGAGGGGGGGATTTGGATGCATCCACCTGTCTCTGTGAAGTAATGACACGGGATTTGAACTCCAGATATCCACCTGTTTCTATGTGTTCTTATGTTAGATTGTCCTTTCCAGAGTGAACAATGACTAGTGTCTGGTAACAGAGTTATCCAGCAAGAGAGAAATGTTTGTCAGAGGTGTCAAGTGACTAAGTTAATATTAGCTTACATTTCTGCAGTAGCATAATAATTCAGTCAGCAAATTTTTAAAATGGAGGCCCACTAAATGTAGAAGCCGTAAAAATATTAAATGAAATGAAATATTAAAATGTTAAGCAAAATTTTATTGCATCTAGTGAGATGCAAAAAATAGTGATTCCTATGTGTTGTAATACGTCACAATTCATCTTTGCATCATCATTTAGATGTGGAAAATAGTTATTTTACGCTATATTGTAGATGGCTGATTTACATTTTACATGTGGCAATCCTGATAAACATGGTGCATCAAAAATATGAAACGTTTGGGATTTGGTACTCTGGTAATTTGGCTACTTTATTCGAGCATGGTCATTTTCAAGAGAAATTACAAATTAAGAATTCAATAATACTTTTACAAAGACATTTCAGGAAAGATTTTTCTTCAATCATAGTATCATACATAGTATTTAACAGTCCCTCTTCATTTTTTTAGCTTAAAAAAAACAAAGATGAAGAAAGTGGAATTTTTTTTTCAGTCGAAAATACAGTGTTTTCACAATTGTATAAAAGTTTCCAAATTTGGAATTTCCCAGTAACTGGAAAATAAAATAAAATAATGAAGATTAAACTTCGCATTTCACAATGTTTCAAAACACAATAAATGCTCTCTTTACGTAAAATTTGCCCCTATGATCGACGCCATGTTCCATTTTACTAAAATATATCTATATATTGAAGTACTATAGTACTGTACACAACAGTATGAAATAAATAAAATTAGGAAATATAAAATGGGCCACATAAATAATGTTTTGTTTTCAACCTACAAATAAAAACAAATGTAGTCGTTTCAACAAAGGTTTGGCGTAATACTGACAAAGAATTAATTTGAGAGAACATTGCACAACATAATGTAAACTATTGAACTGCTGCCTGTTTCCAATACTGACATGAGTGCTTCACAGACCAATGGAGGAACCATTATAAATACTGAAGCTGGTGAGGGAAAAAGTAAGAGTCCTTTTACACAATACGAGGGTGGCACTTGCAGAAAACACAGGTTAAAAGGTTTGCATATAAGGCTTCTTTTTTTCTTTCTTTCTTTTGTAAAAAAAAAAACAACCTTACAAAGGCTTTGTCCTTTATGTTATTCCCCCCCACCCCCATATTACTGCAGTCCGTAAACTGGATATTTCCCTTAAAATGAAAGTCCTCTTTGCAACATAATTATCTTTGAAAAATGTTTAAGTATTTGTTAAGCTCTTTCATGTCTTCATATGTTTTCAATCCTTCATTTGTAGTATTTGTAGTGAGGACTGGTGATTCACAATATGGCAAAAAATAAAAAAACACAAACTGAAGACAAACACAGAGAGTGAAAACCAAAGTTAATATTGAAGGACTGTAGTGGCCGTCACCACTGCTGTTTTTCCCCGACACTGTATAAATATATACATAGGCAATAGTTTTTATTATTTTTATTTGTGATTATAGAAGTGGAGTGCAATTTGTACAAGTCACTAGTTGTGCTATAAATACTATGGAACACTGTTGGTTACGCGGGAGGGGCAGGAATGGAGGGGGGGGGGGGGCTATCCTTCAAAAAGTTAGCACCACACATAACTGTAGGCCTTAGTACTGTACAATTGTCTAAATCTATTCGTTTGTTCATTATTTCTCCTGCCGTTTGCATAATGCATCTCATTTGACAAAACCTTCTGCAAATCCTTCAGATCACCTTCCGAACCCCCCCCCCCCCCCCCCCCCCATTCATCCACAAGTCCACAATGAACGTCGGGGTCTTTTACGTCTTTTATCGAGGGAGAATCACGTATCATGAATATTCTTCTTCTTTTTTTTTTTGACGGAGAATGCTTCCCGGAAGCATCAGGCACGTGCATGTTGACGGCGTACGTAAAAAACACGGCCGCACATTTTAAAAACCGAGCGAGTGACATCGGGCAAATCCGACATGATAAAGCCCCGGGGACAGGATTTCGGGGGGGCTGTGAGGGCTGCGGTCGTGGGCAGGGGTATCACGGATGGGGGGGGGGGGGGTTCTCTCGATGATTACATGCCGTCCTCCATCATGGCGTCCTCGCGGTCCGACTTAGTTTCCGTCTTGCCGTCGAGCGAGCTGTCATCCATGGACTGCTCGCCGTTCTCCTCCTCGTCCCTCAGCGTGTCCCGGTCCGTGTCCATGCTCTTCCTCTCCTCCTCTTCCTCCTCCTCCTCGCCAAACTCCACCTCCCTCCGGCCGATCATCTTCATCCGCTCGTACGTTCCGTCCACATCCTTGCGTCCGTCTCTGATCACTACTCCTCCGCCTCCTAATCCTAATCCTCCACCACCTCCTCCTCCACCTCCTCCTCCGTTCAGGCCCTCGTGCCTCAGGATGGCCTGGCGCTCCCCCAGGTCAGGGTACCCCTGCGCGGTCATCCCCTGCGGGGTCATGCCCTGCGGGGTCAGGCCCTGCGGAGTCAGGCCCTGCGGGGTCAGCCCCTGGAGGTAGGCCCGGTTCATCAGCATCTCCGTGGGCTCCAGGTGGCCCTTGTCGCGGGCCTCTCTCTCGGCCGCCTCCCGCTCCTCCGCCTCCCGCTTGCAGTAGGAGTAGCGGTGGTTCATGTGCTGCGAGTAGGAGCCCGAGTGGGAGAAGCGCTTGCCACACTTGTCGCACTGGTAGGGCTTCTCCCCCGAGTGCAGGCGCGAGTGCTCGATGAGATGGTGCTTGTGTTTGAAGGCTTTCTTGCAGATCTGACACTGGTGTGGTCGCTTGCCTGCAGGAGGGATGGAAGAAACACAAAAAGGAGAGAGGGGTGAGAGGTGTGTCGTTTGCAGCAAGGGGATCATATTTCGGTTAAAATGTTTCAGGCAAAAACAGAAAAAGAGGTATAAGGTAAGGGGGAAAAGTCGGATGGGTGGGATGCAACACAAAAAGAGGAGCCTTCCAGCGGTGATGGAAGGCTTGCTCGGACAGGAGACTTAAGGTTATTTGTTTATTGAAATTGCGGGCGAGAGGGGCGAGCGGTGGAAGAGTGTCCCCGCATTTATTGGGTGTATATTATGGAAATTCGTTCCCTGGGTTTAAGGCGGGAGGAAACAGAGGCACTGGGCCTCGGGTTCTACGCTGGTGAAATGCAACACAAATGAACTGGGGCAACAGCAAACAAACAAGAACGAAATTAATCAAACACTGTCCATGGTGCAACGGAGGGGGCAGGGTGGGGGGTTTGGGGGGGGATAGCGCGTGGCTCCTTGCTTATCTCTGAAAAGTATTCAAGTTCATGGTGGCTGACTATTCTTTCAATTATTATTATGATTATTAGTACTATTTTTGACTGTTTTGATGTGTACCCCCATCAGACGCCTTGGAGGACAAAGGGGCAGACTCGGAAGTGTGGAGAAATTTTTTACTTTCGATTGTGATATTGCTATTCCATTGATGCCTCTGGCTGGTAAAAACGACTGAGAATGTGGTAATAACACTACTTTAAAAGAGCCCATTTTATTAAGCTGTCATATTGACCAATAGCGCGGTGCAGAGGGAGCCCACTGCACAAGACTGGGTAAATCAAAAGGAAAAGTATTTCAAAAGGTCAATCCAGCAAAACTCTCTCCATCCGGTACAAAGTAACTCTCAGTACACAGATATTGAAGATATTCAAATGTTGTCATTGTTATCATGAGGGCTGGGATGTTTTAAAGATGACGTTTGTAATCTCCATGCCCTCAAAGAAGTGCACCTTGGTCTATTCACCACAACACTACTATATACTACAACCAGCCGCGATGCCGCAGATTACACGCTGTGTAGATGTTATCCATATATATATATATATATTAAATACAAATATAAAATATGAGACGCATACAATATAAATCAATATGATGCAATTTGCTTGAAAAATAATCTCTGGGTTATCTGGGTACGATCCGAGTAATGAAAGCGCCTCGTGCTCGTCGGTGTACAGACGCTTCAGGAGATGTTATGCCGCTGATGAGATCTATGGCCAATAATGGGCCGAGATAAAGACATTAGGGCCTTTTTACTGGCCGCGCACGTCTAGGTGAATTGATGCGGGCCTTTTCAGATAATAAAGCGCTTTACGCTGCGCGACGAGATTGAGTACTGACACGGGGCTGCGTTCGCCGCCGTACACCTGACGTTAATTATTAATTTACGGTAAGGAATGTCGGCCTTCATTTTGCATGCAATAAGGAAATACTGGAAAAAAGTCACAGTTATGTCATTTACAGCGGTACAATGCAAGTTGATTTAGAAGTGGATACATTTTTTGTGGGGGGGGGATTGTAATTTAAAAAAAGACATTCACATCCCTGTCGAGGAAGAGACATGTTAGGTAATCGGGGGAACATACAGCTTAATCGCAACACACAAGAGGCGGAAACAGGAGGGAGGGAGAGGTTAACAAAATCAAAGGGATATTATTCAAATACAGGGGAGGGATTAGCAACAACAAACAAACATAAAAAAAGGGATAAATGAAAAAGCAATACCAACGGAATACATTTGGGGGGAAAGGGGGAGACGGAAGGGGGGGTTGTAAAGTAATGGGCTAGAACAGTATATACCTGTGTGTTCATATTTGTGTCTTAGAAGGGAACTGCTCTTCTGGAATGTTTTGTCGCACAAGTCACACGCGTACATACCACTTTCAGTCTTCTTCATCTTCTTCCGTGACAGACAGGAGTCAGGGTCTGTCATGTCCTCAAGGCCAGACAAGTAATCGGGCGGTCCGTCGAGCATGTCCCCCTGCGCACACGGAAACAAAAACACAAAGGAAGAAGAAAAGAGAAAGAAAAGAGGAGAGGATTGTTAACACTTGGATCGTCTGTGTTAGGTCTCTGTGTGTATTTATACATGTATATGTGGCTTTGTCCGTGTTACATTTTAAAAGGATGTTGTGTTAAATCAGTGAGCCAAAAATGTTTCTTTACAAATACGGATGTAGTTACGTCTGTCTAAATAAAACTTGAGACAGACTGTGTGTTTAAAAGTGGATAAAGGTCACTTTTACAGATATTAGTTTTGTACAATTATCATCTTGACATGTTCCTAAATGACGTGGCTCATGAAGACTAGATCCTCGAACGAGACATGACCAAGCGGACCCGCTATCAGTTCTAAAACACATAATGGCCTTCAATTAGATCTAGTTTGGGTTCTCCTTCCATCCGGTAATTGAAGAGAATGAGTGATTAATGGCACATTCATAACCTTGATTTGATAATGATAATTTAACAATGAGAACATCAGGGGCTTCAGAACAAGAGAAGGCACCGTGACCGCTTCATGAAATTACAGACGTAGAATAGAGATAACAATCAAGAGTGCACACCTAATGGCCATTATAGAGAGCCACCCCAGATTAGGATAATGAGGGCGGCCTAAGCAGGGCCCTGCGGTGATTCTGAAGAGGGCACTGCACTTTGTTTTAAGAATGGACCACTATCTCTTGGAAATCAATTCAAACTAAATGCCCGTAGCTGTATTCCTTTAACACCTAATTGAATAACTTAGAATCTGAAACATTCTGAGTATATATATATTTATATATATATATATGTATATATATATATATATTAATATATGTATTCTTTTTTTATCGAAATGGTGTTAAACAGCCTTTAGCGTGCGGCGGTAATGAACATTGAGACATTGTGCATTATTAATCTGTGTGTGGAAGCTCATTTTAGCGGCGCTCCTTTAAAGTTGAGAACCGAGACTGCTCCTGGGCTCACCTTAGTCATTTTTACAATGGCCATTCCGCCATATTTAATAACCAAATATCTCGGGCTCAGACACGTGCGCTTGAAACAACGCCCCGAATAATGACTTCTCTAATAGACTAATAGTCGGGGAAGCAATCATGTATTCCACGCTCTGCGGAAGCCAGCACAATTCACAGTGGAGTCTGGCACCAACTACATCTGCACATCATAACCTCTGAAATACCCAATTTACACCCTGACGTCGCTAATGATGCCTCACTTTGCAGGCACACTCCCTCCGAGCGCATGGCGCAGCTGTTTACCTCCATGCCTTTCGCTGGCTGAGTGCACCTCAGGTGAGTGCGCGAGTATTTCCCTTTTATTTTTTTTTTACATTCTCCACACACGGCACAAAGTTTTTAATTAGAGTCACAATGAGTTCAGAACGCATTCAGACTCTGCCCCCCCCCAGGCTTCTTTTTCTAATTTCCTCTCTAACCACAGGTGGATCATTTACCTGGAAACCTGGTTTTCGCTGATATTTCCTCCTCTGCTGCATCTCTGCGAACGTCGTTGCCCCTGTTGTGTAAGTGTAGGCCATGTGCGGTAAGAATCCCATTTGTTCCATGCCCGGGTAATGCCGGAGACCTGGTATGCCCGCCTGCATGGGGGGCATGAACGTGGCCTGAGGGAAAGCACTCTGGGGTGGCAGCGATGTGTACATGGGCTTTGCGGCGAAGGGGTTCATGCCGAAAATGGGGCTAGTGCTCTTTTCCAGACTGACGTTGTTGTTGTTGGTAGAGCCCGAGAAGTCCTTCTTCAGATAAGCCAGGTTCAAGGGCTCCTGGAAGTGCTGCGGAGGAGAGGGGATGCTGTTGTGGTCCATGGCGATGCTGTTCACTTTGGGCCTGCTCCGGGCCGTCAGTGCATGCTTAGGCTCTTTCATCAGCCTGGGCAGGGACAGATCCAATGGCTCAGCCTGCAGGTCCTCTGAAGTCAGGCTGTTTGGAGTGTAGGAGCTGCTGTGAGAGTTTTTGGAGGAGGCCGAGGACAGGTTCAGTGGGGAGGGAGTGTTGCTGCGAGAGTGGCCCCGTTTCTCCCCCATGGGTTTGGCACTGTTGATGAACTGGTGGCCATTTCTCAAGTGTCTAAGTGCGTTGTCACAGTTGTTGTTGTTGTGATGCTCCCCGTACGAGGGCGACGTGATGCGGTCGTCCGGTTTAACCAGCGACAGCGGTGACCTGGCTACCATGGAGTCCTTTGGCATTGTATGGTGGTTGTTTACTCCCACCTGCATGTCCGAGTTGTTTCGGTGTTCTAGCGGCGCGGCCATCGTGCTGCCGTACTGATACATTTTACGCTGGTCGAACCACTCCTTGACAAATTCCTGAGGGAGCCCGACCGCAATGGATATCTTGAGCAGCTCTTCGGAGTTTGGCTCCATGTTCATGGCAAAGTACGCCTTCAGCACAGACATGTGGTCCTTGTACGGGTTGATGGGACCGTTCAGGGCCTTCTCGGACAACATGGACGACAGTAGGTGGCTGTTCTTCTCCATGAACATCCCGGGCTTGGTGATCATCAGGTTCTCGCTAGGTTGCAGGACCGCCTTGATTTCCTCGTTCATTTTACAGAGGTAGCGTTCGTGTTGATGCAACGGTATCGGACCAGGGAAGGTTTCTTTGCAGTATTGGCAAGTGAAGGGTGTAAACATATTGTTTTCCTGCATTTTCTCCTCCATGCCGCCTTCAAGCATGTGGATGGACTTCTCTCGCTTGATATTACTGATCTGTCTCTTTGAGTCCGTGGTCAAGCTCTGGAGGCAAGCTTTGGCTTCGTTCACTTTCTCTAATGTGTAGTCGATGATGCTTTTGGTGGCTCCGTTGTGGTTGACCACCGGCAGACCCACTGGGGGGCACCCGGGTGACAGCAGGCCCTGTTTCTGCTCCTCGATCTGCGAGCCCAGCTCCTTCATGTAGGCCTTAAGCTTAGACAGCTCCTCGGGCTTGCAGTCCATCTTCTGCCGGCACACAGTGTTGTCCACGATCTGCAGGACCCTCTGCACCTCGTTCAGGTTGTTCCCCAGGGAACCTGGGTAGCCCAGGAGCTGCGACTCCAGTCCGCCCATGCCCAGGTGCTGCAGGGGGCTCTGAGCCGTCGGGTTGTGATGCATCCCAACCGGGCTGTTACCCCCTCCCATGCCCCCTCCATTCATAAAGGGGCCCGGACCGCCGAAGCCGTGGGCTGCCATCATCAGCTTGTAGTCGTTGAAGTCGATCGGCTCCGTCTTGATGCTCAGGTGGTTGTTGTGGTCCTGGAGGCTCAGGGGCTTGCAGTTCTCCAGCTTCTGCCGGAGTTGGGTGATGGCAGTGTTGGTGGGCGAGGAGGAGGTGGAGGTCGGGGAAGAGCCCGTTTTCATGTTGTTGCGCATCCTGCCATTGACCGCTATCAGGCCGATGCACTTCTTGCTGCTGATGTGGGAGCTGTAGGAGCCGGAGTGAGAGAACCTCTTCTTGCAGTTGGGGCATTCATAGGGTTTTTCACCTGAATTGGGGAAGAGGAAAGAAGTCAGATGGCATGTAATAAACACACTGTTTAAGACCTTTTTAGATAAAAAATAAAATTGTAATACAATAATAACTATACTCACATAAATATAGAAAAACATAATTAATATTTTTCCTCTCTCTCCATATTTTTTGATTTCAGCATGATTTTTCCTATTCTTATAATGACCATAGCATATTAGGATCTAATAGGAAAGAACTCTTTATAATTGCCATACAAACATATCTATGCCTTGATATGCAAGTTTCAATACAGAATGTCAGATGTCCTTTGTCCACTCTGTGTGTCAGTATATAATATCAATATCTATTAATGTATTATACGCCACTGCAATAGCATCAGAAATATATCCCCATGCTCACGGCAATTAAAGTCATTGCTAATATAATAAACCTAATTATCCATTATCGGGAGCACGGGTGAGAAATAAAGCCACATCTTTTTTTTCCTTGTAGATGCTGTGAAGTTCATGGTGCTCTTAAATCAAGGCTATGAATATTCATAACAGCCCCCGCCCCCCCCCCCCCTCCATTCCCCAATCCCTGCCCCACCCACCGCTATGAATCCGGAGGTGTTCCTTCAAATGGTGTTTGTACTTGAAGGCCTTGCCACACTCTGTGCATTTGAACTTGCGGTTGCCAGCCCCTTGGTTGAGCAGTTGGTGCTGAAAGGGACAAGGAAAAAAAAAAAAGATTCACATTAAGACATGTACCACAACACCACAGGGGTAAAGAATTTGGTAAATAGTCACAATCGCTCGGTGTCACAACACAAGACAAGCCAAATGGCGGCCGGCGTCAAAGGAGAGGCATCTTGGCTTCCTCCTCAGCGGACCTCCGTACCTCCCGTCGGTTGACGGCGGGAGTGGCAGTGATATCAGAGAGAATCACATACCTTTTAATTTCCTGGCGTCTCCGCCGGAGAATGCCTGCCTTTAGAATTTGGCAGTGCAAGAAAATAGAATACATGAAAAGCGTGTGTTGCGCGGTTGTGCGTCTGTGTTTTCTTTTCCACACTGTTTCTCCTTCATTAGAACAAGCAATCTGATCAAAAAGCATTTTCTCCATTCATTTGGTGTCTAATCATCCCAGAGATATGCATAACCAGGCGTGGGCCCTCCCTGTCTCAGCGGCTGCATACCTGGACCGGCTAGGCAGAATTATTTAGCGTTCCTCGAATGTCTTAATTGGGATTTTTGGAATTGAGCCCATGAATATCTCTTTAAGAAATGTATTAGGATACCGAAAAGAGGACACACGTGCCAGTGCATCGATTCTCTTCCTCAGAAGGTACACATCAGTGACAGTTCATCACGACTGCTTATCAAACAAAGGGCTTTCGGCTCGTACAAAAATACAAAAACAAATGACCGCAACTGCGGTAATTCACAGTTTATGTGCATTTGGAGATTAGGCCAAGGAGAAACATTGAATAGTTTGTCGCAGGTCAAACAATTAAACGATTCTGACCAAAATAATAGGACGTGTGTCATGGGATGGTGTTGAGACACCCATCCCCGGAAATTAAATACCGGGGTGTGTTGCTGACTCTCCCCACATTCCTGGGGAGACAGATGGCAGCAAGCAGGGCACTGGCAAAGAATTGTTCAGACGGACCCCCCCTAACGTCAGAGATCAAGCAAGAGGAGCCCCCCCCCCCATTGCCACAGGAAAAAAAAAAAGGGGCAAAAGAGGGACCACACTGCTCCGATGTAGCCGAGTCGCATAAACAAACACCAACAGCTGCTGACACCCCCCCAACACCACCTCAACACTCCCCTTTCCTAAACCCCTTTTCACCCACCCACACCCTTCAGACAACTCTGACCCCCATCCCCCCAAAACCAAATCCGACCCAAGCGCCCATCCATCCACCATACCCCATCCCGCCCCCTAAGAACCCCCCTAAAGAACAGATTGCTGTCTGGCCTAAAACACCAACGACAGGTCTGGGGGTACCAACTCCGGTGTTCATGTGCTAACCCAGTCTCCCTTAATACACCTTCCTCGTAGCGCTCCGGTGGCAGGGCGCTACCGCGTGCTACCGCGGGAACGCTAGGCGGGGGAGCGGGGATATTGTAAATGAATATGGATGACCTCTAATGAGTCATATTGGACTTAATGGGAGGAGTAATGGTAAACAGAGGAGACAGAACAGTGGCGCGGCGGCGGGTGGTTAGCCTGCTATGAAGACAACATGATCAGCGTATTCCCCTCTGTGTCGCCGCCTCCAAACACACGCTGTTCATTAGACAGAGGGGTGGAGAGAGAGAGACGTGGCGATACGGCGTCCCTGTGTAAAGCAAATGTCTTTTAAATAACATGGGATGTGACAGTTTGACGCTTTCAAAGTTCTGTAGTCTGAGCGGGTGTGTGTGTATCACCTGATATAAGATAAAAGCATAGATGGAGAAAGAAAGATGAATAGATTTATAGAGAGAGAGAGAGAGAGAGAGAGAGAGAGAGAGAGAGAGAGAGGGTGGAAGAGAGGGCGAAAGGGAGAGATAGAGGGGAAGAGATAGAGGGGAAGAGATAGAGAGGGTAAGAGAGAGAGAGGGGAAGAGATAGAGAGGGATGGGAAAGATAGAGTGAAAGAGAGAGAGAGCGATGGCTGTATCGATAGAAAGACAGTCCGCCAGAATAGAAAGATAGATGCTCAGCATTTGCATGAATGTGTAGTTTGCTCTAACCCAATTTGTGCTAACAGGCTGTTAGGTGGGCCTGTGTCTGCGCCGCCGCGTCTTTAGACCGGCGAGGGCCCCTCCGCCCGACAGAGCCGTAATACGAGCACTGGGACCTTGGCTCACCAGGCCGGCCCATCTGCTCACGTTTAGACCCAGCTGGCAGATCAGGTGAGAGAGAGGCCTACTGTGTGCGGGCCTACTGGCACGCACACACACACACACACACACACACACACACACACACACACACACACACACACACACACACAGCTCTCTCTCTTTCTCTCTCTCTCACTTACTCACTCACTCACTCACACTCTCACTCTATCTCTCTGTCGCTCCCCCTCTCTCTCATTCACTCACAAAATCACTCACTCACTCACTCACACTCACAATATCTCTCTCTCTCTCGCTCTCTCTCTCTCTCTCCTTCTATCTCTCTCTCTCTCTCTCTCTCTTTCCCTCTCTCTCTCTCTCTCTCTCTTGTTTTTCTCTCTCCCTCTCTCTCTCTCTTTCTCTCTCTCTCTCTCTCTTTTTCTCTCTCGCTCCACCAGGAGTCCTATTAAAAGACAAGGAGGGGAAGAGGGGGAGAGGGGGGGAGGAAACTGATCTCAGCTCTCTCTAGTTCCATGATGTACTCGAAGAATCAATTATCTGGTAGCGTTCTCGTTTTTTTCGGTTTCTAAACGGGACAAAGATAAATCAAGCGATTTGTGATGGAGTAGCTTTTCTTCAACCCCCAACTGGGAGTCAATAGGATCTCAGTTGGGAGAATGGTGGGGTGTCTTCCACTAATGCTCAGATACACACGCACTTATGTCTAAGGCTGTGGTTGCCAGGTTAGCCATGCAGGATCCTGCTTTTACAGCGAAGGCATAAAAAAAGAAATCAACATGATTCATGGCGGTTTTAAGTGGATTATATGTTTGTATATTGAATGTGTAAGTATGAAATTACATGTTAATGTTTTGTAATAACAAATTCTATAGGTGGCTGTCAAAAATTTAGTTTTGCAAATATTTTCCAAATGTTTCTGTATCAATTTTGATCAGTAACCAACTTCCCCAGTATATTGCGATGCATGAAGTGTAGTGGGGTGGTGTAGATGCAAAATTAAAAGATCTCCAAATTGGAAACTACCTGGAGGCTGGGAGATATCATATCAACGAGGCCATCAAAAAGCCATTTAGGGCCCCAATCAAAGTTATTACCATTACAGGTTCTGCATCTTTAAAATGGCATGAAGTATTAATAATGATTGCCAATCAAAAATAACCCCCCACCCCCGGGGAACACAGCCCATAAGAGATGCAAGAGAAGTTGAACGGAGGGCCAAAGTCAGCTCACTCTCACCATGTTACACTGAGGACGTTTCTGGGCACAGAACCCAGCAGTATAACTCTGGTCTGTGGAAGCGGGCTCACCTTGCCCCATAACCTTCCAGAATCTCCACTTTGCTTCACCATCCTACGTAGTTCCTCAAAATATTCACACGGATCTGTCAGGATAACATTTTCAGAGTTCTGCCTACAAGACCGTCAACAAATTCGGTGAACCGCCCGTACAATTTTAACAAAAAAGTGGGCATGGATTGCGAGGAGAAAAGGGGAAAAGATGCTCACCTGGTCTCGGGCGGGCTTGTGCGTGGCCATGTGGCGCTCCAGCTGTGTGCGGTAGGCGAAGGTGTAGTTGCACAGCGGGCAGGCGAAGTTCTCCTCATTCTTCTCGTGACGGTACTTGATGTGCTCCTTGAGGGACGTCAGCCTCTTGTAGCCCCGGTCGCAGTAGGGGCAGGTCAGCAGCTGGGCGAAGGCGTCCGGCGTCCCGGGCGGGAGGTCTACGGGGGGGGGGGGGGGGGGAGCGAAAGGCAGAAAATCAATAGGGGCTAGTGGGCTAGCATGTCCATGTCCCTATGAAGTAAAGGGCTACAGTTTTGCCCCAATGGACTTAATCATACTTAAGTGACCTTGTGCGAAGTTAGCGAGTTTGTTAGTAAGTTAGCTAGGGAGTACTGTTTATTTGCAAAGGTACACATACAGACACATCGACACGTTATATCATTTCTCTGAAGCATTCCATTGTGGGATATGCCGACCTTCGTTTGTAATGCATGTCCCTGGATAGGTTTTTTCAAACCACAATCCTAACATTAAACATAGCATTTAAAAGTTAAACATCCGTAGATAATCTACCTCCACTGTTACCTCCGTTCACTCCCTAATCATCCTCCATCCATCACTCACCCCATCATTTCCCCTCTGTCTCGCTCCCCCCTGATCTGCTTGACATGCAGTTCATGCACTGACTTGAACGCGCTCGTAAAGATGCATTCGGTCACATGACTGACACCGTGCCTTAACAGAGACTGGAGACAGACTCGTCCAGACGGGCAGATATACAGACAGATAATTGCGCACAGTGGCTAACACATGAATCCTCCCCCCGCTTAAACATACATGCCCATGCCAAAACACACACACACACACAGACACACACACACACACACACACACACACACACACACACACACACACACACACACACACACACACACACAGAGACACACACTTTGCCATACTTTCCTAATTGCTTTTAGCTGCCCCCTTTTTTCATGACCAGTTCTACTGACATCATTCTTGTGGCTTTGTTCCAACATTGCCCCAACACCCCCCCCCCCGGACTCCCCTTCTATTACACACACACACACACACACACACACACACACACACACACAAGGCATCCTCGGAGGTGCCCTATCTGGTTTCAGACTCCTGCCCAGCTGTTGCTCCTGTCTATGTAGGTAGACACCCAGATCTCCAGTGGAAAGTGTGAGGACGGCAGCTGCTGGCTCGTGTCAAGACACCACTGCTGATTCTGCCATTGCCCCCCTCCCCCCCATCCCCCTACCCTGTTAGTTTTATTTTCTTTGACCTTAGTGCGCGAGAAAGGCAAAGCAAAGATCTCAGTGATTTCCCCAACGTGGACATCTGAGAGGTCACACGCTAAACCTAAGTGAGAGCTGCACTTGACCCAAGGATAGGTTGGATATAAATGGGGAGATCGGGGGGGGGTGCTGGGGGTAGGAGGAGGTAGTAAGAGGGGTATGTGGATGATGGTGCACAACCCTTCCACAAATACACCCTCAGGACCCCTTACGGCCCAGCCTCGTCCCAGCGATGTTTCATCAAACAAAACGTCAAAAGGTTCTGCTTGGATTTAGGATTTGTACAATTTCCTCCATAAGTCTCCCGGATCACTTATCAAGCCAGTAAAATAACCCAAAGCACAGAGACTGATACCTGATCCCAACTCCATACCCAGGGGAAGGGGAAGGAGGGCAACGGAAGAATCACACAGGATAATTCTTACAGACTGGTTAGCCCCGCCCATTCTGCCGGTGATTTGAGTTCGGGTCTGGAGAAGAGCAATACATTTCTTTCTGCTTCCGATACGTTTTTGCGGGAGCCAATCACCAAGCTGGCTTTTCCCCGTTGGCGCACTATTGGCTGGTTTAACACAATGACAACAGGGAAGTGACGGCAAGCAGCCAAACGCGTACAGAGTCAGTTGAACTAGGCCCGTTGATCACGCCTCTTGTGCTGAAAAAAAATGACGGCAGCTTGCCCAGACTAACGTGCAATCTACGATAGAGCTTGGTCTGGCAATAGCCAGACTATAATTCTTATGCTCTCTACACAAATCACACCAGCTTAAGATCAGGGTGTCGTTACAAAGACAACACCGATCCAAACTCCTTCATTGCCATCCCCACTATCGTTAATACCACCCACATAACACAAATTGCATGGTGTACACATGAACTTTTTTTCGTTCTTGCGTTTTTTTTACGTCTAAATAGGATTTTTGTGAATTGGCCTATCCTCATCGACCGTCGATGCGATCTTAAAAGGACAAGCATACCGTTCTCCTCGGGGCCGTTGGCCTCTGGCGTGCCCAGGCGGGACAGCTCCTCAGGGGCCTCCGGGTAGATGATGGCAGTGTCCCCGCGCTGGAGGTACTCGGCGATGCTGACCACGTGGCTCTCGCTGTCGCTGGCCATCTTCCTCTTGGAGAAGAACTCCTCGAACTCCGAGGTGCAGTCCACACTCTTGGCTGGAGGAGGGAATGGTGGAAGAGGAGAAGGAAGAGGAAGAGGAAGGTGACGGTGGGGAGGTAGAGGAAGAGGAGGTGGTGGAGGAGGAGAATGGTGGCGGTGGTGGTGGTGGGGGTAGGGGTTTGGGGTGGAGGAGGAGGTGGAGGAAGTGGTAGGGGTTGGGGGTGAGGTAGAGGAGAGGGAGGTGGAGGAGTTGGAGGAGGAAGGGGGTTGTGGAGGGGGGGAGGGGTGGTGTTGGAGGAGCAAGGCGGTGGAGTTGGTAGAGGGGAGGAGGAAAGGGAGGGGTAAGAGAAAGATTCAGTGGACAATGTTTGCAACAGAAAGGGGGAGGCAGGGGAGAGAAAATGAGAGTGAAATGTAGGAATTACGGAGAATGATGAAGGCAGAGAAGGGGAGGAAAGAGGGCAGAAGGCATAGGAATTAGACAACCAGAGAAACATCTTTACAGAAAGACACACAAAAGGTGTTGTCTTTGTCAGGCTCAAATCTGTGCTTTACCTTAGTCTAGAAATGCCTTCATTGTATGTACAGCTTAAGGCTGTAAACATTACTGCTGTCTATTAAACAGCTCTGTGAAGAAATACATTTAAATGACCCAATTAACTTGATATGGTGGGAAATTTATGATGGGGATCAAGATGGCGCAAGCCTTTTGTCAATTTATATTAAAGATAAAACAAACAAGTGCACAAACAAGGACACACACACACACACACACACACACACACACACACACACACACACACACACACACACACACACAGAAACAAGCCAGGCTTAATCAGCAGCCGAGCAGTCAGGGCTCTTTGTATTGACTTTCACATATAAGGTCAATCAAGAGACTTCAGCTTTTGTTGATTCTGTGTTGTACAGATTACCCGGGCCAAACCACAACACACAGCAGAACACACCACGCACACGGACCAAAAAAAGGAAAAATAGCAATAGAGGAGAAGGAAAAGAAAAAAAGAAAAACGGAGAAGGCCAAAACCCATAGCGGCTCAGGATGCGTCTTAAGCTAGCCAAACTGCTGAGGCCACACAATGTGTTTTCTCTATTTATTTTACAGTCCCTTCTCTTCGACGGGTGGGAGGGATGGAGAGGGCTGGGGGGGGTGGGTGGAAGAGAGGGGGGGGGGGGGGGCTCTCTAAGCTGCAAGGAGGAGATAGCGTGCTGCAGAAACAAACCGGGGCGAACCCAAATCAGCAAGCTTCATTAGTCAAGGGGGATGGTGGGGGTGGGGGGTGGATGGACTTTCAAAGCTACCCACACACACAGTTTTCTCGTCCTGCATAGGTTCCAGGGGGGGAGAGAGAGAGAGAGAAAGAGAGAGAGAGAGAGAGAGAGAGAGAGAGAGAGAGAGGGAGAGAGAGAGAGAGAGAGAGAGAGAGAGAGAGAGAGAGAGAGGGAGAGAACTATTATACTATGGAAGCAGCGGCGGCGTCAGGGCCAAAGCAAGCTCCGCTCCATCAAACTCTGGTGTGCACACAGTTTGCTACTTTTAATTAGGGGCCTTTTAGACGGCGAGCCAAGGTGATGCTTAAACACTGATTTGTTTGGCCCCGTGATGGCTTTGGCGTCCAATTTGTGAAAGGTCAAGGTAGTGGATATTTGGTTGTCAAAAAATGGCAGGGAAATGTCATTGGTGCCAATGCTGGAATCCTTTTTGATCGCCGTGATAGCGTAGTTTACGGACCTCTCATTAGAAGGACTCGTTCGGGAGGTTTGTTCGACATCTCAACGCCATGATGTGACGTGTTTACAACATCAGTCATGGAGTGGTGGAGTTATGAAGAGAAGACGCAGCTTTCACCCGCCGAACATAAGTGTTTGACGGTTTATGTTAATGCTAAACGATACACGCGTACAGATTGAGTACACAAAAATCTGTAATCAGACAAATCTATCGTGCTTTTCCAAAACCGACACTTTTGTCTTCTTTCCTAGCAGGATAGAAGGTGCCTCTTTATATGCGAGTGTTGAATGTGATTTCAACACTTCAACTATTTGTTAAGGTGTTGCGACTTGGCCTTATTGGCATATTGAAATTGTGCCGGTGGTGTCAGGCCTTGAATGTGCTGGAAACTGTGTACGTGTCTAAATAAAATCACAGGTTAAGTGTTTCTGTGCTGTGCAGGTTTTTCCCGCCAAAGGAAGTTCTGGAAGAAAAGAACACATGGGCAGGAGCAGCGTGAACACGATCTTGCTCGTTCGCGCTCTCGGCGATGAGGGCGAGCGAATCACTTCGTACCCGTGTTGTGATTACACGTCGGCACGTAATCACAGACACCTGTGCACCTCCCCGAAACGACTTAATATTTAATGCATCTGTGCGTACAGAGACACAAACACACACACTCACACACAAAGAAAGACACAGTGTGCGGTAACAAGAAGAAAGAGTGTATCGCAACAGGGTTGTTGGGCACAAATAAAACCCAGTTTAGAGCAGACATTTTAAGCATTCAAGTCTCGAGCGTACACATGTACTCACCTAGACCGTTTCCAACTGAGTGCAGAGTGGCATCGGGCCCCAGTGTATCAAAATCATCTTTCATCTCATCTGTACAAAGAGAGAGAGAGAGAGAGAGAGAGAGAGAGAGAGAGAGAGAGAGAGAGAGAGAGAGAGAGAGAGAGAGATAGGTTAAGTCCGGGTGCTGGAGTTGTTTGAATAATAAAACAAAAAAACAACAAGGACAAGCCTTTTGGAACGAGTCTTCGCTGCGAGAGGCATTCAGGCGAACCGCTGTGCATAAGGCGCGCGCTGCGCCGTCTTTGTCTCTCGCCGCCCGCTAATGAATGCTATCGTCTCCGCCAGACAGCCATTTATTTACCTTTCAATGTGACAACACGCGTTAGGTAGGGGAAGGTGGTGGAGGGGAGTAGGCGGTGGGGAGCGGGATTGTGTGTCTGTGTGGGTGGGGATGATTTGGGTAGGGGGTGGTGGTGGTGGTTGGTGGATGTCGGCCAACAGGGAATAGCAAAACTTGGGAAGCCGTGGTTCCACTAACAAGATCCAAAGTAAATATAAGATGAAGCACCTAGTGTCCAACCTGAGGAATCACTGAAGCCCCCCCCCCCCCCCCCTTTCCCAAGGGCCACACGGGGGCCGACATGGGGCCCGGTTTAATGGAGCTACAAGCCTTCTCTACATCCACACACCGTGTGGCCGAGGGTTATTATCAAGCGCTCAACAGCAGGGTCCTTGGCGTTAATGTTTCTGATGCTAGCATAAACACTACAGAACGTCTCGGGCATTGTCCGGATCCTTCCTAGTTTAAAAACTACAAAAGCAAAGACATGAGACATTTTATCCACACAGGGAATGTAACTCCCAAGCTAGGATGGGCATTGATGAGTTGTGTGGTCTTTCAAATTCAAAAATTGTTGTAGTTTAGGCCAGGTTGGATCTGTATTATTGTTAATTTGTTCATTTGAATAACCATAGTATCGAGGTTGCAGAAACATACGTTTTGAAATTAATAGTTGCCCCACACCCCAGACACTTGCTAACACTTTACTCTCTATGCTCCTTGCCGTGTGTCGCCTGTGAACCCCACACGTTGAGGATGAACCTCTACTTCCTCTACATTTTAAAACCCACAGTTTACACAGAGGACTGTCCATTCCTCTTACTGCCAATCAAGGTAATGGGCACGGCGGGGTCCGGGGGATGCCAAGACGTAGGGTATATACATCCGATGCTGGCATAGGTGAAGGTGGCTCTAAAGGGAACAGCGGGGACTCGACTGGGCCGGGGAAGCTCGTAAACACACTCTGTAAAAGATATCCCCCAGAGTGCGCGGGGCAAGACAATCACTTAAGGATCGGCCATAGCTCCTGCCTGCCACCCCGCCCCCCTCCCCCCATAAAAGAGAGTCAAATAAATAAATGAATAAAGGATAAAAAAATGAAACCGAGCAACGTTTCCGAGAACTCAAAGCGTTGTGGTTTGAAAGAAGATTGTTGTGACACATACACAAACACACACACACACACACACACACACACACACACACACACACACACACACACACACACACACACACACACACACAGACAGACAGACAGACTGGTGGTAGCCAAAATGTTGACTTTTGCTTAAGATAATAAGATAATATTTAATATTAATATTGCTTTAATATTATGAAAACAACACTTTTCCTGGGATTTTGAGTCTCTGGTGCTCCCACACGCATACAAACTTTGGAAAAAGTCAGAACATGATTTTTTGAGTGAGATATGCATTTCTGAAAGTACCCCGCAATAGTTACCAAACGAGCGTGTCAGTTTCGGCGCTCCCTCCTACGTAGGAAGGGGGCACATTTGAATATTACCTCCCACTTCCCAAATCCCCTCCAATCAGAGCATAGCTAAGATTTTTTGGACCAGCGGACGATCAGCTCCGGCAGTGGGAACTCGGCGGCAGCCCGGCAGCTCAGCCCCGCGAGTACAATCCCTTTCTCTGCCCGTCTGCCGCCGAGCTCCCCCCGCCGGAGCTGAGGGACTGCCGCTGAAGCTTCGGCGGCAGTCCGAAGGAGGAGACATGGTGGAGAAAGGCATTGTACTGCCGGAGCTGAGATGCCGGACTGCCGCCGAGCTACCCCCCGCCGGACTGCCGCCAAAGCATTGGTGGCAGTCCGGCCGCCGTCTAAGCCGTCCGGCCGCCACCAAAGCTTCGGCAGCAGTCCGGCAGCTCCGGTGGGTGTACTCCGGGAGCTGAACTGCCGCCGAAGCTGGCAGGTCCGGCGCGGGGAGCTCGGCGGCAGTCCGGCAGCCCAGCTCCCGGAGTACAATCCCTTTGGCCTCCATGTCGCGGTTCATGGACTTCAGAGAGTCAAGGCCAAAGTTCCTTTCCCCCAATTCTTCTCAACCATGGCCGAGATATCCCCCACTACGAGTCTTTACTTGTTGTGGAAGTACCAGAGACGTCAGACGCGGTCTTTATGATTCATAATATCATCTATATAAATACCCATATATAACATTATTATTATTATTATTATTATTATTATTATTATTATTATTATTATTATTATTATTATTATTATTATTATTATATTATATAATATAGATATAGAGCTCCAGGAGTCTGCATCGGCAACAATCCCTTCTCCTCCATGCTGTGGTTCAGTCTGACAGCTCATTGGTCAATGGGCAGAAGCTCATTTACATTAAAGCTACAGACACCAGAAACAGCGCATTCTGAAGGGACTTAAACAGAGGGGAATAGCGGTAGGCACGATTTTATTTCCTAAAAGCTATTTTCAGCAAACAGCTTCAATAACATGTTTTCTGGAGCTCAAATAATATGTTTACTTGTTGGGAAACACCATAATATGTCTCCTTTAATGGAAATGTTGCTGCGTATTCAGAGGCCGGTGTTTAACTCGGAACAATCCAGTTATCTATTATTACTCAGGAATGGGAGTCTTGCCCCCGTATGAGGTAGACATGGATCCTCCTCTACTTAACATGGACAATCCTTCCAGCGCAACATCTCGAGTGAACCCGTGTTAGCTCTGGGCTTGTTAGCCGTTTATATTCTCGTGGACAAGACATTCAATTCTAGGTCAAAGTTGAAGTTCTGGTTAAGGGGAAGAGCTCTGGAGTTAATGAGTTTATCGGGGGGAATTCTATGAAGGGAATGTCTGGTGTTTTAACCCTTGCAATGTCAACAGCGAGCACGCAGAGATAAGTGCTCGCACAAGTGTCATCGGGCATTTTAATCGCTTCAAGTCCTGAAGTGGCCAGGGCAATGGAGAGCGATTTTTGGTTTAGTATACTCTAATACTAATTGGTTTTACTGTGTGTCCATGTGAACTCAACAGTGTGCATATATATATTGAAAGCATTTCTTTACATAACGCTCAGCTCATATTTGGCAGAATATTTACATGGGTTTTTACTGTCGGTACGTGAAGTACCCAAAACCGATATGGTATTCACTCAAACGTTGCTGTCTAGTAATTCCTCAGAGTTCCAGCGTTCTAATGTTTTTTTTTAAATGTCCTGCTACATTTTCTTTAGCGTTACGTTATAAACACAGGTACAACCCTGCCTTCATCAACGGTAATCCTCGGGAACGAATAGGAGCACAGCGGGTGAACCACCAACGGGAGCCAATGGGAGCCAATGGGTCAGCGATGATGTCATGCGTTCCAGCGTAGGGCTTCCTGCCCCGGCGTGGGACGGAGGAATGTCAACGACAACAGCACAACACACAAGAGATTGTTGGACGGACTGGAAAACACTCACTATGCCTCTGCCTTCCCTTCCTTTCCTGTCTTCTAACGACAGACCTAACACTCGGTTCATTGTGTTCACTGTGTTGTGGTACGCGAATGGTGTTTTTTCTGTGTTTTTTGGTCTTTTATTTTGTTTCGATTTTTGTGTTTCGGTTGATTTGTATAATAATTTATACGATTACTTTAATCATTCCTTCTGTTGTTTTGTCATGTTGTGCGAAACACAGAATTCATCAAAGTCAAAAAAAAAAAAGACAGTTGGTTAAACCTTTTGAAAAAAAAGTTCTGGGAGTTTGCTGAATGTTTCGTGACCTTGAACGTCTTCACAAGAAAGTTGCTCCCGTATGTTTCTAAAATATCCTGGCATGGCTGTTGATTGGGAGGGGTTGGGAGGGTTGGTGTGTGTGTGTGTGTGCGTGTGCGTGTGCGTGTGCGTGTGTGTGTGTGTGTGCGTGCGTGTGTGTGTGTGTGTGCGTGCGTGCGTGTGTGGGGAGGGGGGGTAGTTCTCACTATCTCACAGTGCAGCTATGTGCTGCTGAGGTATGAATGTAGACTCAGAGGCACCGCGGAGGAGAGGGAGGCAAGGGGATAACATGGGAGAGAGAGAGAGAGAGAGAGAGAACACAAACAATGTCCGAAAGAAGAAGGAAGAGGGAGAGGAGATAAAAAAAGAAAGACGCAGAGAGCAAAACATTTTTTAAGGATGACCAAGAAAGAACCAAAAAGAAAGAATGACAGAAGCAGGACCAACAGGAAGAAGGGGTGAAGAGAGAAATACAGAAAGAGAGAAAGAACAAAAGAGAGGAGGAGAGGGAGAACGAGGAACACGGCACGCGGAGGATCGGGAGCGACTCGACGGCGCGCTAATGAACTCAATCTGCTCTGCAAAATCCAGCCGACACTTCATCACAGGGGAAGCATATTATCAGTGAATTGCAACATCGCTGAATTACAGACATTATGGCACCGCAGGTCTTTATCAAATAAACAATTACCGTATGTAACGACAGCTTGTTTATCCTTTATCTTGATTTATTTACCCCCCCCTCTCATCGCCGAAAAAAATCCACTTGTTTAATTCTTTTTACAGCCCAACACGAAATGTTATTTAGGTGAATAAATGTTGATATCCGCTATTTTATTCCTCTCTCTCTCTCACTCTCACTCTGTCTCCCCCCCCCCCCTAAATAAATGAGCGATTTTCCCCCGGTATTAAAATAAAAAAAACGGTGAGTGCTGAACGCAGTCCCTGGTCTTTTTTTCTTCTTCTTTCTCTGCTGCCGTGCACAGCGAGTTCATTAGAAGGAATGAATAGCCGCGGCCCGGGTGCTCATTTAAACACGGCTGTCGTACATGACTTCTCCCCGTACTCTGTTCCTGTCACGCGGGCCTACCGAGAATCATCGGCTCTTATTACACATGTAAATGGCTATCATAAAAATAAAAATTTCATTTAAGATTGTTAATGACTTTCCGCAACCAGTCTGGCTTTCTTTTAATGATTATGTCCCTGCCCCCCCCCTAATTAAAAGTATTTATCTTGCGAGCATCCATGACTGGGAGTGGGGTTGGTTGGGTGGGTGGGTGGGTGGGGGGTATAGGGTTGGCATTAGTGCCTATCCGACCGTACGGAGCGAGCGACAGAATCGAGGTCGAGACTCATCGTTGTCAATGGTAACGTCCCCACCGGCCCAGGATGGAGCAAGAGGTTGGGGTTGAGGTATGTGTGTGTGTGCACGTGCAAGTGTGCATGCGTGTGCGTTATTTTCACCCGACAATGCTGAACGAAATGATACACGCAGTGTTGATGAGTTGTTTTATGTCGGTTTTTTTCAATCTCGTCTTTTAGTTTTGTCTATGTTCTCGTGGGTTATCCGTTAGAAGGTGTGCCCCAACAAAGGCGAGACTGACAGTGTTTTCCAGCTCTCTGCCTCGTCTATCATGACTCTGTCAACTGTTTATTCTCCATCGGTTCATGAGGAGCCTGCTGACATCGAGGTCTTTCGTTTCTGAACACGGTTGTCTGCTGACATACACTACGAGAACGACGATCACCTTCACAAACAAGATTGGTTCAGACATGTTTTTCCTGCGTTTCAAAGACGTGAAAATGACTCATCCCTCAAGCGGGGTAGAAGTGTGAATAATAATTTTACAGGTAATACGAATAATAACACATTTGACCGCCGGGTCCAGTGACTACGAGACGCTCCCCACCCCAAAACCCCGTCAAGATGATGACGTCATGCAAATTTTCGAATATGACCTCTGACCTGTGCCGTCCACGGAGGCGCTCAGCATGTCGCTGTCCTGCCAGATGTGCTCCACGCCGCTGTCCCTCATCTCGTCTTCATCGTCCTCCTCTTCCTCCTTCGTGCGCGAGCCGTTGCTCTCGGCCTCCGGCGAGGCGTCAGGGTGGGTGAGGCTGGCCGGGCTGCCCGTGCCGTTGAGCAAGGCATCCTCCTCCACTTCCACGGCCAGTTTGTCCTCCTCCTCTGTCTCGGAGCCTGTCTCCACCATGTTCTCGAAGTTCAGCACTGAAGGGAGAAAACAAAAAGAGAAGAAGGATGCAAATTGTGGTTCAGTTTGAGCGTGTGTCGCTGTTTGCCTTCTGTGTTCGACATGTAGCTGCATCAGAAGTAAATGCGTCCTCTTCTACCAAGCAAACGCCTGCTTCCCCAAAATCCAGAACAACAGCACACATCAGAATGAAAGTCTTTAATGCCGGCCAGTTAAAACAAACATGAAGTTGATCGAAGTTCAGCGCCTTGGGTCAATTATTTAAACTAAACTTAATGACGACGCAGAAGTGAGGCAGTGGATTTGAATTTTGTCATCTTTTTTTCTGAAACTTGGGTGGGAGGGAGGTATATATATATTTTTGCGTATAAGTCCTAGATTAAAAGGTCAGTCCGCACCGCTGCCATCAATGGCGGCAGCGGCAGCGGCTGTGGCTGGCCGTTTTTCTTTTTGGCGGTTCCACCCCAATTAGAGCGTCCGAGGCTCACATCCGTGCCTCGCTCACCCCAGCGGTGGGGCAGCTGTCTACGAGATGTGAGCCAGAATAGACTAAACGGACTAATAGAGTCGTTTCTCCCCGTCCCGGCCCCTCACATGCCGCCGACGCCTTTTCATGAAGGCTTTGTAGGGGTGCAGGAGAATGGCCTGCGCGTTTAAGATACTTCGCATAGCGGATATAATGTTACAAATGTCACGACGCACAGGCCGGCGGATTAACCTACGGTACTCGGGGGTGGGGGTTGGGGGAGGGGGGGAGGGTGTGTTTGTGGGTACACCACACTCCAAAAGCCTTTGGAAATTGTGTATGGTCGCCGAAGCGCGCGTGTATGAATATGAAAAAGCTTTGAACCCGGCGGAAATGTATTGGTGTGAAAACACAGAAGCATGCCGTGACACACACAAATGCATGCACACGCAAACACGAAAACACATACACACAAAACAATCACATACACACACCAAAAACACACCAACACACACAAATACACACACACACAGACAAATAAACACCCATTTTTAAATAGAACTTCCCAGCACGTCGCGTGCAATGCCACGACGCTCATAGAATCCACACACAGCTTTTCCCAAAATAGCCAGCCTGTAAATAAGGGCTGTGAACTCAATCAAAGGTGGCTCGTGTGTGAATTAGTCGCCACCGCAACTGACAGATTCTCAGGGACGGCTCACCCGCCACACAAATCCTGGCCCAGAGGAGGCTAGGGGTAAATAATAATTGGAGGTATTCCGCCATTAGCCCCAGGCCGGTGCTGTTGTCGTCTGACATAAAAGAGGGCGCACCTCATTGGCTGCTTCTGTGTGAGCGCCGTGTGGTAACAGCCAATCAAGAGGAGCAGCCCTGACGGACTCTAACACAAACGGCGGCTCGTTTGTCAAAAATGCAGCATTAGAAGTCCTTTATGTTTTCTTTTTGCCATATTTGGTCGTATGTATTAATGTACAATTTGTTAGTCGCAAAATAAATCTAATTGCAAACATGGTATATAACCACATATAAGTCAGTCAGTGTCAAGACAGAACGGCAATCCACAGGGGGGAGGGGGGGTTCATTCGAGACATCGTACAGCCATATCACACGTAGCTAAACTTGGTCCTCTCTGAACAACCACCCGGTGAATGTGCCACTGCCATCGACTCGTCCCCACTTGCCTTCTGGTGGCACCGGCACAACAGGTGCAAATTAAAATGCAAACGAGGGGGGGTTTACAAACAAGGGAGGGGAGGGAGTTTGGTGGGTTGTGGGTGGGTTGTGGGTGGGTGGGTGGGTGGGTGGGAGGGGTTAGGAAAGGGGGTTGCAGGGGGGTGTAGTGAAAGGAACAGGGGAGGAGGGAGGGGGGCGATGGGTGACCTGCTCAGAATACCAATTGACGGCGGAAACAAAACCTCTTCAGGAGGTGTGACCGCAAACGGTTCAGGCAAGTCCAGACTCACTCGCTCAGTGCTGAGCAGTGCGAAAGGGGCGGGCCCCAGTCGTACCGGACGTACGGCGAGGCCCCTTACATCCACAGGTATCGACGCACAGCCTTGTGTTTAATCATATGTTCGTACGGTATTCATAATGATAATTGTTATTGCAGGTATGATCTAGCAATAATACACCACCATCCTCCACAACATGACTACAGGCACACCCTGACAGTGTGCCAGTGTGTATGTCTAAATGGGTCTGTCTGTGAGAGTGTGAGTGTGTGTGTGTTTTGTGTGTGCGTGTATTTGTATGTGTATTTGAGTGTATTTTGTAATTGTGACATATTGCATCAATGTCTTCCCTAAGCAATGATGGATGAAACAACCCCTTTTAGTTTATACTGCCTTTTGCCAATTGCAAATCAATCCTCCTGCTATTTTCATAAAAACAGTGCACACATTATCAGCGGTGGGGGAGGAGGGCTTTGAGAAACGATCAAGCCGACTCCGTGACCCTGATCGGGGCTCCAGCTTCCATGAGGGATGGGGGTCCGGGGGTGGTTAATAAGGGGGGGGGGGGGGGGGGGGGGGGGTCTGCTCAAGCTGCAACAGGCTTTAAAAGGCCCTCATTCATCCCCACTCAAGCAGGGGTCTGAGGAAGTGTCTTTATGCTGCGACACACACACACAGCCGCGGCTAGTCGCTCCCTCCTGCTCGCCTCCGACGGCAATAAAGAAAAAATACTTTGGATTACATGGTGAAGGGGTCACACACACACACACACACACACACACACACACTGATAATTAATCACACTATGCATTGTGGAGTCATCACAGGGTAAAGTGGCCCCGGCACTAAACGTACCGTGATGGAGAACTGGAGGGCCTCGGAATGGTTAGAGGAACGCTGGGGAAAGTCTCTGTGAGCGCCGGAATTCTCTGTCACTGTCACGTTACAGCAGTGGGGAGGCGAGGGCCGACCGCAGACCAGACGCACAGTTGTGTGTTTTCACTTTCGCACTTAAAATAAAGGAAACTTCTCAACAGTTTTGTTGGGAGTTTGGTTTTGTTCTGTGTGAATAAACAGTGGAGATAGAGAGAGAGGGAGAGAGGGGGTTGGGGATGAGAGGGAGAAGGGGGGGGGGGAGGGAGGGGAGGGATGGAGGGAGAGAGAGAGAGAGAGAGAGGGAGAGAGAGAGAGAGAGAGAGAGAGAGAGAGAGAGAGAGAGAGAGAGAGAGAGAGAGATAGAGAACGAGGGAGAGATAGAGAAAGAGAGAGGGAGTCGCGGAGGGTGGGCGGTGCAACTGAAACATGTACAGGGCACCGCAAACAACATCCAACCCTTGGCCCCTCATCACCGCGGGACTTGCCTCCGTTCCATGTTCCAGTACACTACCCCTGCCATGTGTGTGTGTGTGTGTGTGTGTGTGTGTGTGTGTGTGTGTGTCTGATCGAAAGACAAGGGGGTTAACTAAAAACGGAGCCACAATGGGGGGGAACTTGTCACATCAAAACGTCTGGTATTAAAATGAAGAAAGACGCCATTGTTGATGTGCCATCTTTTGACAGGGGTCCCCTTCCCCACGTCTTTTCCTCTACCAGCCCCCTGTCCCAACCCCCTCTGCTGCCCGGACCCCCTTATTGT
Organism: Pollachius pollachius; assembly: GCF_949987615.1. Lineage (NCBI taxonomy): Eukaryota > Metazoa > Chordata > Actinopteri > Gadiformes > Gadidae > Pollachius > Pollachius pollachius. The sequence continues at coordinate 25,256,683 of NC_136937.1, read as the reverse complement.
GACGCACGCCACAAGAAACCTAATTCTAGGCCGTCTCACCCAGTCAGTCATCGTGCTGAATCGATCTTTTGTGTGGCGTCAATATGAAGAAGGAACAAAAGGAGACACAATGTTTACTTTTGTCTGCCTCTCTCTCGCACTCTCTCTCTCTCTCCCCCTCTCTCTCTTTTTCCCTCTCTTCGGTGTGTGGCAATTACGGCTGACGTCTTAACAACTCGGCGCTACCTGTTTTTTGACATCCGAGGCTTTCGTTATTATCTTCCCTCAAACAAATTCCTGTCATCTCTTAAGGTAAATAAAAGGGGAGCCACTCTTTTGAGTTTTTTGCGGAGGGGGATGATTAAAATGACACATGTAACTGCGTAATTCTCGTTTGTAATGTCAGGATTTAAACACAATCTGGTTAGCCTGCTTACAAAGGGGGCCCCTAGCATTAGCCTGTCAGTCGGCGGGGACTCTGAGTATTTTGTATTGATTAGGGTGGGGTTGGGAGTACAAGGGGTGTGAAGGACTGCGCGAGGTGGAGACACACACACAGAGGGTCTTAGTCAAAACCTCATTGTTTATTTCGATGATGAAGAAGATAACAAAAAAGAGATTGCTGCTTTCACAGAGCCGTCGCTGTGAAATCATTGTCGGATCACAGCTCCGCCGCGAAAAGGACAAAAGCAAGCACGTGGTCCGGCAGAAAGCGTTTTGGATTTACGAAGTGTTGCTGTACGATATCTTAAGTGGTCACTCACGGGAGAAACTTGCCGATTTGCTCACTGCTTCATGGCACTCGTCTCGGAGCTCTAATGTCAAAGTGAGTGGCTTCATACGAGACACGCCGAAGCAGACTTTTGGCGACCGGCTCATTTGAACTAGGGACTGCATCCAACATCTCCCAGAGGTTTGTAAGAAGGGACCCCAATCTGAATATTTGGTAGGATGTGTACATTTCATGTGTGCAGCCAGGTATCATCTTAGGGTTCTGAAAGTTTGTCCAACATGAGTCTGGAACACCCTCCCCTCTACATTGAACACGTGTTCCAACGGGGTGAACAGGTTGTGCTGAACACTCACACAAACACACACACACACACACACACACACACACACACACACACACACACACACACACACTCACGCACACACACAGACACACACATGCACGCACACACACACACACACACACACACACACACACACACACACACACACACACACACACACACACCGTTGGAGAGAGAGTGATAACTGCAGGGGAAGTGGGCTGATCTTTGCTGCGGACTGCGGTGGCAGATCATCTGAGTGTGTGTGTGTGTGTGTGTTTGTGTGTGGGTGGGGGGGGGGGTTCCAGGGGGCACAAAGTGCTCTTGCAGGTTCCTGTCTCCCTGAATGTGAACACAGACGATTACCTGTCTGCGTATCTGCAGGCTGCGGGCAAGATGCAAAGGGACGGAGAAAGCGATCCGTCTGTGTGTGTTTACATCTGTTTGGATCCGGGTGAATGGAGTGCATTAGTGTGTGTATCTGTGTGTGTGTGGGTGCGTGAGTGTTTGTGTGTGTGTGTTTGTGTGTGTGTGTGTGTGTGTGTGGTATGCGTGTGTGTGCATGTGTATGTGTGCGTGCATGTGCATGTATGCGTGCGTGTAGCCTTTTTCTTCTTTTTTTTAACAAATAAACACAGTAAAGGGATTCGACATAACAACCCTTCAAAGCCTGGCTGTTTCCACGGTCGGATAGGGTTCCAAACCCCACATCAGTCCCACAGCCAACCCGATGCCCTCCTCCACATGTCGTCTAGTCAATACTAAAATAGCTTCCTTGTGTGGAGGGCCGCGGCTGCTGAGGACGGATGGAGAGAATGGCGGAAAGGTAAGGAGAGCGAGAGAAAGCGACAGATGTAGAGAGAGGGAGAGAGGGAAGGAGGGAGGAAGGGAGAAAGGGAGAGAGGTAGAGAAGGAGGGAGGGAGGGAGGGAGTCAATGGTGAAAAGTCAGCCAAGTGTAAACGCAACCTGGAAGTATCTGTTTGTGTGTGTGTGTGTCAGGGGAGAGGGGATGTGTGTGTGTGTGTGTGTGTGTGTGTGTGTGTGTGTGTGTACAGGCATGTGCGTGCTTAACAAACCTGTCTGGGACAGTGTGTGCTAGTGTGTATGTCTAAATGTGAGTGTGTGTGTGTGTTTGTGTGTTTGAATGTGTGTATGTTTGTTTGAATGTGTGCATGTGTTTGAGTGTGTACATGTGTGCGTGTATCTGTATCTGTATGTGTGTGTTTGCCTGTGTTAGAGTAAGTGTTGTGTGTGTGTGTGTGTGTGTGTGTGTGTGTGTGTGTGTGTGTGTGTGTGTGTGTGTGTGTGTGTGTGTGTGTGTGTGAAAGAGGAAGGCTGCCTCCCTCTTAGAGGTGCTCGTAGGTATTTGGGAGTGAGGCTCGCGTGATATGTTTAATCATCCTCCCGCAAGTTACAACGGAGCGGCTAACTCATCACACTCAACGCCCCCACCCCCCTCTCTCCCCCCCTTCCCCCTCTCTCCCCCCCAAACCCACGTTCAAGTAGCCACCGCTTCGCCTCACCAATTAAACTCCCATTTGTTGAGCAACGGCCCAGGAAGCAACAGGCTGTCAGGGACAAACAAGAGAGAGAGAGAGAGAGAGAGAGAGAGAGAGAGAGAGAGAGAGAGAGAGAGAGAGAGAGAGAGAGAGACAGAGAGAGAGAGAGAGAGAGAGAGAGAGAGAGAGAGAGAGAGAGAGAGAGAGAGAGACAGAGACAGAGAGAGAGAAAGAGAGGGAGAGAGAGAGAGAGAGACAGAGAGAGAAATAAAGTCATAAAAAAAGAGAAAGAGATCAATACAAATATAAATGCAGAGAGGTTTTGAGTTCAGTTGTTTCACCTTTATACACTTTACCTCTCAATTTTGTATCGCAGTGTTTACCACTTACAAGTCTACATTTTTATTTGTTTAAACCCGACACACAAACACACACACAGACACACACACACAGGCGCACGCACACACACACACGCACAGGCGCACGCACACACACACACACACACACACACAGCCACATGACACAAGGGAGCCAGCGAATGGATGAGGAGCGAGTGATGATGAG
>NC_136937.1:25226085-25246085 GCF_949987615.1 Pollachius pollachius | reverse complement strand
GGTATCACCACCCCTCCTCTTCCTCCTCCTCCTCCTCCTCCTCCTCCTCACCCCTTTCTTATTTTTTCTAGTTTTTCTTTACCTCCGCCCTAATGAACAATTTACCTGGCATGTCGAGGAGGCGCTGAGGCCTGCCAAGTGGCGCCCAAACAAAGCGAGTTCATCTCCCAAAGGTGGGAGGAGAGGGAGCTAGCTAGCTCCAACCCCATTCCGGCCTCCCCTCTCCCCCCCAACCCTCCCCCCACCCTGTGTGTCAACATCGCAGGCCCGGTGAGATGATTAAACACAAATACACACACGCACACGTGCACGCACACGGCCTAAGTATTCATACAAGCGTGTGTTTTGTATGTTTGTGCGTGTTGAAGTATGTGTGTGTGTGTGCTTCTATGTGTGTGTGTGTGTGTGTGTGTGTGCGTCTACATCTACGTGTGTGTGTGTGTGTGTGTGTGTGCACGTGTGTGTGTACATATGCTCTGGAGAAATACTGCAGGAGGGCGACGGGGGTGAGCATACATAATATCCAAAAGAGAAAACAATTTGCGAAATGAAAGAGCATGCCATTAACAGTTCCTAGCGCCGACTCCATTGTTTCACCTCCGCCTTCGCCGCCCGCCCGCCTCCCCGCACTCTCGTCTATAATGCTCTTTTTCCTCTACCTTTTGTCTTTAGGATACTATTATTAGCCGAGTGAGCACCCCCCCACCCCTCACCCATCCCCTCACCCGCCTCCCCCCTCTTCCTCCTCCCCCGTGTCTCTGTCCGTTGAATAGGGGTTTTTGAATTTGCCTCATTAATGAGGCTTGAATCTGCAAACGTGTTAAGCACAGCTTTCACTATTGCTAATAAACTAATCATGGCTGCCGCCGCTCTAATTGGGAAATAGGATCAGGGGGTGGAAGTGAGTGGATGGCCGGCGGTTCTTCAGCTGGGGCTTTAGGTGTTTCTAATGCTCCGCCGGATATAAAAAGACACAAAAACGGTGTTGCGCATTTAAGACGAAGGCCGATGATTGGTTGGTTGTTCACCGCACAGGAAAAAAAACAACAACGGAACACTCAGTCGGCCACCATTTATTACCTGACTAGCTTAAAAGTTAAACAGATTAGAGTGCTTCTTAAATCTCTTCCTTCCGATAGCGCGTGTTGCGTGTGTGTCATCCACCACCCGTCGGACAATTTTCCCACCTTTTTGTACAACTGCTGCGTCTGCGTTCCGCCGAGCTCCTCAAGCTAGCGCCACTAGCGATAGCACATTTGTCGTCTTTTTTTGGTTGCCGTTGTTGTTGTTGTCAGGCAGGGAAACAACAGAATCGAGACTTTGTTTCCCCCGACAAGCGCATCTCGTCTGACGTCTGAAAGCACCTCAAGAAGGCCGAGGGAGCCAAACCGATATGGCGTTTGGCGGTATGAGCATGTGGTGTGACCGGAAGTCATATCAGCCCGCCTTTGGCCCCCCGTAGGAGCCTCTCAAAGCCAGAGCGATTTGGGTAAAGTTAGCAGGAGGAAACGTCCCCCCGTGAAGAGCCTCGGAGGGCCGGCTGTTAACCCCCTCGCCCCCCGACGCACAAACCAAAGTGTGTAACCTTGAAATAACACTGGTTGTTTTCTGACCGTTTTTGAGTGTGTACTCGATATACTATCTCCCCCCCCCCCCCTGGAAGAAGACACTCCCCCGCCCCGGGTCGGTTTTACCACTCCTCATTCTGTCAGGGGGATAAGAGCGGAAAACAAGACGTCTCCCTTTGTTTTTCATTCAATCAACCGCGAACAAAAACTGATAAAACAACGACAAGAACGCCGTAAAAGGAAAAAGAAACCCAGAGCACTCTCTCAATCCCCAGATAGGACGGAGGTGGCATTGGCGCCCGATGCAGTCATTCGTTTTGCGAGTCACAGGACCCCTCCGAGCACATCAGAGACCCCCACCCTGCCTTCATTACCCGCTGGTCAGCGGTGGGAAGGTAGGGCCAGGCCGGGAGGCACTCTCCCTCTGCCTTTTTTTGTTTTCCTCCCTGCCCTTTTCCTGTCTCCATCTCAGTATTTAATCTCAGCCCGACAGCCGGGGGGACTGCTACCCCCCACCCTCCAAACCCCACCCCCCCACCCCCCACCACCTCCACTAACAACAACAGCACCTCCACCCAAACCCTCCTCCTTTTATGTTGCGGGCCCGTGGAAAGAGAAAAAAAAAAACCATGAAAACACAAGGTGTAGGAGGATATGGAAGTGGAATGCAACGGGCTGGGAAGGGGTTGTCGGTCGAGTGTGTGTGTGTGTGTGTGTGTGTGTGTGTCTGTGTGAGTGTGTGTCTGTGTGAGTGTGTGGTTGTTGCAGAGGAAACCTGGGCCAAGCGTCACTCCTGACAAAAGCCTTTCATCTTGCCTCTCCAGCGTCCACCAGCCCCCCAACCCCCAACACCCTCCTCCACCTCCACCACCACCACCACCACCACCACCACCGTCAGACTATAGACACTACGCTTCCAGCAGTTGGAGCCTTTTGAGTACATACCTGATAAGGAAAATCTCTCTCTCTCCCCCTCTCTCTCGCCCCCTCTGTCCCTCTCTTTCAATTCAAAAGCATAGAAAGGGAAAGCAACCTCCCCTACACACTCCTTTCTCCCTCACACTCTCTCTTTGGAGTGAAACCCCCTCCCCCAAATAAGCCACTAGTCATTTTGAACGGCAGATCACATTCCTTTACATCTCGACCTTAATGCGCTTCTCATGGCGATTAACCCCTTTGAAATCAGGTGTTTAAGGCAAACAAAGTAACGTTAAAGAAATCGTGGATAAGAGTCTCAGACTGGAGTGGCGTCGACTACGGCACAGAGGTGGAGACCAAGGATGTATCTACACCTCCTCCACCCCCTCGGTTGGATGTCCCTGTGTGTGTGTTTGTGTGTGTGTGTGTGTGTGTGTGTGTGTGTGTTTGTGTGTGTGTGTGTGTGTGTGTGTGTGTGTGTGAGCAGGCTTGTGTGTGTGACTGCCAGCGCGCGTGTGTGACTGTGTCCGTGGGAGTGTGGAGAGTCTGGGAGGAAAGGTTTATCTGACCAGCGGGGCAGGTAAATCACAGGACAAGTTGAAATAGTTGACTCCCACCGAGAGTTAAGACTATTATTACTGAAGGGAGCGAGACAGGGGGAGAGGGACCCTGGGGAACAGAGAGAGAGTCAACAGCAGCAGCCGGTGTAAGCATAGCTGACATACCCCAAAAAGCCCTAATATATATATATATATATATATAGAGAGAGAGAGAGCGAGGTAGAGAGAGATAATGGATAGACCCCTGCGCTATGCTGCAGATGCTAACTAGGTGTGTCAAACGCATGGGCTGGTTAGCATTGTGAGGCTCATTCCACCCGGCATAGTTAGCATAGGTAGCATAGTTTCAGCCGGGCAGTTGGTGTACCCACAGCTCAGAATGGAACCCTTACCCGACGTTACGAGAGTGACATTTAACCGCAGTGGCGTTAAAAGGTACTCAAACCGAATGCCTTTTGCTAGGGTAGGAAGGATGGTCCCATCCCACGTTGTGTCAAACGAACAGATCGAGAAACTCTGTTCCCTAGCTGTGTTAGCGTGCTAAGAACATTATGTGACTGCTAATATGTTCTAATACAAGCGTCACATATTTGATCACAATGTTGTTCGGTCCTTGCATCTTATCTGGACAGAAAGTGGATGCAGCCCGAGAGACACTAACTCTTTCTTGAGCTTTGAGAGGGTGGGGAGGGTTCTTTGAGATGATGTCAGCGGTGTTGCATTTGTGCCCCAGAAGACAGACCGGGTACTCCAGCCTGGCGAGGCTACGCTCTGGTGGTTCTCGTCGTGGGTAAGCGGTGGGGTTAGGGTGGTGGGCAGTGGGTCCTTAACACAAACCTCCGCCTCTCTGGTTATTCATCTTACCAAAACACCCTCCAACCACTTCCACCCGAGCAGTTCCACTGGAAGGGAAGGCCAAGTGGGTGGGGATATTCAGCGCTGAATCAACAGTAATGGACCCCTAATTGATCCCATGACGCCGTGCGAGGCTGGCCTAGAGGGGGGTGGGGGGGGGACCTCTGTTGATTTTATTAACCTCTCCCTTACACTTAGGCCCAGTCCACACGGAGCCGATTTTTTTATAAAACCGCATAGGTCTTGTGCGTTTGGGCCGACCGTCCAGAAGGATCAGGCAGATCCGGTGCCCGCGAACACACTTTTCTGAAACCAGGTCCCAGGGTGGATTCAACTAAAAACGGACTTATGCAGTTTCATGTTTGGATTCGTGTGGACGCCTGAAACGCAAACGATGACGTCATCGCCCCCCCACCAGCTGGGCGACGGTAGAGTTGCGTTGAATGTTTATTTTATTTTTTTATTTGTATTCTTTTTTGCAGCTATAAATAAAGCCCCTTGGTAAATTTAATAACTAACTGTACATTGAAAAGTATTTCTGCTCAATTTAAAAGGTTAAATCTCCTCCTCGACATGCATACAGCGCGCAGGCTGGATGCGCGCAGGCTTGATGCGCTCCATTTGTTTTTGTTGAGAACCAGCGCCTTGAATATTTACTACAGCGCTTCTACAGCTCAATGCGTTTACGCAATGAGTCCATCTTTATGGAGATATTCCTTAAACGCATCAAAGGAAAACGGAGGGGAATAGATCGTTTTCGCCCATGTGGACGGGGCCTTAAAGGTTGAAGCTGTACCCTGATTCCTCCGTGACACCCTCAGCCTTCCCCCTTAACTACTGTCCAAAGTGCAGGACTCGTCTGAACGGGTGACGGCGTATTGGGCGGCCTCTGTAGCAGAGAGGAGCTAATCAAGTTTTAACCTCCCTCTCTCTCTCTCTCTCTCTCTCTCTCTCTCTCTCTCTCTCTCTCTCGCTCCCTCTCTCCCTCTACCCAGCTCGCCGAGCCCTAAGACCTAGCCACCCTACTGCTGTGCTCTGCTACCCCCTTGAACCGCCTGGGCTACAAATTGGCTTCAAACTGAAATCTGAGGTGTCAAAGAGCCATTAGACGGACAAAAGGCCTGAAGCCCACCCTTGGATTAATATGTCAAAATCCTTTAGCTCGTGTTTTAGAGAGGATGAAAAAGAATAAAACCCTATTCATTAAGCCCATTTTCCCGGGAACGTTTTTCTATTTTCCTCCGCCGTCTGCTACTGTTAATGTAACCGCAACATCGCACACACTCTTTTCCCCTAGCCCCGGACTCCTACAAAGCCATCGCATGTACCAATAACATCTGAGCCCTTTGCTAATACGTGGGGTGCTTTGCTAGCATGTTTCTCAATCATCTCTTTCACCTCCTCATTAAATATGCAATCGACAACAACTATGTGGATGGAGCGACATTCAACCTCAGCTGTTACTAGCATCACGTGACCAAGATGGACTCGCCTCACTCTCCTCACTCTGGTCGAGAGTGAGGGGTGATTCGTCGCAAGTAGGACCGGACCAGTGAAAAACAGACCAGTGGACCATTGCATATAGATGCAAAAAAAAAGCTGACCAAAACAATGTAAAAGCCACTCAAGCCCAACCTAAACTCTGCCCAATGTGGTGAATGGAAAACACAGGCCAAGGCCCTTCTCCAATTAAAACTAAACCATAATCCCCCCCCCCCCCCCCGCGCTCCTCACCTTCCACCGACAGAGAAGATTAGGTTTCGGCTCTCCTGGCCGAGTTGGTGGTGTCTGGCTTTAGAGTCGAGGAGACCATCGCAACTTAATTTCCTGTACAACACATCCACGTGAACGCACAAACACACACACATAGACACACACACACACCGCCACTATCCCCGGAATGACCCGCTGAGTCAGCGTATAAAAAGCAGGACGGGGGGGGGGGGGGGGGGGGTTGTGTTAGGGGTGGGGGTTGGTGAGGCACAGGGGGGAGCAGGGTTGGCTTGTAGGAATCAAATCCTGTCACAGATAGCCGCTTATCATTTGTCACCCCGAGAAGCAATTCCCTCAAATCACCTGGCAAGAGAGAGCGTCACTTTGTCCTCAAACTGTGTCGTTGCTGGAAAGGGGGGGGGTGGGGGGGAGATATAAAAAAAATACAATTACATCCTGCCACATCCCCCCAACCCCACCCCACCCGACCACCACCACCACCACTGCTACACTGCTCAACCCCCTAGAATGTACAAACTCAGTATTACCCCACTCTACACATAGACACACACACACACACACACACACACATACACACACATTGTCTCTCTCTGTCTCACTCACTCTCTCTACACAGCCAAAACACACACACACACACACACACACACACACACACACACACACACACACACACACACACACACACACACACACACACACTCACTCACACAATGACACAAACACACACTCTCTCTCTCTCTCTGTCTCTCCCTCTCTCTCTCTCTCTCTCTCTCTCTTTCTCTCTCTCTCTCTCTCTTTTCACACATTCTCTCTCTACCCCTCTGTCTCTCTGTCTCTTGCCCACACAGCTGCCTCCTCTTTCATTTACATGAGCCGCTGAAACACGGTGACACCATCGCCGCTCTCCTAATCAACCAATCAGTCGGACTGATTGAGCTCCTCTCCAAACAAGAGCCCACCCCTAAATCCCCCTTCCCCCCACCCACTCCCTTGTCTCACCATTTCCCTCGCTCAGGTTGACACGTTACAAACATGACTTGTATGGCTTGACGTGACAGTTGTGTTGACAGTTTTTTAACCCCTCCAGAGGTGACGCGGTGTCTTCAGCGATCTTCGGCACGCCAACGTTTCGAAACGTAGGTGTTGTGGGGTGTTCGGTCGATACTTTGTCAAATGAGAGACGCTTTGAGTTGAGGCGATGCGTCAGTGTGTTGTTGTCTTGTTTAAATAGAAAGTCCCCTCCCCAGGCAGGCTGGCTCTCTCCTCCACAAACACACACACACACTTAACGACGTTACACGCCGCTTAGCATAGTGCGGGCGACAGACGCAGGAGCAAAACTAAAGACAATATCGTGCGTAGAAGAGAACCTTAGAGTTTGTCCACGTGTGTCTGGTATTGTCATATAAAAAAACAAGGTACTGTTGATATTTGATAAGGAATGGTAAATGAGCGAGAGTTTAGCGCGGGGAAAAGGTGTCGACCTGTATCTGGCGACACAGCGAATAGTACCGTCAGGGAAAACAGAAGCTAGTTGATGGCATAACGCAAAGTCTGCATGTTGAAGATAAGGGCCACATTCAGCAAGCCCTGTAGGTCTGCTGCTCTGTGTTTCAGCGTCTGTGTGTGTGTGCGTGCGTGTGTGTGTGGGTGTTTGTGTGTGTGTGTGTGTGTGTGTGTGTGTGTGCGTTTATGTGTGTTAGGCTGGGGAAATATACATTACCTGTATTGTGTGCATAGTGTCACCAATGAGTTTGCGTTAATATGTGTTTGTATGCGTGTGTGTGGGTGTGTGTGTGTTTGTGTGTGGTTGGCCCTGTCCCCTTTGTGTCTATTCTGGATAATGGGGGAAGGATGGTGAAAGGTATAAAACAACTTATCTCTCACAGTGAGGAGCAGAGGATGAACCAGGCAGCTGTTTATGGGCGGACAAAACGCCCGGAGGAAACCAATCAAAGCCTGAGTGATATTTGTTAGTGCGTTTTTATATAACACACACCAGAAAAACAAACAAACAGGAGGATAGAGAAAAAGAGAGATAGAGAGAGAGAGAGAGAGAGAGAGAGAGAGAGAGAGAGAGAGAGAGAGAGAGAGAGAGAGAGAGAGCGAGAGAGAGAGAGAGATTTGTCATACTTTAGTTATAGTAATCATAAAAAAAAATGCTATTTTAGGGGGCTAGAATTTGGGAAACACTCCAACAAGTGAACGAAAAGAGCAATCACCAAAGAGAGAAAAATGCCCACTTCTTACGGATTTAAGAGCAGGGGCTTTTTTTGTTTTATGTTTTTTACATTTTTATTTTACTCCCGTCCGAATCTCCGACCAGAAGTGCGATTTCTCTGAGGTCTAACTGAATAATGTATGCATGCTTTCGCTCTGGCATTATGAAGAAATTCTTTCCTTTACAACCGGCGAGAGAGAGGGAGAGAGAGAGAGAGAAAGAGAGAGAGAGAGAGAGAGAGAGAGAGAGAGAGAGAGAGAGCAGAGTGTTGGGCCTCTTTTTCTACAGGACTTGAATAATTCAAAAAGCCAGGTGGAGAGTCTCACAAAAAATATAGATATATATTTATATGTATCTATATAAATATATGTATATATATATATATATATATATATATATATATATATATATATATATATATATATATATATATATATATATATATATATATATATATATATATATATGTATATTGATGTGTGCTCATTCCTATTCAAATGGCCACTATGAAAGATTAAAAATTTGTTTCCACTTTGAAGAAGGTTATAGAAATTGAGCGAGAAATGTTTAAAACAGTAACTAAGAAAGCAATAGTAATTAATCGTGGTGAAAAAAATACAGCCTTTGTTAAACAAATGGTTTTCAGGAAGGGTTTTGCTCTGCAGTGTTTTCAGGTTTTCATGAATCTTTAAACCCATTTTAAACGGCATTATGGCGCTATTGATCTGACTTGCAAAACGTGAATTTAAAATAATAAAATAAAACAGTGTTAAATTATGTATCTTTCATAAGCTCTTCTCCATAAAAAAATGCAATGGGTTGTTAAGTTAACATTTGGGCCAATGTATTCATGTTTGTTTCATTCCTCTCTGTTTCTGTAATCCAAGTCACTCTCGATAAAAGCCCCGGTCAGCCGTCTCTTTTACACAAATCTAAAATGACAGTTTGCCGTGTGAGTGATTTCTACGGTGGGCTAAGGTTTGCCTTTGTGGGAGAGAACAGTAAATCTATTTGGGACATAAAAAGGAAAAATGAATAGAGGGATTCTGCGTCTCAAAAGTGTGTCTGACAGGTTGAACGGCCGGACCTGTCTGGGAGGGGACACCTTGTGAGTGTGACTGACACGGGGTAGCCCGATGCTGCAATGCAGGGGCAATGTTTCTCTGAGTGATTAAATGCAACAGCGAGTTCCAAAGGAAAAGATGAAGCAATCAAAAGCAGCGAAAATCAGCCATGAAGACAAACAATAACAAAATAGAACCACGTAATACTTGTTAAAACCAAAATGAACTAATACTATTAACGAGAACCGTGAGGAAAGTACTGCCTGAAACCGTGGTTCCCAGAATCCTTTGCCTTTTCCCAAAAGGCAGTTTCAGTTCCACTGCGGTCTTTTTCTCAACGTTTAGTTCTGCGCAGACCAACTGTGCCCTCCGAGAGACAGACAAGTGCAGGTGAGTCAATCGCCCTGCGGTGATTTACATGGAATTGATTGGGCGAAACCGAGCAAAATGCTGTGATAATACGCAGGGGCCCTCGGAGGGAACGCGGAAGCAGGAAAAGAGCAGTGAGGACCAGGGGTTCCCAGAGGCCGAGCAGCAAGTGCTCGCTCCTCAACTCCTCTTACTTTCACCTCCGACACCACCACCACCACCTCTACCGCTGCCTGGGTGCCCCATCATTGCCCTCAGTGACCAAACAAAGAGGAGATGTTTGTTGGAAAAAGTATGAAAAATCAATATGGTAGAAGGCCTCATTTTATTCTTTTGAATGTTTATTGTATTTTTTTTCCTTGGTATGCTTGCATGGACAGAGATACAGCCAACACACGCACGCACATGCACACACACTCACACACCTGCACAAAGACCCACACACACAAGCGCACCCCCACACCTGGCCAATGGCCTGCAGTGTTAAGTTCTCATCCATGTTCAAGTGTGCATAGTGCTCATGGTTCTTCCTGGCGGGTGAGGAAGAGAATGAGAGAAAAGGGAGGGCGGGGGGGAAGGGGGCACCTCTCACTCCTTCCACTGCCTGGAGAAGAGCAGAGGCAAGAGGAGAGGAGGGAGGAGGAGGAGAGGAGCTAGGAGGAGCGCCGGCCAGGAGGTGCCGATGGAGGGGTCAGGCACGCAGGTCTGCGGAGCGGCGTGTCATCTCCTACTGTGTTTTTTAGTTTTATTCGTGTTATTTCCTTTTCTGTTATTTCTTTATTCAGTCTGTTTACCGGGGGCTGGGAGAGAGGGGCCAGAGGTCGCCTCGGATACGGTGCCGATCCTTTAGCAGTGAATTAAATAAAGAAAGGAGAGGGAGCCCCCTCCCCCGCTGCGGTTGGAGCCCTACGCGGCTAGCGCTGGCATTTGCCGGCGAGCGAGGCTAGCCCAAGGAGGTGGACGTGCGGTCCATGGGTCGAGGGAAGTGAAACTCGCCCTGCAATATTTTCATTTATTAGAAGTAAAAAAACTGATCCGAAATGGGGTTTTGAGTGGACAAGCCTCAGTGGTTGTAAAATAAAAACACTTGTGAAGTTGTTGTCCATCTGGAATGTTCTCTGTCTTTCTTTCATGCCTCACTGGTTATTTATAATATAATATATAGTCTCCAAACAGTATTACCAGGCCTGTTCTCATAGAACCATTTCCTGTCTGTGTTAGCTACAAAGATAGATAGCTAGACAGATAGTTATACATATATATATATATATATATATATATATATATATATATATATATATATATATATATATATATATCAAGATAGACAGCTAAATAGATAGCTGAATAGATAGCTAGATGAAGAAAGAGAGATAGAATGACAGACCATTCATGAGCTGATGAAAAAAGACAGACACACAAACAGACAACCGCTTACAATTCAATTCTAAAATTCACAGCAAAACCCAATCGCAAAGCCAGCACAGGTATTGATTTACATCTCTCTCCCTTTTTCCCCCCATTTCTCTGCTATTATTTGGCCCAGCGGTGCCAGCCAGGGAAAGACGCTGCTCCTTCTTTCCTACAGACACACACACACACACACACACACACACACACACACACACACACACACACACACACACACACTTTCAGACACACAAACACACAAACCGATTGGTAAATATCCTGCTAAATTCGGCAGCAGCCGAATGACTGTGGTTTGTGCTGAGGTTGTCGGTTGGCCCTCTGCTAGGACAAGCACTTTTTGAGCAGTAATTTACCTCAGACACACTTTTTTTCCCTTCTTCTCCAACCAGTGCCAACAAAGTTTACTGTCGAAACAATGGGACTTAGTGTGTGTTCGCAAAAGGGGGTCAAATCGAATTTTATTCAGACAACAAAGTCTGCAGATTACAACAATTTCGTCCAAAAACGTCCAAAAACCTGCGAGATGTTTTCTTTCATTCTTTTCCTTCTGTTTTTAGCTTTGTGTGATCGGGTGAGAGGGTGCTAACAGCCCAAATAAAGACAGGAAACATTTCCCAGGGTCTTGGGACAGTTTATACTAAGAATATAAACACCCTGAAATCCTTTTTTTCTTCTCTCACGTCGCATTATAGTCTTTACGTCTCTCAAGGGGGGAACAATATAAATTTGGAGTGAGCTCAGTCTGTTATTCAAAGCTATGACTTTTTTTTTGAGTGATTTGACCCTTGACCCTTGTCCGGCCGCCACCTTTGGGACTGGTACAGCCGAACAAATATGTTCAGCATTGTCCGGTGAACTTGTGCACCCCGCGGTCAGCCGCAAGATGGTCTGACGCCAGGCAGAGAGGGAGGGAGGGAGAGACAAAGAGAGGGAGCGAGGGTGGAGGAGGAGGAGAGAGAGAGGAAGAAAAGAAGAGAAGGAATGAAAAGAGAGAGGGAGAGAGAGAATGAGAGAGAGAGAGAGAGAGAGAGAGAGAGAGAGAGACAGGGAGATATAGGGAAAGAAAGAAAAGAGAAGGATGAAAAAGGAGAGGGCGAGAGAGAGGGAGAAAGAAAGAGTAAGAAAGAAAAAAGAATAAAAGAAAGGGTATGAAAAGTTACAGAGAGAGAGGGAGCGAGAGAGAGAGAGAGAGAGAGAGAGAGAGAGAGAGAGAGAGGTAAAGTGTTGGGCGGAAAGCGCACATCAAAACTTCACGACTCGATTAATCCCCCATTTGATTCATGCGCTAACCAGATGATCGATGCAGATTAATTATGTAATAGTAGTTTTGGCGTCTAGCCACGTGCGCGCTCACAGGCTTAGCGAGCGGTGAGTAAGCTGTGTGTGGTGTATGTGTGTGTGTGTGTGTGTGTGTGTGTGTCTATGTGTGTGTGTGTGTGTGTGTGTGTGTGCGTGTGTGTGCGGTAGCCAGTGGAAGGTGAATGTTTAAAGATCCGTACAGCTGAGGGTTTTCTCTGTGCTCAGGTGATTCTCTCTCCTCAGCTATCGACTGCACTGCGGGGCCGGCTCAGACACACTTACTACACATTTATGCCTGCACACACACAGCACATACACATACCAGGGAAGAAGCAGACTCACACACACCCACACACAAATGCGGAGGCCCAACGAAAAATACGCACATACAAACACACGCAATGACACCTGGAGTGACATGGGGTGCTAATATCAGTTTCCTTAAGGCTGAGCAAACAGCACCCACACCGACCCCGGCCTGATAATCCCATTATCGTATTTACCATACATGGGGTGAGCCCCCCCCCCCCCCCCCCCCCCCCCCCCCCCCCCCCCCCCCCCCAATATCATATTTGAACAGAAAGTGTGTATAAGTACCCAGCGCCTCAGGGCCTCTACATCATAACACAGGAACCGTTTATCGGAAACCGTGGGGGTGATGTCGCTTGGCGCTTAAACATGGCCGCCGACATCAAAACGTCGTGAAACGTCAAGTCAAACATCAGATGACAGTGTTGTGTAGTTTCTGCACCTGACGCTCCCTGATACAGGATGCAGGGTGAGGGGAGGCGGAGGATAGGCCTCTCTGGAAGGAAGTGTCCGCCACGATGTGACAGTCGGGGGTCAAGGGTCGCGGATGAGTCCCTCTTTGCTCGGGTACACCCCCTCCCCCCATTCCCCAGAGGGGAGGTCTGAACGTATGGCTCCTCTCAGAAAAACCGTCACCTATTGACCGCGGGGTCGCGGTAAGGGGTCGCGCACAAACGGGTCGCGACCCCTAGCAGATGGACACTGTACCGCATGAATAATAAATGCTGATAAAAAAAAAGGAAAAAACGACGAGCTCTGTTGCCGGGACGATAACGTGAAGCAGGATGTAGCCGGGCGAGAGAACAAAGCTTCAAAGTTGCGCTCGTGTGTGTGTGTGTAAAAAAAGAAAAAAGGTATCCACCCCTGTCAATTCAGTGTGTTCACAGCTTCCTGATTCAGAGGCTTTGCTCCCCCCAACCCCGCCCCAACCCATACCTCACCCCACAGGCGTCACCTACAGTGTGCCAGATGCGTGTCTCCCCCCTCTCCCCCCTACACTAGACCCCCCCGACCTGAGACAGGCCCCGTGGCAGCAGAAGCATCCTGGGTAATTTCTGGCTGGCGTCGCACGCTGTCTGAGGGGGTGAGGCCTTTTCTTTTTTTCCGTTGAGGTGAGGGGAAGTGACAGGGGTACCATTCTCCGGGGCACGGCTTCCCAGTCGAGTGGATCAGTCAACTGGCAATCGCCTATGAATAGTCATTAGGGCCTTCATTACAAGCCCCCCCCACTGCCCCCCCCCCCTCCACACACACACACACACACACACACACACACACACACACACACACGCACACACACTCTCAGGCTACAGACTTCTTCCTGCGTAAAAAAAAAACAAATGCCTCATGTCATCTTCGCAAGGTGCATTATTTAATTGCCAATTGATTTATTTATTTTTTCGTTTCGCCCCAAACACACAAACACACACACACACACACGCACACACACACACACACACACACACACACAAACACACACAAAAACACAAGCGCAAACACCCACATACACCCTCCTTTCCCCTTCCATGACAACATGTCAAGGAAGACAAAAAAATAAATGCAGATCTTCACTACGCCCGGGGGCGGGCGTCCACGTACGGCGCGGCGTCCCGAGCTCACCGGTTGGTCGGTTCTCTAAAAAGGGGGAGTGGCCGCACGCAGCCATGCAAATAAAGCCCAGGGAATCTCGCGCAATAATTAAAGGCGTACGCAATATAACAAGAAAATAATTAATACGGGAAAAATAAAAGAGCGGAATGAGGGAAGGTGTGGGGGCCGGGCGGGGGGGGTAGGGGGTGGTGGCGGCCTTTGTGGCGAGGACAGGCCATTGTTGTCTCTCCAAACAACATCTTCTCCTTTTTTTGTGCGCACAAAAAAGAAAGCGCTAAAAAAGATGAATGGCGGGACACAAAGCGGAGGCGACGTATGTAGTGTTTAACACAAAGGACAACTTGTCTGGCTGCGTTTTTTCCCCTGTCTCTCTTTCTTTCTAAATCTGGATAGGTTTTTTTTTTCTTCTTTTTTCATCCACATGCCAATTTGATGAGCGCTGTCACTGTCAGCACCATTAGCCGAAGTGACACACCTATTTTGTCGCACGGTAAATGTAGGACAATTGCCGCAAAGGCAAGAATCTCCGGAAAAATAAGTAAAAGGAGAGAGAGAGAGAGAGAGAGAGAGAGAGAGAGTGCGGCGGCGATATTTGTGTGACAGCTCGTCAGACGTCCGCTTGAATCTCTCCTCCTTTCCGACAGTGTTTTGGCTTTTGTGGCCCCAGGGTCTCTGAGGGTCCGGGGAGCCGCTCGCACATCCAGGCGTCAACGCCTGGGTGAAGTTTGAATGGCAAGGGCCGCGCCAAACCCCACATCACCCAGCCCCCCGACACCGCTGAGCCGCCACCGCCAATACCCTGCCGTACCCGGGTACGACCACACTGAACCATTACGCCCCCGTTCCCGGACATGACCTCTCTGAACCATTAACCTCCCATACCCGGCTACGTCCACACTGAACCAATAGATGCCTTCTTTATTTCTCTGCCCCCCGTCTGTGTATACAAACTCCCCCCCCTCCCCCCCAACACACCGGAATGGAGGATTGAGCCTTCCCTCGGCGGCAGGCAGCCCCCGTCTATTGCCTTCAAAATGTGGCAAATCCAGCCACAGTCGCCCTCTTTTGACACGGAATGCCGCGCTATTATTGAGTTGGTGCAGCCTTAATAAGCAGAATAATGAGGGAATTTCAGAAATGCCTGTGCGCCATTATACTCCCGACAATAAGAGCCGGGGACTGAGTAAACGGGCTCAGGGCAGGAGGTAGGCGGGCGGGATATAATGAGGCCACTGTGAGCGTAATGTACTCTCCATTGTACTACGCATGTAAATGCCCATTTCGCGCACGCTGCCGCAACCCCGCGGCATTACGCCAAAGTCGCAGATTTTTTCTGGGAAGAACGGCACACACGCGCGCGTTGCGACGCAGACACACACCGGTTTTTCTCTCTCTCTTTCTCCCTCTCTCCGTTCGCCCGTCCCACCCCCTGCCCCCTCTCGTCTTTTTTTTATTTATTTTTTCTCTGCGTTTCCCTCCGTGACAGTCGGGGACGCAGCGTCTGGCAGCCTGCTCGGCGTGACGACGGCGAGCAGTGGAAGAGGGAGACGTGAGGCAGGTGTGTGCCAGACTTGTAAACACACGCTAATTACACATTTCACCAGCCGATGACAATAAGGTCACAGGAATAATTAGCTTTTGTCTGTGTGTTAGTGCGTCTCTGTGTGCATGTGTGCATGTGCCTGTGTGTGTGTGTGTGTGTTTACTCCAACCCAGTATCAAATCACTAAGCGGAAAGACAGGAATAATGTTCTTTCCAATGCGTTTGGCCTCGCTCAGGCGCAGCAGTTTAACAGCAACTTTTGAAAGGTAGTATAGTGAGGGGAAAAGAAAGCAAACCGTTTAGGCACAATCACGACAGCCATTAATTATATCGGCAGTTCATTCAATAGCGTTTGTGCTCACGTTTTTTTGAAATATGACTTGCCTGGGAGCAATAAATAAGGTCTGGTGGCTCGCAAATCAACCCCCGCAGGCCGGACCCTCTGTTGTTCGGTATCGGCAAACGATGGTGGTTTAGGGGGGGCAGGGGTGTTTGGGTGGTTGCGTTAGGGGGGGGGGGTCTGGGAAAGGGTCCGTTTCAGGGAAAACAATCTCTTCCCTCGCTGCATTACGGAGAGGGTTAGGCGAGGGCGTACACAAAGACAAGCCCGGAATAGCTACATACATCAAAAGAACTGCCAATCTATTGTCCGCGCTTTCTTTTTTTTTATTAATAAGATGGGAAGATCGCTTCCGGCCAAGGCCGGGGAAGTGCAGAGCTTGCACTTCTCCATGCGACATTGTACAGGTGAAACGCTTTTATGTTTTAACGCAGCGCTCACTTGGACGGACTGCGTTTGCTGTCTTGTATTTTCTCTGGGGCGTGAAGGATTTTGTAACTCCGAGGTGCTCTGGGTGGGGGCCTTAAGAGCAAAAGACGAACGCCTGCTTCCGAAGGACTTTCACTCATTCACCGGGGTCAAGTTCACGCAGGAACCCGGAACGTGAATGATCGAATGCGAGGACCTTTGACCTTTCCTTGAACACAGAGTTTCCGATAAACAAACCGAAGAAGAAATGAATCACCACACTAATCCACACCGAACTCACTCGAAGCCCAGAAGTCGGGTTCCGTCCATCGAGGTGAAACCCGATCGGATGCACTTTGCTCAACCATCTTGCCCTCCGTTTGTTGGCACGGGCCATTCTTTCCGCGTTACATTTTTTTTTTTTCAAGCTGTTAATATTGATCGTCGTCGAGAATGAAAGAAAGAAGGGAGCCGGCTCAATCTCAATAACATCCCTCCCCCCCCACCTTCTCCCCCTATCACTGCTTTCCATTATCTTGGCAGACGGCGAAGACGTTGCAGAGTGTGCACCTTCCAGCGCGACAGACCGACCGCACGTTCAGACTATTATCAAATTGATAGTGACTCAAATTGATTTGGATAATGAAGGCGGCTGCACCTTGAAAAAAATATAATGACCACTTATTGTAATTACAACTCACAATTATCAAGGTCACCTCTGGGGACACCGACCAACAATAAAAAGAAAACGGAACAGCAGACCCCGCTTTTTTCGCAGGGGCCGTCGTTGGCTTGAAGACAAACACAGGTGCGGCTCGTTGGATTGTTAGGGGTGTGTCTTTGGACCAATCTGGTGGAGATGGTTCTGCCCCCCCTGGCCGGAGATATAAAAGGAGCCAACCTATAATTAGTGTGCCGAGAGAGACCTGTGTTTGTCCTACGATGACATCTCTGAGCCCAGGGGTACGGTGAGCTTGTGAGTTGGGCTCAAGGGTATTGTGGGTGTTTTATGACGGTTTGTACATGGAGGACGTGGCACGCGGAAGATCGACAAAAGTTTATTCCTACGTTGTCGGAATAAACAGATTATTTATCAGATCTTTTTTTTTTTGTGTCGACATTGATGTACTCCTCTACGAAACGGAAAACTACTGAAAACACACATGCACCCACACAAATACAGGCGCACACACACAGCCAGGACTGTGAGGTCAGTGTGATGCGGCCGCTGCTGTAATTAACCCCAACTCGGTTCCCAGAAACACACACAGCAGGTTCGGGACGGAGTGGGAGGCGGGCGGGGGGATGGTGTTTCAACATCTCCAAGACGTCAACTGGATTGAACCAATAGCTCCCCCTCCCCCCCCCCTCCCCGGGGCGGACAGACAGACATCTCACAGGATCCGGCGGACTTCCGTCGCCCTTCCCGGTCACCTCTGTCTCTCTTTCTTTCTGTTTTTGTCACTCTCTCTTTCTCTCCCTCTCTCTCCCTCCCTCTCTCTCCCTCTCCCTCTCCCTCTCCCTCTCTCTGTCTCTCTTTCTCTCTCTCTCTCTCTCTCTCTCTCTCTCTCCCTCTCCCTCTCTCCCTCTCTCTCTCTCTCTCTCTCTCTCTCTCTCTCTCACTCCTCTCTCTCTCCTTCTCTCCCTCTCCCTCTCTCCTTCTCTCACCCGTCATGTGCATCAGTGTGTCAGTGCAGAGCGGGGATGACAGCCGCGCGCTGCCGCCGCTGAGCCGTCACCCCTCACACACCTCGGCCACCGCGTCCGTAGGGCATCTCAACAAAACACTGCGTGAGTGTGTGTGTTTGTATGTGTCTGTGTGTCTGTGTGTGTGTGTGTGTGTGTGTGTGCGTGTGTGTGTGAGTGTGTGTGTGAACATTCAGTCAAATATGATTGACCTCCATGAAGAAGGATAGCACTTCGCAGTGTTTGCTCTAAAGGGACGGGATGAAGAAAAATAAAGTGAAAATAGAAATAAAAAGAATGCGTAAATATTCACCCCGGGGGGGGAGGGGGAGGGGGGGGGGAGTAGCTTGTTGCAGTCGCTGCACAAGTGAAGAATGAAAAACAATTTGTAGCGCTGAATCTCGCCGGTGAATGACACAACCCAGAATGCATCGCTGAGTTTGTTTCATGCTGTAAATGCGTCTGTCACCGCATGTGTGTGTATGTGCGTGGGTGTGTGTATGTGTGCCTCTGTGTGTGTGTGTGTGCATGCGCTACGTGCCCCCAGCATTTGTGTGTGTGTGTGTGCATGTGCGTGCCTGCCCACTATCTTTGAGGATCAGTTGAGCATTTAACAATGCCATAGTGGGTTTCCTTTCACACAGGCCAGGCCGCAATAAAGCCTGGGCCTTTGTTTGGGGGCTGAACCGGGCCGCGCCATGACCTCAGCGCCAAAGAACAATACGCACCCTGTAAAGATGTCTCCCAAAGGCCCGCCGCACAACTCTGTTTCTGTGTGTGGGAGACGTGTGTGTGTGTGTGTGTGGGTGAGAGATGTGTGTGTGTGTGTGTGTGTGTGTGTGTGTGTGTGTGTGTGTGTGTGTGTTTGTGAGAGAGCGAGGAGAGGTGGCGAAATGATTAAAATAAACTACAGCATGCTGTAAGGAGGTTTTCTTTTGTTTTCTTCGCCGTTAGGCCACTAGGACACTTGTAGAGAAGAAAAATGAGTTATCTTTCGGAAAAACAACATCTGGTTAGCAATCCAAATAAATGAATTATTTTAATTGGTGAAATTGTGGTGTTTTGTTTTTTTATTGATGTCCTTTTTGTAGTCAGTTGTAGCTTTTACATATTTACATTGAGTTTGACAGAGAGAGAGAGAGAGAGAGAGAGAGAGAGAGAGAGAGAGAGAGAGAGTAGAGTCATTGAGGATAGAGGGAAGGAAGGCAGAAGAAATTTAGGACCAGCCGATGAAAAGAGAGGGTGCACTACAACTGAACAGCTGTGTGTGTGTGTGTGTGTGTGTGTGTGTGTGCGTGCGTGCGTGCGTGCGTGTGTGTGTGTGTGTGTGTGTGTGTGTGTGTGTGTGTGTGTGTGTGTGTGTGTGTGTGTGTGTGTGTGTGCGTGTGTTGGAGGGGGTCCAATGGGTGGAAACCCTGCTAACTGTTAAGAGGATCAAATATTGAACACGACAAAGACCCTGTCGTTGGGGCGTTGGAGTCACAAGCATTAACCCCCGCCTCCCTACGCCTCCACCACGCACACACGCACACACATACACACAAACACACATACACACACACCACGTACCTTCAACCTACTGTTAGCACCGCGGCGCGACTGCCACAAAAGACAAGCCCCCTGGTACGATAGAAAACTAAAACGGCAGACAGATGTAGGTATTGTCATGCAGAGCGATCTCTCTCCCTCTCCCTCCCCTCTCTCCCTCCCTCCCTCCTTCCGCTACGCCATCACCTCACCTCATTCTCCTTTCCCCCTCCTCCCCCTGCCCCCCATTCTCACTAGACTCTCCCCATAACCCGATTTTCTCCTCTAAACTCAAAGAAGAAGTCACTTATGTCTTTGTTGTTGTGCTATTGTTCATCTAAGTAAGAGTGAATGCGGTAGTAAAAACAACAACATCAACAATCAACTGAGCCAGTGGGCAGCTCTGGGCTGAATGATGGCCACCACAAGGGGATCCCTCTTGGAAAGCAGAGGGGCGACCGTGTGTAAAGTATCCCCTTACACTTTGCCTGTATCTCCCCAGCTTAAATTACTTTCAATTTGGAATGCTTTCAGTTTCAGTTTCAGTTTTCACTTTT